>NW_012102721.1:2604406-2633295 GCF_000951045.1 Mandrillus leucophaeus | reverse complement strand
CGTGTGTGCCTCCGAGCGTGCAGTGCATGTGTGCTGCTGTGCGTGCAGTGCATGTGTGCCACTGCGTGTGAAGTGTGGGTGTGCCACATGTGCAGTGTGTGTGAGCCGCCAAGTGTGCAGTGCGTGTGTGCCTCCGAGTGTGCAGTGCGTGTGCTGTCTCTTATACACATCTAGATGTGTATAAGACTACACCACATATACCCACCACACCACACATACCCCACACACACCCCACATACACCACTCACCACACCACACATCACACACCTCATGCTACTCACAACATATACCACACACATACACCATACACCCACATACCACACACACAGGCGCACACACACCATTCACATCACATACCACACACACACCACACATTCACACAGGCTGAGAGAGGCAAATATCGTTACTACCACTGTAATTAGCAATAACCCGAATACTTTCCAAAATATGTCTAAGAAAGAATTCTGTTGTTACTATGATCAGATGAAATAAAACTGGTTAGTATATTTGATACGGCAGGTTAAATAAACAATACTTTGATGGATTTTCTGATTTTTTTTTTCATGGTCAGAAAGTTAAATCATGGTTGAGGCCTGACAGAAACAGTTTATTTGAGATTGCTAGGACAATTGTATCCTTTGAAAAGTTACCGTTTTCCTTTGAATTTTTGCTACCTTCCATCTCATCCATCTTCCTTCATGACAAAAATGGTAAACTCGGAAAGGAAGCAATATTTAGGTGCCAACTAGTGTACGTAGGCAGCTGGGGGTTGCTTCTGAAGCTATTCCCACACCTATTTTGTTTTCTGCCTTAAAACCCTCTGAGAATGAGGCAGGATATAAATAAATACACAAAACTATTTTGTTTAAAACAAAATTTGTAATAGAAAAAATCTGATACCTATATTTATTTCATATATATTTTTAATTTTATTCCCCTCATGGCCTCAACTGAACAGTGCACTTCAGTTAACGTGTGTGTGTGTGTGTGTGTGTGTGTGTGTGTGTATGTATTAAACAGCTCTATGGGGCGTGGAAGATCGACTGTAGAAATTCACGTTTAAAAAGAAAAAGAACTAAAAAGAATGGCAAACTAAACACTCAGTTTTGTATCTGGCTTTCTTTTTTTTCATCCTTTGCTTTTTATTTCTTCCATATCTGCTAGTCACCCAGTATCTGTCATCAGGAAAATACCCTTCATTCAGCGTCTATGAGGCGTTCTAGCAAATAGGGCCAACTCTGGCTCAGGTGGTTTTCAAAATCTTAGAATTGGGGTTTTGACTGCTTTTGTCTTCATGGTTCATGATAAATTAGTTGATCAAAATGACTTGAACCCTCTAATGAGTAAACATCTAAATGTTAATTCTAATTAGCATATTAACTATTAGCATTTTTAATCATTTTGTTTTAAGTGTTTCCTTTTTTTTTTTTTGAGATGGAGTCTCGCTCTGTTGCCCAGGCTGGAGTGCAGTGGCGCGATCTCGGCTCACTGCAAGCTCCGCCTCCTGGGTTTAGCCCATTCTCCTGCCTCAGCCTCCCAAGTAGCTGAGACTACAAGCACCCACCACCATGCCTGACTGATTTTTTGTATTTTTGTTAGAGACGGAGTTTCACCATGTTAGCCAGGATGATCTTGTTCTCCTGACCTCGTGATCCGCCCGCCTCAGCCCCCTGAAGTGCTGGGATCACAGGCGTGAGCCACCGTGCCCGGCCATGTGTTTGCTCTCTTTAAGAAGATCAGAGAGGCCAGGTTGCCCTTCTCCCTCCTCACCAGGCTCCTCTTCCTCATTCTGTCTGATTCAAGAGTTGCGTGGCCGGAGGGTCACAGCTTTCTCCTATATTGTGAAATGATCCTACCTTCCCTGTGAGGTGGACACCCTGCACTCTTGAGGAAAAAAAAAACCTTCATCAAAGTCTCATAACCAGCTCCCAGCACCCTGCCCTGACCAGCCCCTCCCCTCAGCTGTATTTTTATTGACTGTGTGTGTGTATATCTGTAGGAATGTGTGTGTGTGATCTTTGACAGTGAAGTTTCTAAATCTGAAAAGATCTTAATGAATTCTATATTTAAACTTTGTCTATTAGCATTTGAGTTTTTAATTAGTTTGTTTAAAGGCAGGGTCTGGCTCTGTCACTCAGGCTAGAGGACAGTGGCACAATCACAGCTCACTGCAGCCTCCAGTTCCTGGGCTCCAGCAATCCTCCCACCTTGGCCTCCCATGTAGCTGGGACCAGAGACATGAGCCACCATGTCTGGTTACATTTGGGTTTTTTATCCTAATCCAAAAGACTTACATTAAATGCATTCAGGAAAAGGAATATAATTGAATATGGAAAGACCCTTCCTTCAGGGATGAGAATTTCCAATCCATCTGGGGCAATGAAGTATTGATATTTTGACTGCCTGGTGACCACACATGCGCAGACATTCTCCTCATTTTCATAAGCCCTCTGTTGAGATTTCCAAATTGTGACCTCTAACAGCTGGCACCCTGCTGGCCTCCCTAGAAGACAGGAGTCCAAAGGCATGTCTTTGGACCAGCCTCACCCTGCTCTCTCCCCAGCAAAGCCCCAGCCTACAGAACTGCTTCTGGTGGTCCCAGGCCTTCAGCTCCCACTGGGGCCTGCACTGTGGGAGCCACATGGAGCCCCTTTACCCCTCTTCTTGCAACTCCTAGAAGGCACAGGGGTTCTCTGGCATGGGAGGGACAGGCCTCAGTCATCCCATGCAGTATTTGCCACTCTCCTTTAATGCTGTATCCATTCCACGTTGATCCTTTTGGCGACAAAAAATTAAAATGAACAAAAGACATTCCGCAGTCATCCTCATCACAAAATACAGGGCTATTCATTTGTGAACTTCTGTGAAATATCCTGGACACACAAGAGAAAAGAAAAACAACGAACAGGAAGGAAAAACCGGGCAGGCAAAAAGCAAAAGCCCGTTTAATCTGGCAGACACGACGGCTCGTGGGTGCCTCTATTTTCAGCCCATTTTCTGCTTTTTCCCAGAGCGACGGAGGAGAGCAGCTGACATCTGCAGCCTGTGCCCTCAGCCACTGTGCTGGGCTCCCTGATCCTCTCTGTCCCTTGACTTCCTTGTCTGTAAAATGAATGAGTTGCAAAAGTAATGGAATAACTCTGCTGGTCGCATAAGTTACTATCTGTACTTAGAATAGCATAGCGCTGGCACCTAGGCAGGCACACACGTCACGTCCACTCCCTACACGGAGGCCAGGGAAAGTGAGAGAGATTGACAGGCAGCTAGCATTGCCCTCTAAATGTAGCCAAAGCAGACCTGTTCCACAAGGTACTCCCCGGACCTGCTGGTCTCTCGGGGTAACCGACCTGCTCTGGGTACCAATGTGTCACTGACAGCCCCTTCCCCTAGGGAAACAGTTCTCAGACCCTTCTCATGCTCTGAAGATGACTCATTTCAAAACCCATCAGCCAAACCCCAAGGAAGTACATCCCTGGTAAGTTTTCTCAAATGGCCGTGTAGCGTGTGCTGGGGACGAGAGTGCATAGTGTTCCATCTGTGAATATTATTAGTTGATCCCACTCCTGAAAGTGAAGCATTTTTAGCTGACAGCAAATTTCTGACACATGCGCATGTCCCTTCAGGCTTGAAGCTGAGAGTTCACTCCAGGTAAACAGAGGGGTTTGCTGAGCCACTCAGTTTAGCGCAGGTGTATTTTTTTCTAATTTAAATATGTTATCTTTTCAGCTTTTTAAAGGTATAATTGACAAAAATTGTGTATCTTTCAAACATGCAGCTTGTTTTGACGTATGTATCCCATGTGAAATGCTCGCCACAATCAAGCTAATTAACAGCAGGTCCACCCCCTCAGATAGTTGCCCTTTTCTTCCCCCACCCCCAAATGATACCAAGTTTCAGTTATGCAAGATGAGTAGGTTCTGGAGATCTGATGTAGGAAGTGGTGACTGTAGTAAAAGATACTGTATTGTAGACTGGAAACTTGCTAAAGAGGGTAGATCAGATATTTGAGATGAAGTTAGGTACTTAAAAATACATGTATGTTAAAGTAGAGTTTGTTTAAAATAACGGTAAAACCCCTCAGCTTGCAGAAGCTTCCTAACGAATAGTTAGCAGTGGAACTGCCGCGTGTGCAGTGCATGTGGGCCTCCGAGTGTGCAGTGCGTGTGTGCCGCCGCGTGTGAAGTGTGGGTGTGCCGCATGTGCAGTGTGTGTGAGCTGCCAAGTGTGCAGTGTGTGTGTGCCTCCGAGTGTGCAGTGCGTGTGAGCCGCCATGTGTGCAGTGCGTGTGTGCTGCTCGTGCAGTGCGTGTGTGCCGCCACGTGTGCAGTGCGTGTGTGCCTCCGAGCGTGCAGTGCATGTGTGCTGCTGTGCGTGCAGTGTGCGCGTGTGTGCTGCCGAGTGTGCAGTGTGTGTGTGCTGCCGAGTGTGCAGTGCATGTGTGCCTCCGTGTGTGCAGTGCATGTGTGCCGCCGAGTGTGCAGTGCGCGTGTGTGCTGCCGTGTGTGCAGTGTGTGTGTGCCGCCGAGTGTGCAGTGCGCGTGTGTGCTGCCGTGTGTGCAGTGTGTGTGTGCCGCCGAGTGTGCAGTGCGTGTGAGCCGCCGAGTGTGCAGTGCGCGTGTGCCGCCGAGTGTGCAGTGTGTGTGTGTGGTACTAAGTGTGCTGCTCGGGGTGCAGGAGACATTGCTCATTAGCACCTGCTGAAGGCTGAGTGGCAGCCCTGGTGCTGGCCTTGGGTTGATAACACTTAACTTGGAGCGAATTGCTTCGTGTTCCAGACCAACGTTCTGCCTTGTGTTCTGGAGCAGTTTGGTGTGAATGATCTTTTCCAAAGGGCCACATGACACCATGAGCTCACAGGATAACTGTGCACAGTCCCTTTGAGGAATTCCCATGTCCAGATGGTGGCTGGACGGGTGATGGCATGGCACAGGGACAGTCAGTGGGGACAGCACGGAAAAATGAGCAGAAATAGGCTCAGAAGTGGGATTTTGTTTTCTTGTTCTTGTCCTCCAGAGCTGGGTGAGATTAAAAACATCACCACCACACAGCCTTCCCTGGAGCTGGACGGGCTGGAAAAGTACACCAACTACAGCATCCAGGTGCTGGCCTTCACCCGCGCAGGAGACGGGGTCAGGAGTGAGCAGATCTTCACCCGGACCAAAGAGGATGGTGAGAGACGGGTGGGCAACTGCTGGAAGGGCTGGGTCAGAGGGAGCGCATTTGCCTTTACCCTGCAGTTCATCAGGCTATTCTCAGTGCAAACCTTTGCTGCCTTCCCAAAATATCCCAGTGCAATTTAGAGTATTAGCTTCCTCTCTTGCCTTTGCTTGATGTGTCTAATCCATTGCTGCTTCTTCCTCTCTATTTTTTCTTCTTTCTTTTTTTTTTTCCTTTGGCCAAGTATTATTGTAAACAAATTCATTTTATCCTGGAGCTGTAATACTTGTCATACATGTTTTGTATCTTGTTAGAATAATTTTAGTGGCTCTTCAGTTATTAGTGTAAGCTCTGATTAAATCCATCCTTCCACTTCTTGAAAATTATGTACAGGCTGAAGTTCTATTATTCTTTGCCAGCTGAAACACTTTAGAATAAGTCCTTAATTTGAGAACTTCATGTTAATTTTTTTTTAATTCTTGCAAGAATTCATGGTGATTTAGTAAAAATTTAAATTGCTGCTCATTTTGTTCTACAACAATAATTCTTGCTGTTCCTTACAATTTGGATTGGGTTATGTGACTATTACCCAAACCTACAAAAACCGTACAATAAAGATTCTGTACTATTTTAAGGGAAACCCTGAGGGGCGTTAGCCAAGCCTGTTTGAGGAACAGATAAGTTCTGATAAATACTACCGTGGTAGTGAGAAAAGTAGCCTCCACCTTAATAAAGGAAGGAGCAACTGATGTCAAATTGATGCCCACATAGAACCTTCCCAAAATATTCCAGCACAGATGTATACGTTGAGATGAGACATCAGCAGACCTAAATGCTGTGTTGGATTGTCTCTGCAACTTTTGTCATCTTGCCGGGACTCTGTTCCCCAGGGAGCATAGGGGCGGGAGAGTTGTTGGCCATTGCCGGTCGCCTCCCACGTATGGGCAGGTTTGATGTCTATGCCGTCTCCCCCACTACTAGAGTATCAAAAATGCTGTTATTCCATCCCGTATCTGTTCTGATGGAAGCAAAGAACACCTGCTCAGGGGGCACGATACACTCTTCTCCTCAGCCTTTCTGCCCCTGACCATGACTCTCTGTTATTCTAAGCCTGCCATCTTCCACCTCACTCTCTGCTCTCACCTTGGCAAGCCAGGCCTGGCTCTCCTGAGCTGCCCCAGGCATCCACTGTCACCTGGTGTTTTTGCTGCTTCTGTAGCCCTTCTCACATTATGATGTCTACACCCAAACTAATCCTCGTTTGCTTTAGTTTTTTTCTATAATGCACAGGTAGTTCTTCCAGGGAATGTGCGGGTGTCAGCCAGTTCTGCTGTAAGAAATTGGATTATTTAGGGAAATCTAAGTTTCAACTGTAATGCCATTAGGAAGTCACACATCAATAGAGATATCTAGAAAGCTAAGTCCTGAGTAAAGACAGCCATAATTTCATTTTTTAAAAATGTAATAGACACAGAGCTGTGCATATGCTGGCTCTGTCACCTGCTACCTGTGGGACTTTGGGCACCTTACCTAAGCTTCTCTGGACTGGATTGTCCTCATGGATAATCTGCTGTAGCAATCAGCCTGCACAGAACCAATGTATGAGAGCTGAAGTGATATCCGAAAACACCTGCTTGCCACAAAGTGGGATGCTTCCTGACACTCAATATTTGATGATTTGCTCTCCACTCCTTCAGAGCAGGAGTGAAATACTCTTTTTTACATTGCTAAGCAATAATGCAAATGTCACTGGAATAATTATTTAAAGAGCAAATTGATCATCCACAAAAAGTTTTGCATCTGCATTTTTAGAAGAATGTACAGAAATCCAATAAGAAGGGAAGACTCTTCACAGATCCTTATTAATTTCACAATTTTAGATCAATTTTAAATTAATATTCTAGTTTTAAGAATCATAGAGTTCTCTTTCAAAACTTGACCCCAAGGCCCAAGGTCTAATTTGTCAGTCAATTATGCTTTGCTTTTGTCTCCAGTGCTGATAGTGTGTGGAGCTGGGATTGACTATGGAAAACCCTGCCTTGGGTGCCCCAGTTACCCCAAGGAGGATGCCGTGGATCCCACTTTTGCTGGTGGTATGGAACAAGGACTATGCAGAACTGAGTGTCAATATTTCTTTAGGATAAGTGTGTATTTTCAAAAAGAAGTGGAGTAGTGGATCACTTGAGGCCAGGAGTTCAAGACCAGCCTGGCCAACATGGTGAAACCCTGTCTGTACTAAAAATGCAAAATTAGCTGGGTGTGGTGGTGGGCGCCTCTAATCTCAGCTACTCTGGAGGCTGAGGCAGGAGAATCATTTGAACCCAGGAGGCAGAGGCTGCAGTGAGCTGAGATCATGCAACACACTCCAGCCTGGGTGACAGAGTGAGACTCCATCTCAAAAAAAAAAAAAAAAAAAAGAGGTGGAGTGAAGATTGGGTGGAAGAGGAGAAAAACTAGAATAATATCACTTTATCTCCCAGGTTCACATGAAAAATTCAATAATTTAGAAATGGTGAAGAATTGTGTCAATCACTTTTGTAGACTCAATACCTAATATAATTAGGCATTCCAGCAGTTTACAGAATTAAATGCAATTTTATTTATCTGATTGGAAGAAGGGACAAAGGCCAATTCAAAGAACAAATGCCCAGTCTAACTGATCACAGATCCTATTAATACCTCAGTGAGAAAGCTTTGTAATTTTGAAGTTTGGATTACACTTGCAAGTTCAATTAAATTGTGTAAAAATACAGATAGATTTCCAGTAAAATGATAATTACCAACATTTACTCAGTTCTTGCTCAATAAGACACTATTTTAGGCTCAGGTTGAAGTTTCAGTGTTTATCAATATTCTTGCAAGCAAAGAAAGACAGCTACATTAACAGGGACCATCCGATTCAGTTGTCTATGCCAGACACACGTCCTGCACCAGTCTTCCTAATCTAGGGAGCCTGGAGGCTTAAACTGTGTTATTAGGTCACTGATCATACTGAAAAGAGAAAACCCTAATAAAGGCAAAATTTTACTTTTGCAGCAGATTATTTGCAATAGAAATATTTGTTTAGAGAACAAGTCTGTGCTTTAAGTAGTTTCTCTACCTCTATGTAAAGATTCTTGGGCTCACAGACATATTCACAGGTCCACGAACATATTGTCATGTCCCTGGTCATAATCTCGGGGCCATGGACATAGTCTCGTATCCATAACTATAGTCTCAGGTGCATGGACATATTCTCATGTCTGTGGTCAGAGTCTCAGGGCCCATGGATATTGTCTTTTATCCATAAATGTAGACTCAGGTGCATGGAGATATTTTTGGGGTCTGTGACAACTGTTCACAGTTCACATTCTCTTTCCAGTACTACTCTATCAATGAGAACTTGTACCCCTATTATTGCTGCAGAAACACAAAGGATGACTTGGTGATCGGGCTTTCTGTTTTTGAGCGCAAGAACAACTAATCCTGACTTCTAAAACAGTTGTGAAATCCTAATGCCATCTTATTTGCCATTACTATAATATGAGCCAAGCCATAAGGAAAGAGAACACAAACAAAATGAATCTATTAATCTTCCAATTGCTATTTTCACGCTGAAGGCAAAAGCTAGTTTCAGCCTTGATCCCTTTACACAAGAGTAAACTTTGCATATGTATCAATAGAGATAGTTAAGTTCAAATATTGACTGAACACATCGCTAATGCACATAACTCTGAAGGCACGTGTGAGAGGGCCAGCAGCAGGTGTAATATGTCATCTCTACTCCCTCCCCACCGTCAATTAGCAAGTCTTATTGGGAGGAGACCTGAAAGTAGAGCTAAGAGGAAGCAAAAATATAAGCTGACATCCAGATACCTCTGAATCCTCCGACCACCCATACCTTGAGCCGTACATACTTATGAAGGTGTGGATAGTATGTGCCTGTGACGTGTGCTGGGGTGATTATATGACCACACCTCAGTGGACCTGAAAGGGGGTAGATTGCATGTTGTGTTTGCATAGCCACCAGCGGTGCTGCCCCTCAGTAGACACTGGGAAGTACAACCAATCAACACTGCTTAGGATTCCGGGGCTCTACAGCCTTTGGTAGTGTGCCCTGTGCAGTGGCAGGTATACCAGCAACACGACACACAAGATGTCCTAGAAGAGGTTCTACCACGTGGCTTTCCACACTCCCTCCACTGCAGTGGTTCTCAAACTAGGTTCTTACACAGCCCAAGGGTTTTTGGGTGGGCCCCAGTGGTAAGCAAGAGGCCCAGTGAGAGTCTCCATTCTCTCCCTGACCCTGGCTTCAAGAGCCACCCCACTTCTACTTGTGTTATGTGCTGGGTTTCCACATGATGGTTTGGTTAAAGGATCAGTCAAACATTTAAAGAATGTTTGAACACTCCTGCTCTAGTGAGAGGAAAGGCCAAAAATACCAGAATCTTATGGACATGGGAAGAGAAAAGGGACATATGTGCATTGCTTGGTGAGATGACAGCTGTGAACGTGACATGTCCCTCCAGGATTGTAGCATCTGCACGGCACGGCATGGCTCAGGAAAAGCCACTGAAAAGTTGTGGGCTCAGAAAGATCTGGCTACCATGGTGTACCACATATGTACATGCATGTTTGTGTGTGCACATGCGCATACACACACACCGGCCTGTGGCTGTTTACTAAGAGCAGAAAAATGATGGTGAAAAAAAATGAAGCTGACTGCAGTGTTTGTGTGGGTGTTTAGTCAGACTTCTATCTGATATTCATACTTCAAACCAAAGCTGTTTCAGAAAAATGATTTTGGTATTTTACATTAAGGTATGTTACAAGAGGGCTTACCCACTTGTATTTATTTTCTATGCTGTGGAACAGATTGCTACAACCTTAACACCTTAAAGCAATACAAATGTCTTATCTCATCATTTCCAAGTGTCAGGCATCCAGGTCTGGTTGAGCTGAGTCCCCTGCTCAGGGTCCCACAGATGAATCAAGGTGTGAGCTGGGGCTGTGCTCTCATCTGAGGTCAGGGTTTCCCAGGCTCACAGGTTATTGGTGGGATTTTGTTTGTTTGTTTGTTTTTTGTTTTTGGCTATGGGGCTGGAGTCACCAGCTTCCAGAGGCTGCCTGGTACTCCCTGTCACACCCCCTACCGCATGGCGGCTTCCTCCTTCAAGGCCAATAGGAAAGCCTCACATGGCTTCCAATCCCTCTGACCTCTTCTGTCTCCCTCTGACCTCCATCTCCTCTTCTAAGGGGCGCATCTGATTAAACCCAGCCCACTCAGGAAACTTTCCTTTTCATTAACTGAAAGTCAAGTGATTAGGACCTCAGCAATACCTGCACAAGCCCTTCACCTTTGCCACATGGCACAACCTGCCCATGGGAGGGTTCTGTCCATCGTAGTAACAGGTGCCACACCCATTCAAGGGGAAGGAATCACCAAGGCACATACACTAGAGGGCAAGGATCTTGGGACCCATCGTAGAATCCTGCCTACCACACAGACACGAATGAAATCAGTTTTCCACTCTTGAAAGATATGTATTGAGGATCTAGTATGTTCCAGATACTGGCCCAGGAACTAAAGATGCAGAGAAACAGGATGGGTGTGGTGGGGTTTGCAAGCTAGTAGGGGAGACAGATGTTGATAGATCACCCCTGAGTGGATTGTGTCAAGTGCAATGATGAAGAAGAGTCTTGACAGAGACATGGGAGCCCTGACCTGACCGAAGCTGGTGATCTGGGAAGACTTCCTGGAGGAAATGATACATGCTAGACCCTGAGAGATGAGTAGGAGTTGCCAGGGAGAAGGCAGAGGGTGGGGAAAAGTCCAGACAGAGGCATCCGAAGGCCCTGGATCGTGGCAGCCCAGGGGCCCAGGGTGGGAGAAGCAGACCACGTTCAGGGAACTGAAACAGAGCTCAGTGTTGGGGAGCACCAGCGAATCAGGGGGAGAGCCCAGCTGCTGACCTGTCATGTCCATGTGGACCTCCAGAGGGCTCGTCAAGTGACAATGGGAAGGGAATTCCAGGTTCTGGTTCTTGCAACTGAGAAGATGGGGGGAGCCCATTTCCTGAGATGGGGCAAGAGAAGCGCAGGTTTGGATAGAAGATGGTGAGCCCTGTTGTGACTATGTTGGCCTAAGGTGCCTGTGTGACCCCTGGTGGAAACGTCTCAGCCAACTGGACACATGAGACACAGAAGCATTTACAGCTCAGAAGGGATGTCCGGGTGCATTGGAGGAATGTAGAAGAGAGAATTCTCTGAAGGCCACATTCTTTACTGCAATCAATTAAATTTGTATGCAGAACTTCTCTCTACGATGCCCAGGAATTCATGAAAACTTCCCAAGCTTGTTTTGACCTTCGTAAGAAAAACTCAGATTACCAAAATGGGTGTGGTCACTAAGAGTGTTTCAAGAAAATATGTCCCAGACAGACATATACCATTTTTTACTCCATCATCTGCCATCTCTGTCTTCTGCAACTCTCAGTGTCTGGTGTTTGTCATTCACCACTGAGTCACAAAGTAAAGGCTAGTATCATTTAATGACATTTAATCTAAGGACATAAGGATGGTTATTAGAGATGATAGCTAGAACTTATTTAGCACTTACTCTACAGAGAACGATAAATAAATCATTTACATGAAGTATCTCTTGTAATTCTAACAGCAAAAACATAAGCCAGCACAATTATTGTAGATTTATAAATGAGGGAACTAAAGATTATTAGAGTAGTTAATCGACTTGCTCAGGACATGGAACTAAGGGGTAGAGCCGCATGAAACCAGCAGTGGGGCTCCAGGGCCCACACCTTTAAGCTTTATGATATTGTCCAAACCAGAATGAAAATGTTAAGTTCTAGCTCTGAAAAGATTAGCTCAGTCATCCAGAAAACGTTTCCAAAATGCCATGTTCTTCACATCTTCTACGTTGTTATTTTATTGTACAAAGTTCTAGTAACCATACAAGGAAAGACTGTGCAAGATAGATCATAAACCCATGTAGGAGGAGTCAACTGCGAGTTTAGATGGTGCAGTCAAAGCCCCCTGATCGGGTGTGACACAGGCGTGCTCATGGAAATCCTCAGTTGAAACAAGGAATCGCCAAACTTTACAGTGGCCAAGAAGTACCTGAAATGCTGCATTTTAGCTTAATACATATAAATATGTATTCACTCCCTAATCATTCTCTAATCACATGACTTAGGATCACTTCAAGTTTTGGGTGAAAACATTGGAGTTCTGTGCCATCTTTTACTCCGTGAACTGTGTATTTAATGTGTAGCATCTGCATTTTTCAACTGGTGTCTCAAGAGCATGTGACCATTTATCAACGATCTATTTGCAAATGGAGACAAATCCACATGTCCCATTCTTCTCAGTGGTCCTGACCAAGCATAGATCAGCCTTCTTCCTTCCTTCCTTTCTTCCTTCCTTCCTTCCTTCCTTCTTTTCTTCTTTTCTTTTTTTATCCTTCCTTCCTTTTGTCTTCCCTTCTTCCTTCCCTCCTTCCTTCCTTCCTTCTTTCTTCCCTCTTCCTTCCTTCCTTCCTTCCCTCCTTCATTCCTTTTGTTCTTCCCTCCTTGATTTCTTTCTCTCTTTAATTTCTTTCTAACTTACCTCTAAGGAAGCCTTTCCAAAGCAGTCCCATTAACTGTCATAGAAACAGCTTTCTCTTGCACTTGAATTTCATTGGTTTATGTAATGAATTAACTTACAGTATTACCCGTGACAGGTACATTTGTCACGAACAGGTTGGAAACAGAATTGACTCCTCTTCAGCAGCCATTCAACTGGTTGATGCTAAACTACTTGGCCTCCTAAAGAGGAGATGTCCAGCAAGAGTGGTCACTGTGGTGAACACCAACCAAGGGCTTTATGGAAAGGACTGAGAGTGTTGGCTAAGCTAGGTGTCTACTAGGATTAAAATCCTCAGGAAACGTTCACTCTGCCCTTGTTCAGGAGGAGCCCTGGCAGCTCTGAACTAGGTTGTGGATGTCTTAGACATTGCCCTCACCTGATAGGGGTTTGTTCTCATGAAATTTCTTAATCCAGGATCTATCACTTATGTGTGTTACCTTTTCTAGACCTTCCACTGTCTGCAAGACTTGCCAAAACTGGATTTTATATTTTCAAATGGTGACTATATCCAACCCAAGTTAGTTCTCACCAGAGCTCTTGGTTTTGTTATGCAGACTTAGAAGAGTCAAGATGACAATTATGAGATGCACATTCAACTCCACAACTATTTACTGAGCAGTTGCATTGCTGTCAAAGCAGTAAAAGACTCACAGCCTTCTCCAGGGGCTTGCAAGGGACTTATATTGGCTTGAATTTCAGTGCCTCCATCAATGTGCTTGCCCTCCATGTGGACAGTGAGGTTAATGAGGAACAAAGCAAGAGCTCTGATGCCTTTCTCACTGGCACCTATGACATTTTGGCATCTTCTGTGTCTTGGTCATCTCACCCCACCCCCTACCTCTTCAACCTGGAAAATAAAAGAACAAGAGGAGTGGGGCATGCCTTCAATCTTACTCCCAAATCATGCTTAATATTGCTGCCACCATGTTCTGCCTTCTTAGCTGGTTTACAGGGGAGAGTTTGTCTTACATGGATACTGTGAATCTTTGACACAATAATCCCTATTCATCAACAATATTTCCATTTCTCCTGAGCCCAAAGTGGTGCCATTACAAAATGACTGGGGTGAGGGAGGGTGGGGTCTCCATGGCTGAGGTAGTTCACCCTCATGCTTCTCAAATTCAGGATCCAAAAGGTTCATCCCCAGTACATTCAAAGCCAAAAACTGCAGCAGAAATAAGACTGATCCAGAAGTTAATTGTCCAGTTATCCAGAGGCAGGAAGTCTCCAGGCACTGAAATGGGCTGGGAAGGCTCCCCAGAACAACAGGGACTAGAACTGACTGTATTAGGTCCTAGAGCTACAAAGAACCACAGATTCCAGCATTAGGAATGTATTTGCTGTCTCTGAGTTCTGGAGGCCAGAAGTCCAGAATCAAGGTGTCTGCAGGGCTGGTTGTCTCTGAGAGCTTTGAGACAAGCATCTGTTCTGGGCTTCTCTCCTTGGCTTATAGATGCCGTCTTCTCCCTGTGTCTTCACATCATCTTCCCTCTATACATGTCTGTCTCTGTGCCAAAACTGGCCTTTTTATAAGGACACCAGAAGTACTGGATTAGAGGCCACACTAACAAACTCATTTTAACTCTATTGCCTCTATAAAGACCCTACCTCCAATAACAGTGTCATTCTGAGGTCCTGGGGGTTAGGACTTCAACGTTTGCATTTGGGGGGACACAGCAGAACCTATAACGCTCGTCCTCAAAGAGCTGAACAGTGAGCGTGGAGTGGGGTCGTGTTGGGAGGCGTGGGCCCGCAAGCCCAAGTCGAGGCCCCACCTTGTGACTAAACACACGGCTCTTCCAGTTCCAGGTCCTCCCGCGGGCGTGAAGGCAGCGGCGGCCTCAGCCTCCATGGTCTTTGTGTCCTGGCTTCCCCCTCTCAAGCTGAACGGCATCATCCGAAAGTACACTGTATTCTGCTCCCACCCCTATCCCACAGTAAGTTGGTAAATAACCAAGTGCCTTTGAAGCGTCTGCCAGGGACGAGCTGCAGGTGCTCGTGCTGGACAGTTTAATTCCTTTGTTTCCCACCTACTTGGGTCTTTCCGGTGGTTTTGTTTTGCCCCTGCTGTCTCCACATACAAAGCAAAGTCCTCATTTACACCTCGTATGAAAATACGCTCCTGAATCATGACAAGGGGGACAATTGTCTGGAATTATTGTTTATTTGGTGAGTTCCTACTAAACTGCCAGCAACCTGATCAAAATCAAAGCCCAGAGGCCTTAATTGTGCCTTAATTGATAGTCAGTGGACAACACCTATTGATTTTACTGTTGGACTCATCATGACGGGCACTTCACGCCTTCCCTCCCTCCGACTCCTTCCCTCCCTCCTTCCTTCCCTCCCACCCCATCCATCCCTTCTTTCCCTCCTCCGTCTCACACTGGGAAAAGAATAGCAGGCAAAACCCTATTGTGCTAGAAATGAGGGATTTTCATGAAGATCTATTACCCTTACGGTTACAGCAGTCAGCCTGGTTCATTGTGAAGGAACTAAAAGTTATTTACTATTTCAAAGTGTGGTTTTTGTTATCATTCATATTATTCCTGCTGAATAATTATTATAAAATTAGACTGCTTCTGAGACCACACCAAAACATATCAAAAAGGGAAATTAAAAAAAGAAACGTTGAAATCACCCACCAAAATTGATGATGTCTTCATAGAAACATTATGACATTTTCTGCGGCAGGTGCCGTGTTTCTTCCATCTTTGCATCTCCAGCTTCCAGTATAGAACTTGACACATGTAGTCATTCACTAAGCGTTTGTGGAGTGAATATACACACTGGTTTTGTTTATTTTCTGGTAAAATACACATAACGTAAAACTTACCATCTTAACCGCTTTGATTATCGAGTTTATCAGTGTTAAATACCTTCACATTGTTGTGAAACCATCACTACCATCCATCTCCAGAACTTTACAAAACCAAAACTCTGTCCCCATTAAACACGAATTCCCCATCCTCCCTCCAGCCAGACCCTGGCACCCACCATTCTACTTTCTGTCTCTGGATTTGACTCCTCTAGAGACCTCATGCATGTGGAATGATACAGCATTTATCACTTAGTGACCGGCTCGTTTCACTTGACATGATATCCTCAAGATTCATCCATGTTGTAGCATGCGATGGACTCTCCTTCCTTGTGAAGGCTGAAAAATATTCCCAAACAAATTTATGGATTAATAATCAAGGTGATGTGTTTGTGCAAGCTCAGAGTCCACAGGGGCCCTTGAGGCCTGGTGTACCCCAACAGTGAGTGTGAGCGAGAGAGTGTGTGGGCTTGCTTGGCCCATGAAGGTCCGTCTGTCTGCTGAAAAAGGTGTGTGCTCTACTGCTTATGCATTCATGGCAGTACGCTGTCCTTGAAGTCAATACGTAAATGCAAATGGTCTGAGTTAGGCTCCACAGTGTTTTTATGGGCTTCTTATGTCATTTTCAATATGCTGTTAATCCTCACTTGCTGAATCCTACCATCAAAGCCCAGAGATGTAGAGCACCGTAGACACAGAAAAGAAAACTGAGCCATTGTGCCCTCTACTCAGAGTGGCAATTCTTCGAGGACCCCCCACCCTGCCCAGGGTGGCCTCCAATTCTCTCCTTAACACTGACATGTCCGTGTATTCACCAAAGAGAGACAAACATTATTGCTGAAATAAAGCGTACTCATTTTCCACTAGAACGTGAATTGTATCTGTATTAGTATTCGCTCATTCATTCATTGATCTCTTTGCTACGGGATTCGTGTTTGCTGTTTTGACTCTAACAGGCTAGAAAGCACCTAGCAGGGTACAGAAACACCAGCAGCTTCCTCTCGTTTTGTCTTCTCAATCAGATCTTTATCTGTAAACTAAAAATCCCTACCTGGCTTATTTGAAATGAGTCCTTAGTGACTGATGCTTGCCGAGGAAGCCCCTCTTTGTGGATGATACAGGCTGTATCTGGCTCTGTCCTCCCAGCCTGAGAATTACATACAATAAAAAAAGGAAGAAAAAACATCCTATCCTGCAAATAAAGTCACACAGGTGTTGTTAGATGGGGTAGAAACGCGTTTCCCCGGGATTTCTCCTGTCTCTTCGCCCACAGAACAATGGGATTTGACCTGCCCAGGATCTTAACAATACACTCTCAAAAGGGACAGTAATGAGGGCCAGCCAGGCGTGATGGCTCACGCCTGTAATCCCAGCACTTTGGGAAGCCAAGGCAGGAGGATCACTTGAGGCCAGGAGTTTGAGACCAGCCTGGCCAACATATGAAACTCCGTCTCTACAAAAAATACAAAAATTAGCCAGCCGTGGTGGCACATGCCTGTAATCCCAGGTACTTGGGAGGAGGCTGAGGCAGGAGAAACTCTTGATCCTGGGAGGCAGAGGTGGCAGTAAGCCGAAATGACACCACTGCACTCCAGCCTGGGCAACACAGCAAGACTCCGTTAAAAAAAAAAAAAAAAAGACAGTAATGAGAACAAACCAACCAGAAAAAGGTAGGAAATAACAGCTGAGATTTTTATCAGGGTATCTCTGTGTTGCCTTTTGACCATATTAAAAAGACTAGAGACATAGAAATATGATGAGCAGGTGCCTGTGTTCTTCCAGGCGGTGATACCTAGAAAGTGTTACAAGGAGGTCCCAGAACGCCAGAGCACCCTCATCGAAGTGAAGTGAACTAAAAACAGTTCCATCTCCATATCCACATTCCTATCTATCTATCTTAACCATCATTTAAGACCATGAGGCCTATTTCTTACATCAAATAATATCGTTGAGAGTTGAGGTCAGAGACAATTATTTCTCTTCAGAGGTGAATATTTGCAAAGAGTATCTATTATTCTGTTTTAAATATGAAATGATCAAGAAACTTTAAAGTACAGGAAAGAAGAGTGTTTTTTTGTTTTGTTTTGTTTCTTTGTTTTTTGTTTTTTGTTTTTTTTTTCCGTCAGTTTCTGCAATTTGACTTTCAGTAAACTGGATGCTGTCAAGTGTTCTGAGGTATTTGCATTTCTGGCTATGTGTACAAATGACCACCAGAGGGCAGCATGAGCTCTAGATATTTTCCTTGCTCATAAATCTGAATTTTTTTATTTGAAATGATTTCATAGTTGAATGCAGAACATAGGGGGATAAACCAGGACACAATATGCCTTGTAATTTGATCCTTTTTATAAGAGTCCCTCAGATAACCTCCTCGCTGATGTCAGTTTCTCTCAAGATCCCAAATTCATCTCCCTTTCTTGGGAAAGGAGCTTGTTAAAATAGACAAGCTTTGTTATCTAATATGTGACATATAATGTCTGCTAATAGGCATTTATTTCATGGTGCTGTCTCAGTTTAGCTTACAAAAAGCCATTAGAATTTGAAACATTGCATGTGGCCCGATGACAAGTTAGAGTAACTGAGAATGAATCTGCTAACAGGTTGTCTGAAGATAGTGCTGACTGAACATGAACCTTCCCTCGGGGGTCCAGCAGTGCAATGAGATATTGAACTCCCTAATCAGAGATTCAAACCGCAAAATCTCAAAAGTCATTTGATTCAGAGCCTCTTCCCTATAATTTGCAGATTCTGGCTATTAATTTTAATATATAATGGTTTGAATGATCAAACAATCTATTATAAGCAATGAAAGTCCAAAGACTTGAGACGGCCCTTTTAAGGTCTCAGGAAGGAAACAGCCAAGATTCATTTCCTCCCTGATGCTCCGGTCTACATAAAAGCAGTCTGCAAAAATTTTACATACAGACTGCTTTTACTGTATACACATTAAATAAGCATTATGATGTAGACATTGTCTATTTCACAAAGCTAATCTCATTTACAGAGCTTAGAAATGTAAAATTAGGAAGCGCAGACTTCTCATTAATGAAAACTAAAAGTCAGAAGGCATAAAATATCTCTGAGCTGTGATTCACATCGGTTATTCCAGCTTCAGATGATATTATTCAGTTCCTATACATAGTAGGTGCTCAATAAATGTTGCTGAGTGAACCAGTGAGAATACACCACTACTCTTCTTACCCAGAAGACTTGGGCAATTAAGTCTTCACAGTGTAGACCACAACTTAGAATTAAACAAGCCTTCTGGGAAGCAAAGTAACTCACCAGGTCCAGACAGCTTCCCACCCCAGGCAACAGGTGTGTGTTTGCCTCCCAACTGGCTGCAGACTGCATCGAATAAAGCCATGGTCAGGCTGAGGGCGAAAGGGGACTTCCGAGGACCAGAAATGTGCAGGAATATCAAGGAGTGGGAAAGTGGTATAACGTGGAATCCAGAAAGCAGCATCTAACATGCTCAAGTGTATCTACAATGATACTCATCACAGTGTTCATTCTTCCCCTTTCACATGAAACAGGGACCTCCCGGCTGTATTAAAATGTCATTCCTCCCTCCCAGTACCCTCCCTATTTCATGTCACTGTAGCATATAGTGATACTACTAGACAGCAGTTTGCTTTTAAAATCCTCCTTTTCTTAGCTTCCATTATCTTGTTTTTTATTCTCTGTTGCTTCTCATCCCTCTGCTTCTCACCCTTAAATATAGGCATTTTCCAATATTCTTCCTTTATCTCTTTTAATATTCTTCACTATCTCCGTGGATCATTGAATCTGCTCTTATAATTTAACTATCATTTGAAATTAAAGAGTTCACATTTTTTATTTCTAATCCTGACAATCTTAGAGAACCATCAGTCCTATATTTCCAACTTACCACCATCTGCGTACTCAGGAAGACCTCCCCAGTACTTCACATTCAGTGTGCCCACAAACACGTTTATACTTGTCTCTCCCTCTCTTCCTGTGTTCTAGTTTAGCTGATGATCTAACAAAATCTGCTGCTTTCTGACCAGAAACTCCGAGCTACCTATAGTTCCTCTCCTAATCATTCATTCATTTATACCACAAATAAACATAGAGCACTACTCTTACACAAAGCTTTGAGCCAGGTTCTGAATCACATCACTCAAGAGATGCAGAGTTAGGGGGCATCACAAACAGGTCTGAGTCCTCAGTGATTTACAACAACCAACGGTTTTATTTTTCTTTCACGATCATGCTCATTGTGAGTACATGGCAGTCCATGCCGTGTTATCTTCACTCCAGGAAGGACCCAGGCAGGTTTCATGACAAAGAGAAAGAAATCTCTGAGGCTCTGACACAGGCATGTAAATGCTCCAGCACAAATCATGGGCCAGAATCTGTCATAAGATTCTGGTCCATGTCTTAACCACAAGGGAACCACGACGTATGCTCCAAACCCATACCCAGAAGTTCTAGGAAAGGCAGGGAACACTGGACAATGTCACCCTTCTGTGTGATGTGACGGAGGACACAGCAGTGATGTGTACAGCACGGTGCAGGGGTGCGGACAGGGACGGGGGGTCACTCAAACACGGGGCCAGAGACGGTTGCTTGGAACACACAGCTAGTCCTGGCTTGCAGGAAGAGAAGAATCTTACCTGAAGAATCAGAGGCAGGAAGGGGTAGTATGATCAGAGGAAATAAATGAGCAAAGTGACATCATGTCACAAGAGCCCTCTGCAATGTCTTGTTTGTTTGTTTGAGACGGAGTTTCACTCTGTTGCCAGGCTGGAGTGCAATGGTGCAATCTTGGCTCACTGCAACCTCCGCCTCCCAGGTTCAAGCGATTCTTCTGCCTCAGCCTCCTGAGTAGCTGGGATTACAGGCGCCCACCACCACGCCAGGCTAATTTTTGTGGTTTTAGTGGAGACGGGGTTTCACCATGTTGGCCGGGCTGGTCTCGAACTCCTGACCTCAGGTGATGCGCCCGCCTCTGCCTCCCAATGCAAGGTCTTCTTAATCTCCTTTCCTTTCACACCCACTGCCCTTGCCTTGCTTCAGGTCCTCCCCCAGGGAACCAAAACCAAGTCAGAAGCCTTCCCACTGCCAGGCTCAACTCCCGGTCTGCTGTCCACATCCCTGTCACAATTTGTTTTTCCAATCCTGAATCTGAGCATGTTATTCCTTTGTGCAAATTTCTTGGATGACTTCTCATTTTTTACCTAAAGACATTCAAAATTCGCAATATGACCTAGATAGAGTTCCACAATCCAGCTGCAACTCCTGTCTAGTTTTATATTCTACTAACCTTCTTCCATCCGGTATCTAAGTAATACCATGTCTCATATGTGTCTGCATTTGGGTACGTGTGTGTGTGTCTGTGTGTGTGTGTATGTGTGTGTTGGATTCTCCTTGCCTTTTCCATCTCATCCTCTTTGGTAAAAATGTTTATTGTTTAAAGCTGAACTTAAATGCTATATTTTTATTTCACCACTTCTTAGCACTGGCTACATGTTAGGCACTGGGTGCCAAAAGCTTTATACCTATGGTTTTTGAACTTGCTCCATGGTGACCCGCAATAGAAAATATAAGTTATAATCACACTACGAAAGTACACGCACACCACAAACTTGCATTTACTACACGTGATGCCCTCTGATATTTTCTGTTCCATTTGATTTTTTCTCTATTCTATTTCATTTTGTTTTTAAAGTGGTTGTCATGTTCCACTAAATTGCTCCTGTGACTCACATTTTTAAAAATACTGTTTTGCATCAGTTAATTCTGGTGACTATCTTACACAGGAAGCGTTGTGATTGTTATCTTCATTTACCGATACTGAAATGAAGACTGAACAATCTGGCCAGAGCCACGCAGGTTAGCAAAGGAAGACGGGACCTGCAACCCACAGGGGGCTGAGTTCAGAGTCCCAGGTCTTTGTCCTGATGCTTACCTGCCTTCCCTGGGATGTCAGCTCCATCCTGCCCCAGCGTTCCCAGCACTGACTTTCAACCTCACTTTGACATAACCACAATCTCTCGCGTTGTTGTTAGACATGAGCATAAGCTGGCAAACCTGTTACTGTGCTGAAACAGTGGATGCTCCTCAAATGTGTGTTGAATTAAATTTTACAGATTATGACTGTGAGTCTTCTAAAAGAGGTTAAATTGTGTAATGAAGCGGTAGCTTAATAAGGCAAGAAATTGTGTTATGTACTTTGGGATGCTTTGTATCCCAGAAGGATTTGGATTGAGTGCCTGTGCTTTTAAATCACTTACATAGAAATCATTCTTCCATCATTTTATTTAAATGACTTAAGGGTGAATTTTTTTTTTTTTTTTTTTTTGAAACAGAGTCTCGCTCTGTTCCCCAGGCTAGAGGGCAGTGGCACGATTTTGGCTCACTGCAAGCTCTGCCTACCGGGTTCACGGCCATTCTCCTGCCTCAGCCTCCCGAGTAGCTGGGACTACAGGCACACATGGCCACGCCCAGCTAACTTTTTGTATTTTTAGTAGAGATGGAGTTTCACCATGTTAGCCAGGATAGTCTCAATCTCCTGACCTCGTGATCCGCCCGCCTTGGCCTCCCAAAGTGCTGGGATCAAGGCATGAGCCACTGCGCCCAGCTGAATCTCTCTCTCCTTTTTTTTTGTAATAATAGAAAATCTGAAAATTATGGAGATACCACAAGTTAACCTAAAAATAGACAAGTGTGTTCCATTTACACACATGTAATGAATCATGTACATGAGACCTCTGTGGAGTGCTTCTACGTGGCAGGCAGATGCTAGGCTCTGTATGTTCTTGGATCATCCAAACATTATTGAAGCCCCAGCATCCTGTCATGGAATCATATGGCTGGAAAAAAACCTAGAAGGGTTTCTTTGAGGCAAGGCTACATCTAAACATCCCAGACATATGAAAATCAATTCTAGTTTTATAAAATTTCTTGAGAAGTCTATTCCTGAAGCTTTCTTGGAAATATCTTTGTATTTCATGGCTAGTTCTAATGGAATGCAGTTCTTTACTTTTTAACTTTTAAGTTCAGGGGTAACATGTGCAGGTTTGTTATAGAGGTAAACTTGTGTCACAGATTTTGTTTTACAGATTATTTCATCACCCAGGTATTAATCCTAATACCCATTAGTTGTTTTTCGTGATCCTCCCCCTCCTCTCACCCTCCACCCTCCGAAAGGTGTGTGTTGTGTGTTATTCCCCTCTATGTGTCCGTATGTTCTCATAATTTAGCTACCACATACAAGTGAGAACATGTGGTGTTCGTTTTTCTATTTCTGTGTTAGTTTGCTAAGAATAATGGCATCCAGCTCCATCCATCTCTGCAAAGGACATGATCTTATTCTTTTTCATGATTGCATAGTATTCTATGGTGTATATTTATCACATTTTCTTTATCTAGTCTATCATTGATGGACATTTAGATTGATTTCACATCTTTGCTATTGTGAATAGTGCTGTAATTAATATATGTGTGCATGTGTCTTTATAACATAATGATTTATATTCCTTTGGGTATATACCCAGTAATGGGATTGCCAGGTCAAATGGTATTTCTGTCTTTAGGTCTTTGAGCAGAGTTGCCACACTGTCTTTCACAATGGCTGAACTAATTTATACACCCATCCACAGTGTATAAGCACCCCTTTTTCTCCACAACCTCACCAGCATCTGTTATTTTTTGACTTTTTAATAATAGTCATTTTGACTGGTGTGAGATGGTATCTCATCGTGGTTTTGATTTGCATTTCTCTAATGATCAGTGATGTTGAGCTTTTCCTATGCTTGTTGGCTGCATGTATGTTCTCTTTTGAAAACTCTCTGTTCGTGCCCTCTGCCCACATTTTATGGGATTTTTTTTTCTTGTAAATTTGTTTAAGTTTCTTATAAAGGTTGAATACTAGACCTTTGTCAGATGCATAGTTTGCAAAAATTTTCTCCCATTCTGTCAGCTGTTTACTCTGTTGATAATTTATTTTGCTGCACAGAAGCTCTTTCATTTACTTGATTCCATTTGTCCATTTTTGTTGTGGTTGCAAATTGCTTTTGGTGTCTTCATCCTGAAATCTTTGCCCATGCCTAGTCCTGAATAGTAGTATTACCTAGGCTGTCTTCCAGAGTGTTTATAGCTTTAGCTTTTACATTTACATTTTTAAATCCATCTTGAGTTGATTTTTGTATACGGTGTCAGGAAGGGGGCCAGTTTCAATCTTCTGCAGATGGCTAGCTAGTTATCCCAGCACCATTTATTGAATGGGGAATCCTTTCCCCATTGCTTGTTTTTGTCAGGTTTGTTGAAGATTAGATAGTTGTAGATGTGCAGTCTTATTTCTGGGTTCTTTATTCTGTTCCATTGGTCTATGTGTCTGTTCTTGTACCAGAACTATGCCATTTTGGTTACTGTAGCCCTGTACTATAGTTTGAAGTCCGGTAGCATGATGCCTCTAGCTTTGTTCTGTTTGCTTAGGATTGCCTTGGATATTTGGGCTCTTTTTGGTTCCAACTGAATTTTAAAATAGTTCTGTGAAGAATGTTAATGGTAGTTTAATGAGAATAGCATTGACTGTATAAATTGCTTTGGGTAGTATAGCCATTTTAAGATATTGATTTTTCCTATTCATGGGCATGAAATGTTTTTCCATTTGTTTGTGTCATCTCTGATTTATTTGAGCAGTAGTTTGTAGTTCTCCTTGTAGAGATCTCTCACCATCCTAGTTAGCTGCATTCCCAGGTATTTCATTCTTTTTGTGGTAATTGTGAATGGGAGTTTATTCCTGATTGGGCTCTCAGCTTGACTGTTGTTGGAGGACAGGAATGCTAGTGATTTTTGCACTATCCTGAGACTTTACTGAAGTTGTTTATCAGCTTAAGAAGCTTTTGGACCCAGATGATGGGGTTTTCTAGATATAGAATCATGCCGTCTACAAATAGGGATAGTTTGACTTCCTCTCTTCCTGTTTGAATGCCTTTTATTTCTTCTCTTGCCTGATTGTCCTGGCCAGAACTTCCAATGCTGTGTTGAGTAGGAGTGGTGAGAGAGGGCATCCTTGTCTTGTGCCAGTTTTCAAGGGGAATACTTCCAGCTTTTGCTCATTGGGTATGATGTTGGCTGTGGGTTTGTCATATATGGGTCATATTATTTCAAGGTATGTTCCTTCAATAACTAGTTTATTGAGAGTTTTTAACACGAATGGATGTTGGATTTTATCAAGAGCCTTTTCTGCATCTATTTGAGATAAACACATTGGTTCAAAATAAAGGGATGGAGGAAAATCCTGTAAGTAAATCAAAAACAGAAAAAAGCAGGGGTTGCAATCCTAGTTTCTGACAAAACAGACTTTCAGCCAACAAAGAACAAAAAAGACAAAGATCTAACTGTCCTAAATGTACATAATCCTATATTTTATGTAATGGTAAAGGGTTCAATTCAAGAAGATTTAGCTGTCCTAAATATATATTCACCCAACACAGGAGCACTCAGATTCATAAAGCAAGTTCTTAGAGACCATCAAAGAGGCTTAGACTCCCACCGAGTAACAGTGGGAGACTTTAACACCCCACTAACACTATTAGACAGATCATCGAGACAAGAAATTAACAAAGATATTCAGGACTTGAGCTCAGGTCCTGAATTAGATGGATCTGATAAATATCTACAGAACTCAAATGGATCTGAAAGATATCTACAGAACTCTCCACCCCTAAACAACAGAATATACATTCTTCTCATTGCTACATGGCACTTACTATAAAATTTACCCTATTAATCAGAAGTAAAACACTCCTCAGCAAGTGCCAAAGAACTGAAGTCAGAACAGTCTCTCAGACCACAGCACAATCAAATTCAAAATCAAGACTAAGAAATTCACTTAAAACTCTACAAATTACAGAAATTGAATGACCTGCTCCTGAATGACTTTGGGGATTAATAATGACATTAAGACAGAAATCAAGAAGTTCTTTGAAACTAATAAGAACAAGGATACAATGTACCAGAATCTCTGAGACACTGCTAAAGCGGTGTTAAGAGAGAAATGTATAGCACTAAATGCCCATGTCAAAAAGTTAGAAAGGTCTCAAGTTAACAACCTAACATCACAACTAAAAGAACTAGAGAACCAAGAACAAACAAATCCCAAAGCTAGCAAAAGATAAGAAATAACCAAAATCAGAGCTGAACTGAAAGAGATGGAGACATGAAAAACCATTTAAAGGATCAACAAATCCAGGAACTTGTTTTTTGAAAAAAAAAATTAATAAAATAGATAGGCTAATAAAATAGCTAGGCTAATAAGGAAGAAAAGTGAGAAGATTCAAACAAGTACAATCAGAATAAATAGGGGGGATATTACCACTGGCCTCACAGAAATACAAACAACCATCAGAGAATATTATGAACACCTCTATGCACATAAACTAGAAAATCTAGAAGAAATGGATAAATTCCTGGACACATACACTTTCCCAAGACTGAAATAGGAAGAAATTGAATCCCTGAACAGACCAATAATGAATTCTGAAATTGAGGCAGGAATAAGTACCCTACCAAACAATAAAAGTCCAGGACTAGATGGATTCATGGCTGAATTCTACCAGATGTACAAAGAAGAGCTCATACCATTCCTATTGAAACTATTCCAAAAAAATGAGGATGGGGGGACTCCTCCCTAACTCATTTTATGAGGCCAGCATCATCCTGATACCCAAATCTGGCAGAGATATGACAAAAAAAAAAAACTTCAGGTGAATATCCTTGATGAACATCAGTGCAAAAATCCTCAACAAAATACTGAAAAACTGAATCCAGCAGTACGTCAAAAAGCTTATTGATATGGTTTGGCTGTGTCCCCACTCAAATCTCTTCTTGAATTGTAGCTCACATTTTCTCCATGTGTCATGGGAAAGACCAGTGGAAGGTAATTGAATCATGGGGGTGGATTTTCCTGTGCTGTTCTCATGATAGTGAATAAGTCTCATGAGTTCTGATGGTTTTATAAAGAGCAGTTCCCCTGCACATGCTCTCTTGTCTGCTACCATGTAAGACATGCCTTTACTCCTCCTTTGCCTTCTGCCATGATTGTAAAGCCTCCCCAGCCATGGGGAACTGTGAGTCTATTAAACTTCTTTTTCTTAATAAATTACACAGTCTCTGATATTTCTTCGTAGCAGTATGAAAATGGGCTAATACACTTATCCACCTTGATCAAGTAGGCTTTATTCCCAAGATGCAAGGTTGGTTCAACATATGCAGTCAATATGATTCATCACATAAACAGAAGGAAAGACAAAAACTACGTGATTATCTCAATAGATATGGAATGTGTTTCTAAATCTTCTCTTAGTGTTTAGTGCAGCAATTTTTGCTTACTTGTTTGACGTCTATTCTTTAAGAAAGTGGAAGGGAAGTCTATGTTGTTTTTTATAAGTTTATCCTTTAATAGTGGTCTTTTTTCCCTGTTATCCTATTCACAGCGTATTAGTCTGTTCTCATACTGCTAATAAAGACATACTCAGGATTGAGTGACTTACAAAGGAAAGAGGTTTAATTGACTCACAGTTCAGCATGGCTGGGGAGGCCTCAAGAAACTTACAATCATGGTGGAAGGGGAAGCAAACATGTCCTTCTTCACATGGCAGCAGCAAGAGGAAGTGCAGAATGAAAGGGGGAAATGCCCCTTATAAAGCCAGGTCTCATGAGAACTCATTCACTATCACAAGAATAGCATGAGGGTAACCACCCCTATGATTCAGTTACCTCTCACTGGGTCCCTCCCACAGCACATGAGGATTATGGGAACTACAATTCAAGATGAGATTTGGGTGGGGACACAGCCAACCCATATCACACAGTGACCCAGCCAATAACTACTCAATCTTTCTGTTGAAGCTGTATTTCAGTTTTCTCCTCATATTGTTCTCAGTGGTCATTGGTCTGCTAGGCATTATGTAAAGCCATTCAATTGCTATAACTGGTAAAATGCAGATGGCCTATGCTCAAGGTAGAAATCTTGGCCTTTAAAATTCTGAGCCCAATCGTGTGATTTATAGAGCAAAGGAAAACATAAGCATATATTCCACTAAAATTTTCACACAGAAAGAGGCCCTGGAAATCTCTTTTGAAGGTCAGTTTCAGAAGACTGCCTGCCCGATTTGTCAGATAGCCTGTCACTAAGCATTTTGACTTTGAGGTAGCATTCATTCCGACTAGGTAGCCTAGTATATGTCACCCTGAATGCACTTCCCCATTGCTGCATAGAGCTTTCTGATTATCCATAGGCTAAAATGCTCTTTAAAAAACTTGACTTTGTTTAAGTAGTTTTAGGTTCACAGAAAAATTGAGAAGAAGGTACAGAGATTTTCCAAATACCCCTGCCCCTACTGCACAGCCTTCTCCGCTATCAACATCCCCCAACAAAGTGGTACATTTGTAACGATGGTGGAACCTGCATTGACACATCATTATTAGCCAGTGTTTATAGTTTACATAAGACTTACTCTTGGGGTTGTACGTACTATAGGTTTGGACAAATGTTCGATTACATGGATCCACCATTATAGCATCATGCAGAAGTTTCACTTCCCTAAAGGCCCTCTGTGCTCCACGTATTCATCCCCTCACCCTCTTAACCTCTGATCTTTTTACTGTCTCCAAAGTTTTGCTAAAATGCCCTTTTTATCAATCAGCTTTTGGAGCTTTTGGAAGATTCCAGCTCTGAAAACATCTCACCTTTTTGACTTGGCCCGACACAGACATATTGTATGATTATTTAAGGAAATAAATTGGTCTTAAATCATTTTTCAATTAACACTAGTGGAAACAGCTATTTTTTCAATATTGTAAATTCTGCATGTATTATTTTTATTACTAAGAATTGTGTTTCTCATTAACTTCTTTCTTGTATGTGAGAAACCATATGATAACAAACTAGTATTTTTGTACAGAATTGTTGAATAGGTAACAGCAATCAAGTTAAATTAATAATGCACCTTTGACAGACAGATAATTTTTGTGGCAGGTGGTATGACAACGAAAAAGGTATGAGGCAAAATTGTAGCAAAGGAAGAGTGTATTGGTTGGAAAAAGCCTGTTAACATAAGTATCTGTAATGCCAGTTGGGCTAATTGGGTGATGCTTCTAATTCTAAACAATTACATCAAGAAACTAGTTTTTCTCATGCTTTCTCTGGATAACAACTTTAATATAGTTGCAAAACATTATAGCAATAACTTTTATATTTAGAAGGTCAAAAAATAAAATATTTTATATTTGAAAGGCTTTTTAAAAGTAGCCAATA
>NW_012102721.1:2601488-2603996 GCF_000951045.1 Mandrillus leucophaeus | reverse complement strand
TCCCATTTCTACCCGTGTTGGCCCCTCAACCTGTGCCTTTAGGAAGATCTTTCTGCCATGACATCCTCTTTTATAGATGGGAACTGTGAAATAAAATGGAAATTAGATCAAAATATATTATACATAAGATTTTTAGAAATCTTAAATTAATCCAGTGAACTGCTTATTCTTAATGGAATCCAGGCCATTTCTCTGCCACTAAACAGAAAGATGTTAAGCATTCTGAAAGTGCCTTACCCTATAAGTAAAAGAGCTATCAACTTTGTTTATTGCCTTGGGGGAGTTTTTATTTCACTGCTGTGAACATTCTATCTGTGAAATCACAGCCTTCAAGTTTTTTTAATTGCATGTTAATAATTAGCTATCAGAGCTTTTTAAAACATCGCATTTCCTTGATAGAATTAGTTTTTCATTAAAAAGCTAATTGAAATTTTTAAAAGTAGAATTCCTTTTATATCAGACAGGCTGAATAATTTGACATGAACAGCCTATGGCTCTGTAGTCATTTTATACTCATTATTTTCTATTGTACTCAAATCATTTCTGGGTCATTACTAAATTCACCTAATACAACAAGAATTTCTTCAGTCTATTCCGGTTACTGGTCATTGAGTCCCAACTCTAAGCAATGCTCTGAACCAGGCTCCCTGCAGAGTGAGTAGGGGGATGGGTCAGTAGAGGGAGTAGAAAGGTGGGTCAGGGAGCCTGACCGCCAGGTAGATGCAGTAAGCACATGCAAGACCATAACCCACAGTGGAATAAAGGCAAACACTATGAAAGACAAAGGGCAGACTTAGCCGCTGATTGAGAGGACTAGAGAAGGCTCTGCAAGGTCTGACAGGTGCAGCTATGAGCTAAATAATGTGAGGGGTTTGGAAATGAATTTGGCAATTCCTGGGCAAACATCTAGTTTTATAGACATGACCAAAGAGTGTTTAAAGCGCCTCACTGTGGCTAATTGTATCTTATATACTGGTGAAAAGCATCTTACACATAAAAAGAAAAGTATCACATCAACACCACAAGGCAAAAATAATTGTGGAATGAAGATAGGTCTAGAAAACACTGTTCCCGGTCTTTCCGTGGGTTGACCCTGAAGCTCTCAGAGGAAACTAACCTTCTCACAACCCATACACTCTTTTGACTGGAAGGGTAAACTGTGCACGTTTAGTTCTTTAGGAACCCGCGACTCTACCCAGCAGACCTAAAGCAAAAACACACAAAGACAAAATGCTTGAAATGTGAACAATCTGGCTTGGGTGTCACAAGAGTTATCCCATTAACTGTATTTTCCCCTCTGGCTACGGCTTTGGGGAGGCAAACATGTCAGAAGTCTTGTAAAACCTTGCTATAAATATTTTTTAAAACAAATATATGAAGTTTCCGTTTATTTTTCACGCATCTTTTAGATATTCATCCATGTCTTCAACTATGACAGGGTTGGTTTTAGAAAAAGATTCAAATGAGTTTATATCTAAATTTTACTAGGAATTGGTCAGACTTCTACAGTACCTCATTTTAATCTTCTGTTTGCTGTGATCATTTCTTACTCCTTGGGGGCGGGAACTTACCTTATAGTCTACACACTGCAACTGAACTCAGTGAATGACCATGAATTAAAGCCCAGTCATTATTTACAAGCCCTTCCTATTACGAGGTATGAAGCTAAGAACTTTTGCCTAGATTTTCTTCCCACAGCCCAAAGGAGAGAACTATAGTCCAGCAAATTTCTATGTCTGGCCTATGGGGTCCTCTAACTCTTGCCGTCACCCCTCATCCACAGACCTCCATACTTTCAATGCAGTGGTGTCTGCCTGAACTCCCCACCACCTCCCACGGTAAATACCATGACCAGCCCACTGTAAGAACAGTATTTGAGATGGTTCATTACATAAGCAACATGCATATTTTACATTTTATGTGTGTGTCCTCAGACCAAATACCCAAACCTTTCCCTGGGAACACTGTGGATTGCCCCTGTTACAAGACATCAGTAGAGCAGGATTCCCCAACCCCCGGGCCACAGACTAGTACTAGGACCTATATTACATGCTTCTTATGGGAATCCAACTAATGCCTGATGATCTGAGGTGGAACAATTTCATCCTGAGACTATCCCATCCTACCATGTCCATACATCTGTGAAAAAAAACTGTCTTCCTTGAAGCCTGTCCCTGATGCCAAAAATGCCGGGGACCGCTGAGCCAGAGACAGCCCTGTTCTCATGCCACCACGTTATCTGGTGGACCAAGAAGAAATCAGTAACTTGGCAGCCACTTAGGGTCATTTCAATTGAGACGTGATTAATTAATAATAAATGTTAGGTTGCTTCTCAACTTGGATAGAGCCTACATGTTTAAACACATTTTAGATGAGAAATAACAGGCTTTTTTCTCAGCTGGCCAACAGGAATTTATGACAGATGCAGAATAATTGGCAACCCCAGTCCACAAATGTCCCATCCACTTCCTCAAGCTGGGCATAGACAGAGCAGGATTAAAAATAAGC
>NW_012102721.1:2592336-2601018 GCF_000951045.1 Mandrillus leucophaeus | reverse complement strand
GAAGAGAGTGCTACATAATAAAATATGCATGTAGAAAGTAGCAAGTCAGTTTACACACTATTGGATTGTTGTGTTGGAAAATCTGGTATCCAATAAAAAGAAAATTAATGAAATGTAAATATAGTCCATGCTATCCTAACTTACTAAAATATAGAGGGAAATATGGAGGGAAATGCATAAAAAATAAATAGAAACTTCATATATTTGTTTTTAAAAATATAAAATAAGGACATGATATTTATCATCCTTTCTTCTCAGAACAAGCATTTTTGGCTGAGTATTAAGAAAAAGGATTTAATCAACTAGATTGGCTCCACTACACTGAGAGAACTTCTGGTTATTTTCTTCCCATTTTGCTCTTTTTTTTCTTTTTTCTCCTACCTCCTCTTAAAATGGTTAGCAATGGTTGAGTTACGCACCATCCATAGCTAAGGATTCTGTTTACAATAAATACTATATAATTTACACTGCATCCCTCTGTTGGAGGCATCTCATGTCTTGAGAGAGGCATCTCTCTCTCAAGACATCCAGGTTTGCTCTGTCTTCTAGGGTCCACCAGTAGGCATCCTTACCCCAGTCACTCTAGGAGGCGTGGCCAGTCTGGCCCAGCCTCCTCTCCTGTTGTGAGCAGGACTAACCTCTGCCACTGTGGCTTGCCATTAGCCTTCTCAGGGGTGACTCAGTTACCAAGCTCTGTGTCCTTCAGACTCCAGGTTCTCCGAGAGATTCCCTAGAGCTCGAAGCCCTCTTCCACTCATAAGAGGGAATGCTCACAGACCTCTCTCAACAGAAAATCCTTGTTCCTGCCCCAGCCTCTTTTGGAGCCTGGAAATGAGTGATTGGCAAAACATCAGAACCAGCAAGTCCTGCCAAGGTGGCCTCACAGCTCTTGTTAGGAAAGAAGGTACTGGCATCTTTAGGAACATTCTCACACTTTAAGATCATTGCTAAAACTTCCAGAGAACAGGAAGAGTCAACTTTAATATCCAGTTACATATATTCCAAAGAAAAATAAATCAACTCTGATGGCTTAAATTGTTCAGTTATCAATTTTCTGCTTGCCCTGCTACTAAGACCAGGAAAATGGTGCCTAATTATGGCAGTCCTCAGAGGAATACACTGTGGCATCAAAGGGTGGTGACATCAGTGCAACTAACTTGCCCAGATAACCAATAGGAGCCACTAACAGGTTGACTTTATTCTTTTTCACCCTAACCTACAGAGAAATGAAGGAAGTTTCTATTAATATACCTTTTTTACTTCAATTCTTGATTAGTCTTCTATATAAATGATGAAACAAATCTTGTTGCATAAGAAACCATATTTTATTGTTGATTTTAGCCATGCATTATGTTACAGGCAAACATTAAAATGTGTGTTTTGGAGGTAATCAAGAACAAATTTTACTTTGTCAACAGGATAAGTATGGAGTTTCAACTAAAAGCTATGTTGTCTATATAGAAAAAGATCTTTATTTTATAAATATATCTTAATGCTTTCCTGATGCTTAATGTTCAGTAGAGCAGTGTTTATAATTTGCACATCATTAAGCTTTGTAAAATTAATTTGGCAATGACATAGCCTTGGAGAATCATACAGTGCAAGTGCATACAGTCTCAGGATTGTCTCTGTGGTTTATCAGGAAACAGGCCAAATTCCCTCTGAACTCCTAGAGGGACTGATTTTCCCATAATACTCTAAGACATGACTGGAGTGTTGTAGTGGGAGGAGGGTGGAGGTGAGGTGTAAATGAGTGCATACACATGCACATGCATGCTAGATTATAGGCATGTGTCTAAGGAATCCATGCAAGAGTCTCTCCAAATCATCTGACACTGTGTACCCACAAATTAAAATTTTGACAATAAGTAATAATCTGACATTATGTTTTGTTGAGGAAGCATGAGATTGTATGACAATTAAGAGATATAGTGAAAATTTAAATCCGTTGTTTAACTGCATAGCTGGTATTGTAACTTATGCAGCCTGCGGAAGCACGTAAGGTTTATTGAAAAGCTAGCAAGGGTAAAAGTAAGCCCTTCTTGTTTTGGTCACTTATAATTGACAGCATAAAGTGTGAGGAAACAGCACCAGACTTGGGACCAGAGGCCCTGAGCTGGAACCATTGTTTTGCACTTGTCTGGCCTTGTGACATCAGTGAGTCACTTGCTGTCTCTGAACCTCAGTTTCCTGATCTATAAAATGGATCCAGCTCTACCTACTCCACATGGCTTTTTAAGGAACAATTCTGACCTATCTAGGTCTATGTCTCCTTGAAGTTCCATTAGTTTTGTTTCATGTAATAATAAATCCTAAACATTTTTTCACCTAATAACCGAGCTTCATATCTTTGAATAATTGGTGAATATTAGGTGAATAAATGTTTAGAATTGTTATGTTCTCTTGATGAACTGACCCCTGTTCTCATTATGAAATTTCTCTCTTTCTTACTGGTAATATCCTTTGCTCTTAAATCTATTTTATCTCTTATTACTATAGCCACTCCATATTTCTTGTGGTTAGTGTTATCATAGGATATCACTTCCATTCCTTTATTTTTAACCTATTTGTGTTTTATATTTCAAGCACGTTTCTTGTAAGCAGCATATAGTTGGATATTGCTTTTCTATCAGGTCTGACAATCTTTGCCTTTAATATATTTAGATCATTTGCACTTAAAATTATTATTAATATGTTTATGTTTAAATCCGTGGTAGTACTATTTGAGTTCTGCTGCTGTTGTGCTACTTGTTGCCCTTGTCACTCTTTTTCTGACTCCTTTGGATTTCTTTTTGTAATTCCATTTTATTTATCTTATTAGTTCATTAGCTTTATTTTATGCTATATTTTGTAATTTCAGTAGTTTCCTTAGGATTCACAGCATATGCTTTTAACATTGTAGTGTACTTTCAAGTGGTATTACACACTTTGCATATAGTATAAGAAACTTATAATCATATACTTCCATTTTGTCCTCCCAACCTTTGTGCTATTGTTAAACATTTTACTGTTATTTATATTATATATCCACATTACACTGGTATTGTTTTTAACTATCAACCATATTTTAATAATATTTAAATAAGAAAGATCATATATATTTATCTATATAATTACCTCTTTTTTCTACTTATTTGTGTATATTTATGTCTCTATCTGGTATTATTTTCCTTCTGCTAGAAGGACTTTCTTTAACATTTCTTGTAATGTAGGTCTACTGGTGATTAATTCTTTCAGCTTCTTATGTATCTGAAAAAAGTCTTTATTCAATTTCATTTTGAAATATATTTGTTGAATATAGAATTCTAGGTTGATTTTTTTCTTTTAGTACTTGAAAGAAATCATTCCACTGTCTTCTTACCTCGGTTGTTTTTCAAATGAAATTGGCTGCCATGCTTATCTTTGTTCCCCTTTATATAACATGTACTTTCTCTGGCTACTTTTAAGATTTTCTCTCTAGCACTGAAACTAAAACTCTTGAGTAGTGTGATTATGATGCTCCTGGGTATAGTTTTTGTTTTTGTTTTTGTTTTTAATATTCTTGTGGCTAGAATTCACTGAGTATCTTGGCTCTATGGGCTACAGTTTTCATCAAATTTGGAAATTTTTCAACCACAATTTTTTACAACCTTTTTTTGGTCCCGTCTCTCTCGCCTCGTTTAGTGACTTCACTGCATGTATGTTAAGCATCCTGATATTTTTCCATAGCTCACTAATGCCCTGTTAACTTTTTTATTCTGTTTTCTATGTGTCATTTATTAATATGTCTTTGTGAACCTCAAGTATCTGAGACAGGTCTCAGTCAATTTAGGAAGTCTATTTTGCCAAAGTAAGGATGCGTGCCCATGACACACAGCCTTAGGAGGTCCTGACAATATGTGCCCAAGGTGGTCCGGGCACAGCTTGGTTTTATATATTTTAGCAAGACATGAGACATCAATCAATTTTTTAACATTGGTTCCATTGGAAAAGGCAGGACAACTTGAAGCAAAGGCAGGACAACTTAAAGTGGGAAGGGGGCTTCTAGGTCCTAGGTAGATGAGAGACAAATGCTTACATTCTTTTGAGTTTCTGATTAGCCTTCCAAAGGAGGCAATCAGATATGCATTTATCTCAGTGAGCAGAGGGATGACTGAATAGAATGGGAGGCAAGTTGGCCCTAAGCAGTTCCCAGCTTGACTTTTCCCTTTAGCTTAGTGATTTGGGGGCCCCAAGATTTATTTTCCTTTCACATCTTTAAGTTCCCTAATCATTTCTTCTGCAATATCTACTCTGCTGCTAATCAAGTTCAATGTATTTTTTATCTCATGCGTTGTGTTTCATTTCAAGTTTAACTTAGGTCTTTTTGTATCATATCTACTTAAAATTTTGAACATATGCAGTTATAATACAGCTATAATACAATTATAACTACTTTATTGCCCTTGTTTGCATAAATCTAATGTCTGTGCCAATTATGGTGAATTTTGATTGATTGATTGATTTCTTCTTTATGAATTATGTTTTCCTGGAAATTTTTATGACAGCTTTATTGAGATGTCAATCACTTTTAAATTCAACAATTCAATGGCTCTTTGTATATTCACAGAGTTATGCAACCCTTACCACTATCTAATTTTAGAACATTTTCATCACCCTGAAAAGAAAATCCACACCCATTAGCAGTCATTCCCAATTTTCCCCTTCCCCTACTCTGCGCCTGACAACCAGTAATCTAATTTATGTTGCCATCAATCTGCCTATTCTGAACATTTTAAATAAAGGGAATCATAAATGTGTGGTTTCTTATAATTGGCTCCTTTCACTTAGCATAATGTTTTCAAGATTTATCCAAGTTATAGCATTTATCAGTACTTCATTCTTTTCTATTATCTCATAACACTCTGATTTGGCTTGGCTCCATGTCCCTACCCAAATCTCATCTTTAATTATAGCTCCCATAATTCCCATGTGTTGTGGGAGAGACCCAGTGGGAGATAACTGAATCATGAGGGCAGTTTCCTCTATACCATTCTCGTGGTGGTGAATAAGTCTCAGGAGATACAATGGTTTTACAAGGGGGAACCCCTTTTGCTTGGCCTTATTCTTGCTTGCCTGTCGCCATGTAAGACATGCCTTTCACCTTCTGCTGTGATTGTGAGGCCTCCCCAGCCACGTGGAACTGTGAGTCCATTAAACCTATTTTTCTTTATAAATCAACTAGTCTCGGGTATGTCTTTATCAGCAGCGTGAAAACAGACTAGTATAGACTCCATGGTATCACTATGACATATTCTGTTTATCCAGTCATCAGTTGACAGATATTTGGGCTATTTGTATGTGAAAATATTTTATTAGGTGTTAAACTTTGTGAACTTTACCTTTTGGAGTACTGGATGTTTCAATTTCTATAAATTCTATAAATATTCTTGACCTTTATTCTTGGGTGTAGTTAAGTTACTTGGGAATAATTTGCTCTCTCTAAGTCTTGCTTTTAAGAATAATTAGGAAAGACTAGAGTGGTATTCAGTCTGGGGCTAATTATTTCCCCTTTGTGGTAAGACCCTTATGCACTATACCCAAAGCATGATGAATCTTGATGTTTTCCAACCCAACTGGTGGGAACAGCCACTACTCCCAGCCCTGTGTGAGTGTCAGGCACCGTGACCTCCAGTTCTTTCAGGTGGTTCTTTCCCTGGCCTCAGGTAGTTTCCTCACACACATCCATGGATCTGCTCAGCTGAATACCCAAGTCAGACCCTCTTCAATCTCCAGAGCTTGTCCTTTGTGTGTAGCTCTCTTTCCAGTGCTCTTCCTTGTGAACTCTAGCTTCCTTCAGGCTCTCAGCTCTGCCTCCTCAGCTTGGAAAGGCTGCCAGGCTCCTGAGTTGAGGAGGCAGAACTCTCTATTTTATCAGAAATAAAATTCACATTGCCCTAAAAAATGCAAAAACTCTGCCATTGTGGGGTTTTCTTCTTTTGTTTCCCATTGTTCAGAGATCACTGTCATTTATTACCTGATGTGCAATGCTTTTAGAACCATTGTTTTATATGTGGTGTGTGTTCCTCAGTTGTCTCAGGTAGGAGGGTAAATCTGGTTCTTCTAACTCCATCTCAGCCAAATATAGAAGTGCTGTGGCCTGTAATGTAAAGGGATAAATTATTTATTGGTGGCCGTCAAAGCTGCTACAGAGGAAAATGTAGATGGTGGCTCAGTTAAACTCACCAGTTATATTTTATATTGCAAAGCCAGCCTTTTAGAGGGGAGTGAGTTGTGAGTTTTGTTTGTTATGATATTTAATATGTTTATGACCATTCCCTCGGGAAATCCATTTTTGCCACATGCTTCTTTGAATGTGGGAACACTTATGTCTCCTTTCACAGGTGATCAGCGAGTTTGAGGCCTCTCCCGACTCATTTTCCTACAGAATTCCCAACCTGAGTAGGAATCGTCAGTACAGCGTCTGGGTGGTGGCTGTGACTTCAGCTGGAAGAGGCAACAGCAGTGAAATCATCACAGTCGAGCCATTAGCGAAAGGTAGGCAGTGGCAGTAAGGACCTCATTTCCTGTTGTAACTTGACTGTTTTTAAGTCTCTATTTTACCTGAAATAAAACTTACACGTCCCTAAAAATTAAATAAACCAGAATATCACATTTTAGCTCAAGAAACAGGGTTGTGGCTAGCAAGCTCTGAGCTTCTGTCCCATGGGAAAGGAATTCCATGGGGGTAAACACAGAGCTAAGAATGAGTGGCCTTATGATGGAAGTATCTGAAAATTAGGAAGGGAGACCCCACTCACCCCTTGGAGTAGCTGAAAATCATTACATGGCATTTTCCCAGGGATGTTCTACTTTCACCAAAATCAGGTATCACACTTCTTAATGAGAAATGTCTATTTTAAAGTCTGTGGAATTTGCAAGCTTAAAAATATTTGAAAATCGTTCACTATCTGTTGATAGAATGCTATAAGCAAAGACTTGAAGTAACAGCAGGAAGTAGGAGTCACCAAAGAATAAAAAGTTCCTGAAAGTGAATATAGTATCTTCACGTTTTTCTGTTAGACTGGTCCTTAAAATGCACGTGCAGGCACAGGGCATTGTTGCTCTTCTGGTAGTCACTACCATCCAGTGTTTCCAGGAACCCCCTAAATTAGCACTCACGATAAGTCAATTTCCTTACAACACAATTCCAGGCCAGCAGGAGTTGCCCCTGATTTGGGGCTACAGAATAGTGGCAACTTATTACTTATATGTCCTCTGAGAGCCAGAAAGAGAACAATAAACATTCCAAGATTCCAATTTTACCTCCAAGAATTCTCTTGATAATGTGCTTTTCAATGAGATAGTTAAGAAATAGGCAGAATAAAACAGTGAGGGGAAAAAAGAGGGGTGTCACATTTTGAGCTCAAATACAGATAGAAAATAAGTAAGTTGGTAAGGGAAATAAACTGGGGGGACTTATTTTTTGTATTACACTCTTTGGTCGTGATATCCAGCCACTCCCTGAGAATGAGAAAATGATGATTACCAAGGAAAATGTTGGACATAAGGACTGAGCTGTGTGATTTACCAAAAAAAAAAAAAAAAAAAAAAAACCTGCAACAAAACACATAGAATTAGCAATAATATTTCTTCCTTTCCTTTGTGCTTTCAAAGTTCTATCTCTCGACACAGTCAGAAAGGCCTGGCTAGTGCAGTGGGGTATGACTTACTCAGTGGGGGAAGAGTTGAAAATTCCCACAGAAGCACGTCTTGCCTGGGGAAGTTCAATGTCCTCTAGTCATTTAATAAGTCATTTTGAGTGCCTGTTGCATGTCAGGGTCTGTGCTGGGGACACAGAGGATTTGGTCAAGGGAGGCTGACTGCTGAAACAAATGTTCCCTAAATCTCAGTGGCTTCACATAATAACATAGTCCAACAGAGATATTTTTGGTCAGGGCTCTCTTGGGTGGCCTGTTCCACATGGTGTTTCAGGGATCCAGGCCTCTTCCACCTTATGATTTACAACCCTGGATTTCTCCTCATTTAAAGCTACATTGATGGGGGAAGAAGGGAGTATGGAGGGTTTGATGAGAGGTTTTCATGAGCCAGATATGGAAATATATATGTTATTTTTACTAATATCCTATTGTCTAGAATAAAGGAATGGACCCACTAAGGAAAGGAAAGCAGGGTTTGGAGAGCCCAGAGGAGTCTCTTAAGATGATCTAAGAGATATGTTCACTCCCTGACTCCCTTGATCTTACAGTCTGGTGGGGAACCAGTCAGTGATATGGTTTGGCTGTGTCCCCACCCAAATCTTATCTTGGATTGTAGCTCCCATAATTTCCACGTGTCATGGGAGGGATCCGATGGGAGGTAATTGAGTCATGGGAGCAGGTCTTTCCTGTGCTGTTCTCATAACAGTTAGTAAGTCTCATGAGATCTGATGGTTTTGTAAAGGGGAGTTCCCCCGCACATGCTCTCTTGCCTGCCACCACCTAAGATATGCCCTGTGCTCCTCATTTGTCTTCTCCCATAATTGTGAGGCCTCCCCAGTCATGTGGCACTGTGAGTCCATTAAACCTCTCTCCTTTATAAATTACCCAGTCTCAGGCATGCCTTTATTAGCAGCATGAGAACAGACTAATACAGTTAGTAGACAAAGCATCACAAAAGTATATGCATAAAGACAAACTGCAGTCAGTGCTATAAAGAAATGGC
>NW_012102721.1:2567822-2591511 GCF_000951045.1 Mandrillus leucophaeus | reverse complement strand
ATGGTTCTGATCTCCTGACCTCGTGATCTGCCTGCCTTGGCCTCCCAAAGCACTGGGATTACAAACGTGAGCCACTGCGCCCAGTCAATAGTGGATGTGCTTTTTAAGACCACCCTGATCTCTCTGTCCTGAATGGACTGCAGAGGGGGAAGGGTGAGAAAAGCAGATGCCCAGCAAGGAGGCCAAGGGGTCACCCAGTGAGGCTTGGAGTAGCAGAGTAGCAAAGAGGATTGAGAGGAGAAGCCGAGGGGCCTGGGCTGTGTTGTGGACACAGAGCAGAGGAGACTCGGTGGCAGAAATGGAAGAGGGTGGAGAGGGAGATAGCAAGAATGAAAACCCAAATTCTCATGTGGGTTAGCATAAGTGGAGGCATGATTTACTGATGAAGAAGACCATGGAAGAAGTGGATTTTGAAGCCAGTGAGAGGAGGCACGGGCATTTGGAGGGGTTCCAACATGACAAAGAGCCATTCACTCAGAGGCGTCTATGCACTGAGGTGTGTCCTGGCTCTCGAGAGACATCTGGAAGGAGGCAGAAATTCAGGGGGGTCAGCATCTGGGTATCCCTTACACCTGGGATAGGAATGAGATTGGCTGAGAGATGGAGGAGAGATGAAGGTACAGGATGGCCTCTCAAAGGGAGTGGGAGCAGGGAAAGGAAAAGGGGGAAAGCCAGACAGGCAGGGGAGCCAGGAGGGTGTTAAGCTGCAGATTCAAAAAAAGTGCTTGCAAAAGGAGGGAGCGGTCAGCTGAGGCTGCTGCTGCTGGAAAGTCAGGTGAAACCAGGCAAAAATGCCCCTCAGTTTGGCCACGTGGAGGACCGTGGTGACCTTTCTGTGAGTGCTGTCAGTGTGGAGGGGCAAGCAGAAATGAGCCTGAGTCAGGTGAGAAAGTGGGTAGGAGGTGAGGGGCAGGCTGACTGGGCAGAACATTCCTTCAACACACATCCACTTGGAAGAAGTGACAACCAAGAGAAGAAGCTTGGAGGTGTGGGAGGGTCTCATTCGAGGAAAGGCTCTGGGTTCATTGTTTTTTCATGAGGCCTGCCATGAGAGCATGTTTGTATGGTAATGGGAAGATCCCAGTAGAGAGGGAGAAAGGAGAAGTCAACAATACATAAGAAAGAGCCCATGACCACAGCTCTGAGGTTTAGAGGAGGAAATGCCAGTAGGTTCACAGATTTGGTGACTGGAAATGCAGGATTCCTGGATGGTGTCCCTGAAGCATTAGGCAACTTGGGGATGGTGGAGGGAAGCCCAGAAGTGTGAGAAGAGGAGGGACAGTAGGAAGCCATCATTGCAGGGAACGGGGTGTCCCTGAAGCATTAGGCAACTTGGGGATGGTGGAGGGCAGCCCAGAAGTGTGAGAAGAGGAGGGACAATAGGAAGCCATCATTGCAGGGAACGGGGAGGACATTTACTAAAGAAACAGTAAGACCGGCAGGAAGTACTGACAGTTCAGTTGAGGTTGGTGATCCTTAATGGTGGTCAATCTCCAAGTACTCTATTGCATGGATTTTTTCCAGAAAGTTTCAACTTTTCATGCTTAAGGGAGGTTGACTCAGGGTTAGGGTTGCTTTAGGTAGGTTTTCTGGAAAGGGGATAAGCTAGGGAGTGCCCCAGGATGGAGCAGATAATCAACTGGGCAGTCCCCACCCAGAAGCCTAGACGCTGGCAAACCATTAAGGCTGAAAGGCCCATCCTAGAGGGGTGGGGATGTCCACAGCAGAGGAGACTGAGACAGGTTATTCTGTACTTGTTTGGAAGTCAAGGCAGACCAGCAGCAGTCTAGCGACAGGTAACAGGGTCCAAAATTCAGATATAGATTGAAGAAGAGGAGGACCACTGCTTTTATGGAGGGAGTGGCAGAATGGGGCCATGGCACTGGTCCTGGGGGAAGCCCCTCCTAGGAAGGGGTCCAGGACACGAACGAGGCACAGAGAATCTGGCCCCATGGCTGAGAACAAACAGGACCCGAATCAGAGGGGACACCAGGTTGCAAAGGGGTTCAGTTTCTCATCAGAATCACCTGGGATACTTGTCAAAAGGTAGATGCCCCAAGCACATGAAAGAGCTGCTGAATCCACAAGGCCGTGGTGGGAACCTGCATTTTAAACAAAGATTCTAGGGGATTCTCTTGGCTGCCCCAGGTCTAGTGTGTTGAGTTGCCCAGTCATGACATTTCTGGCTAGAGACCCTTTAAATTTCAACTGTCTAAAATGGGCATTGAGCTATAGCATTGGAGGTTGTTGGGCTTGAAGATGAAGTAGCTCTAGCTTGTATTTTTAAAATTGCTAATGGAAAAGCATTCGTAAGTCCTGGAGTTAATTGGAGGGGTTATGCCCAGAATGTTAAAGAACAACAATGGAATAGAATGGAACAGAGTCAAATCAACTAGACTAGACTAAACTAGGGTTAAGAAAGGGTAGAAAACATCATAATGCATCACATATAGTGAAGTCTTTATTCAGGCAACTTTGTTTGCACTCACACAAACATCCCAATGCATGTGTAGCTTCTGGAATTTGATGTAAAACATATTTCTTAAAGTGGCTGACTGTTAAAAAGCCAGAAAGCCCATAACTCTAGCTGAATTTCTCTAGCCACCCGCCTTTTACTGCTGAGGACATTCTCCACTCTCTAAAGAACTGTCTGAAGAGTGTGAAAAAGAAAATGCCAAAAGCTACCAGTGCGGGAAATCTGATGCTGCCTAATCAGGACCTTTTTGTTATCATGATGCAAAATCAGCAATGTCAATGACTGATTAAATGAGCCCTGCCTTAGAATACTTCATCTCAGTCTGCGGAAACTGCTTGAAACATGGGTTTTGCTGCAACAAAAAACAAGGTCTAGCTTCTAAGCCCTCTGGCATTTCCTTTTTCTCTCTACTCTTGCTCACAGTGCCCAGAAGCATAAATGTCTGATTTGATCTGGTAGATCCTAGTGACTAATGTGGGTATTCTATACTAGGATGGCTGCATAATGACTTGGCTCCGGGTACTCTGCCCTTCCTGGGATTCTAGAGCTTCCCTGGGGGAGCCCTCTCACCTTCCTTTGCCAGTGCAAACCCTCAACCCAGAAATGGTGCAGGGGTCTCACATTGGCCCCATTTTTATGGGCTCTGAATCAGATGAAGGCTGCCTGCCACCTGTGGTTTTTGGTCTGTGCATCTATTGAGGGTGAGCTCCCATAGGGGCACCTGTTTCCTCTATGTCCCCAGCTCCATGACAGTGTCTGAAACATACTGGCTAAAACAAAGGACAGGAGAAGCCCCTGGCTCCTGTTTATGCCCCAGAAAGTAATGTCCCAATGTATGACACAGACTGAGCAGATTGTTTTCCTCTAGAAGACTTGCGTGTGGCGTCCCTGTCAGCTTTTGTGACTCACTGATGGAGGTAGTACTAGAACCTCTCATTGCTGGCCACACTGGACTTCAAGGCAAGTTCACCATGAGCTTTTTTCCTTGTCTCCTGGGACTTCCTGCTACCTTGGGGCCGTGCCAGCACCAGATGCCCCTGGCAGATGCTCCTGTTTGGGCATCTGAATCACTGTCCCAAGCAAACGGTTGTTCTTCGAGAGAGGCCACTCTGAAAATGTTCATTCTCCTTAATGTGTGTCCTAGAGATCAAGTTGCTATAACACAGTCGGGAAACTGATAAGTAGAACTTGTTCCAGTTTTACTCCTTCCCGTCTTTGGGGCCTTTGTGTTTTGTATTGTCTACGTCCTCTGATATTAAAGTATATTTTCATGAGCAGTTTTTGTGTTGAGATAAATTGCTTCATAAAGTGCTTTGAGAAGTAATTGGGCTCATAGAAAACACAGCTTGGAGCTGCTTGGCCTATGAAGCCCCACATATTTAATTTGGACTCCTCATGTTTAGTCAATAAAAGAAAAACAAATGCTACAATGGGAATTTTCTGCGAGTTGTGTGTTCTTACAATGACAATTCCTCATAACCCAGGTACCAGGGAGTAGCGTGGACAGTTGTAATGTGACTTGGCTTCACATCCATTTTTGGGTATTGCCTTTATTGAGTAGGTCACGTTGGCCTCTGTGCAGACGCGTCTGTGGAGTAATCAGGCGTCCACTTGGTTTGATTCCTCAGCTCCTGCGCGAATCCTGACCTTCAGTGGGACAGTGACTACCCCATGGATGAAAGACATTGCCTTGCCTTGTAAGGCTGTTGGGGACCCTTCTCCTGCGGTCAAATGGATGAAAGACAGGTAACCAGTAACCCAATGTATGCCTTCAGTGAAACTCTGAGAGATTACATCTGACGTACTTAGGGTGGGTCTAGTGGTCTTCTAATTTTGTGTTTGTTTATATTAGTGAAAACTCAAGGAAACCTACCAATTCTTCTGAGATGAGGGCAGGGAAGAAATCTCGGCTTTAGCACTGAAAGGGTCTGATTTATTGTATCAACCGTCTGTTAATTCAGAGCCTTTTAATTCATGAGAGAATGCTTGCAAGGAAAATGGTCGAACCAACTCAATTATTGTGCACGTTTGCTGTACCCTCTCAGATAAATTGTCCATGTAACTGAGATGAATGTACCCAAGGTTATTGTGTGACTTAACATCTATCTCTTCTTCTTTAAAGATAGCGAACTAACCATAACTCAAATACCTTGAGAAAGGACTTTAAGAAATGGAGTACATTAGGACTTTGCTAATTTAAAATCTGGTTCTCCATACTCAATAGTAATTATTAAAATAATAGGAGCCGAGATAGAGGGAGAGAGAGAGTGAGATGTGGTCTGTCCATATAACTTTTTAAAGTGCTTTATCTCTATTCAGGAGAAGAAATTAGGATATAAGTAAAGGGTTGAAAATTCATTTATGAGCATAGAAATATGATATAATGGATTCAGAAGAAAGCCTATTTTCAAGCAAAAGCACTTAGAAGGCATAAACTATAGAAATAATGGCTTGGTGTAGTGACCAAACTGTAGAAATAATAATGGCTTGGTTTAGTGACCACTTTTCTCATGCATTTAAAGTTGGTTCATCCAAATGAAATACGTAGCTCCCAAGGCCAAGCTGGCATTCTGCCTATTGTGGGAATGACCCCAGAGGACTGGACAGTCTGCCACTGGAGCAGTGGTTATGATGGCCACGCAGTTCTTTTCATACTGGGGTAAACTCATCACCCTCTTGAGACATCACATGTCATTTTTCATGCCAAAATCATGAATAATTGTGACTTTCAGTGAATCTGAAAATGATCCCAAGGTTTAGTTTCCCCTATATGATTTGTTCAAACTGGCGCTTCTGCCTACAGAAGAAATTCCCAGAATTGCCAAAATGAGGAGATCTGCAGTGCCCACAGAATGGAGTAAAGAAGGACCCATCAGTCTCTGGCATGGATGAGGAGCCCATTGACCTGAGCCAGAATCTGGGCCCTTGACGCAGATCTCGTCTTCAGCATAACATTTTTTACAAAGGAAACCTTCAGCTACACAGCTATTGATTGTTTTCATTATGTAATCATATTTAGTTCTTTCATAATGCAAGAAATATGAAGCTTTCAGACGTCTTGTTTGCTTCACAGAGAGTCTTTATGCTTTTCCCCAACCTCAGCTAATTTGGATTGTAATTTCTTTAATCTGTGCATTTTTCTTCCTGTGAGGCAGTAACGGGACACCCAGTCTAGTAACGATTGATGGGCGGAGGAGCATCTTTAGCAACGGAAGCTTCATTATTCGCACAGTGAAAGCAGAAGACTCTGGCTATTACAGCTGCATCGCCAATAACAACTGGGGATCTGATGAAATTATTTTAAACTTACAAGTACAAGGTACAACATCTGAGGACTCTTTTTAATGATATCTTTTACATGTACACTTTGTATGCAAAGGGTAACATTGAACACATTTTAAAATCAGCCCTTATAAAGCGCTAATCTCTGTTTTCATATTACAGAAAACAACCACATGTTCATTTTGCAAAATGTAAACAAATCAAAGAAAATAAAAAGCATTCACAGCCTCAGAAATACCAAGATACAAAACATCTTTGCATACAGAATGCCTAGTCTCTTTTTCCTTTATGCGTGCATGTCTAAAAAAGTCCTTCTTAATTTCCATTAATTGCACTGTTTACATATGTGTAAGTGTATCCCCAGAAAACACAAACAAAAAACAAGTCTGAATTGTGGTCTTTTTCGTATGATAATTAACCCCATTTTTATATGCAATGTACTTTATAAAATGACAGTGACTGGAGCTCTAACTAGATTTCTATAATATTTAGCTATGTATTTAATACTAAGTATTTTTCTTGATATCATACACAAAATGTGCACAACTTCAAAAGATTGTCATATTAAAATTTTGTGTAAATCCCGATCAATAACTGATTGAGTTCAGATTTGTATGCACAGCAATATTTTATTAGTAGAAAAATCAAAGTGTGTGCCTCTTTGGATTTAGGTGTTGTCACATTAATAGATTACAGCAAGTAAAAGTAAAATCAATACTGTTCTCAGTGGGATGGAAGGAAAGGAAAAGGACTATATTTCTAAAAATACTGCAAAATTGATCTTGAATTTCAAGTTAATTGAAGTCAGGATAATTCGAGGGCATTTTGGAAGACAGGCACTATATTATGACTCTAAAGAGATAGGCCAATATATCAGGCTTCTCTCGGAGGAAAATAGAAGGGAATTTTATATGAAGCTTTATATGAAGCTTTCTATATGATTTGGATAACCTGATTCTGAATTTAGTGTTTCTGTCCTCAGAACCGGTCCAGACTTATTTACCAGTATGTATTCTACAAGCCTTGTAAGAGAGACCAGTTCATGTTCTGCAGTTCAAAGGCCTGCTTTTGATTTTCAGAGGGGTGTGTGTGTGTGTGCGTGCGTGTGTGTGTGTGTGTTGCATCTTGGAGGAATAGCTTAGAAAGTGAAGATTTTTCCAGCTCTTTTTCCCACTAGCTACTTTTCCTCCTTCCCCTTTCCCATCCTGAGAAGAACAGAACTGCTAAGTGGATGCCATTTATCTTTTCCATTTAAATTTCATGGCAGAAATTCATAGTAAAATGAGGCATGTATACTTAGTAAGTTTAAAGAAGATTTCAATTAGTGATGAATAACTCAGACAGTCAAGGAACTAGTGAGGAAATGCGTTAGATATGAATCCAAGAAGAAATGTGGCTGATTTTTTTAAAAAATTCTGTTCTAGCTCTTTAGCCCAGGATATCAACTAAATAGACATTTTGACAGAAGTGAATTGCTTATTTTGGCAATCTAAAACACTTATTTAATAAGTGGCTGTTAAAAATGAGTTGGTAAATGACTGTTCAGGAAAATTAAAGATGTGAAAAAACTAATTCTTGTTTTCTAAAAACTGTTTCCTCTCTAGTTCCACCAGATCAGCCTCGGCTTACAGTCTCCAAGACCACGTCTTCCTCCATCACCCTTTCTTGGCTCCCTGGAGACAACGGGGGCAGCTCCATCAGAGGTAATAAGGTAGAGATTGTACACAAGAGTTGATTAGTTGTGTGATCCACATGCCAATAAGTGACACATCTTCAGCAAATGACTGGTATGTGTTAGTTTATTCTCCCCAAAAAATACATATAAACAGTCCCTCCATTACCTAAGACAGAAACCATGCATCTATTTTTAGGATATTTGTTGAAACTCAAATCATTCATCCAAGGATGCTTATTCACAGAGTGAAATATCAACAGTTGCAAGAAAGGAAGAAAAAAGAAATTTGGGCATCTCTTTTTTGAGATTCTAAATACTGTTTCTTTTTTATTTTGTCAACACAATGTCATTCATTTATGTAACCATACGTACTGTCCTGACTTAGAAAGTAATAAAAGACAGAAGACCTAAAGTGTACATGTAAAACAATCTATTTGCACAAAGCCTTTGCAATTAGTTCACAGTTGAGGTATATAAACAAGGTTTTGTTTTTTTGAGATGGAGTCTCACTCTGTCACCCAGGCTGGAGTGCAATGGCACTATCTTGGCTCACTGCAACCTCCACTTCTCCGGTTCAAGGGATTCTTCTGCCTCAACCTCCCAAGTAGCTGGGATTACAGACACGCACCACTGCGCCCAGCTAGTTTTTGTATTTTTACTAGAGACGGGGTTTTGCCATGTTGGCCAGGCTGGTCTCGAACTCCTGACCTCAGGTGATCTGCCCACCTCGGCCTCCCAAAGTACCGGGCTTACAGGCGTGAGCCGCCACACGCAGCCTAAATGAGGTTTATATGGAAGGAGTGAACATGATCATTCTAGTGTAGGTGGAGTTAAGCTAGAGACAGAAGATACACAGGAAAGAGGGCCTGAGCCATAAAAGAGGTCCCAGGGCTGGGGAGAGAGAATAGGGGCTTAGACTTCCTAAGGCAGAGAACACCCTTTCTTCTGAGAGAGAAGGAAGGCTGGGAAGTAAACCAGAAGTCAGGAGCAATTCAGAATGACTTCAGTGGTGTGCTGGATCAGCTCCTTCCGGCTCCAAGAGTGGAGTGCCCCATCCCTTCCCAGCTTTGCACTCAGTAGCCACAGCCATCCTAAGAACATTCCCTCACCATGGAAATCAGAAATGCTACAAATAAGAGCCTTTTTTCTCCTCTCCAAGAACCAGTTGTTAGACTTTTATCAGCATTCCAATGGGTAAAGGGAAGATCTTTCTTTCTTTTCATTTTTTTTTTCAGGAAAGAAAAAGTGAGGTGATTTTTTTTTTAAATAGTGGTGAGGATGTGTCTATGGATTTGAGCATCATGGGATAGGTTTGTAACAGCTGCCTTGTGGAATGCACAGGGAGTCATTAATAGATGAACAAAGTCATTGCCAAGAAGCTACAAGGACCCAGCTGCAGATGCACAGCACAAATTGTAGGAGTCACAATTATCACAGTTTAATGACTTTCTCTTCTGTTTTGTTTTGTTTGAGATGGAGTCTCACTCTGTCGCCCAGGCTGGAGTGCAGCGGCGTGATCTAGGCTCACTGCAACCTCTGCCTCCTGGGTTCAAGTGATTCTCCTGCCTCAGCCTCCCACGTAGCTGGGACTACAGGCATGCGTCACCACATCCAGCTGATTTTTCTTATTTTTAGTAGAGACGGGGTTTCACCATGTTAGCCAGGATGGTCTCAATCTCTTGACTTCGTGATTCACGTGCCTTGGCCTCCCAAAGTGCCAGGATTACAGTCCTGAGCCACCACACTTGGCCTAATGACTTTCTTAAATGATTATGGACAGCTGGGAAGAAAAGTGGATCACAGATTACCAGTAACATAAGCATGACCAGAAGTCTAAAGAGTGGGAGAAACGAGGCTCCTTGTTGAAATGGCCTACCAAAGGTTCCAGGCTGACTAGAGAACCTTCTTATAGGAAAAAAACGGGGGGCATCTGGGGATGGGCTCAAATGAAATGAGGCTTGGATTCTGCAAGTGTGAGAGCATGGAAGAGGTAGAATAAGAGGGGTGTCAGAGCACAGAGCCCTCGGGATGAAGCCAGTTTTAGTGAGGGAGAGTTTCCAAGACAAAGATAACCCAACATTCCTGAAACACCATAGTGGCCAAAGCCATTGCCATCATCAGGAGGTGTCGTAAGTTGTGTGCCCACACTGATGGACACTGATGGCACTGAGGATGATAGCAGGGGACAGGGAACTATACAGGCCTATCACCAAGGATTAGAGGAGTTTTTTGAGGTGACTTCAAGGGTGGAAAGTGGGAGGAAAGCGGAATCCCTATAATATGCAGGGCAGCTGGAATACAGGCTGGGATGTGGCTGGGAGCAGGTGCACAGATATCACCTGTCAGGTACTGAAGGAGCTTTGCGGAGGTCAGATGAGGAACACAAAGGCTCAGGAAGGAGCAGGGACCCTATGGCTACAGAAGTCCAGTGGGGAGGGAAGGCTGAAAGGAGTAGGGAAGACACTGACCGTGACCTCGGAAGGAGGCATCAGAGATGAGTGTGGAAATCAGCAAACCTGCCCATTTGGGTTTAGGAGACACTGTAGTGTGCAGGGAAAAAAATGCTTTTTTTTTTTATTAAAATGGAGCTCCACAGGACAGGAATAGAAGGTACCAACCCATTGTTGCAAAGACACCATATTCCAGGCCAGCTAGCCAGGGTGGAGAAGGAACATGGCTGTAGATAACAGGGATGAAGGAGCTAACAGGAAGAATATTTCAGCATTCACGGGGGTGAAGAGCATGGGCTTCAGGCTGACTGAAGGGTCTGTGTCCTCCTTTCTGCACGTGGGACTCACCACTTAGCTGCTCTGGATCTCAGTATGGGAGAGTCATCACTGTTCCATAGACTTGCAGAAATCCTGTAAGCAAAGGGCTCAGGACAGGGCTTGGCATGGAGTGAGTGCTCAAGAGTGGACAGTCATCGTTAGTAGTTGTAAAAGTAGAGGCAGTGGTCCTGTGGAGGAATGAATTGTTGGAGGAATTTTTCAAACTAAAGAGAAGCCAGGTTACTGTCAGAATATTGGAATGACTGCAAGACTTGGAGTTGTTACTCCTAGTGTCTATGGATTGTGAGACCAGGAGTGCATGAGAAGTGAGGCAGTTGAGGAAATCTCTACTCCCATTGATAACGTGTCCCTTTCCCAGAGATTCAGGTCTTGTAAAAATAACTCAGCTTCAGCCTATGTCTGCACTCAAGGATTCAGGCACGTAAGATCTGAGGGGCAGATACTGAGCAACTTAGTATTCCCTGCTGCCCAATATGGCTTTTAGAAGAGAATGAGCAGAAAAGTGGTTTAATTTTGACCACACTATCCAGCAATACTTTGCAGTGATAATGTCTGGTGTGGCCCAAATGACTCACTAATCAATACATCATGGCGCTTCTCCCAGGCTGGGTTAAATTTCCTGGAGTCAGAAAGAGTGAAAATGTTCCTTCTGAAGATTCTTCAGTTCTGAGAACGTTCATTCTATTACACACACAAAATGCAAACGTCAGCCCACTTCCCGCAGAAAGCAAACAGTGCTATGTGAATCTTTCTCATTCTCTGCAGGATACATACTGCAGTACTCTGAGGACAACAGCGAGCAGTGGGGGAGTTTTCCAATCAGCCCCAGCGAACGTTCCTACCGCTTGGAAAATCTCAAATGTGGGACTTGGTATAAGTTCACACTGACAGCCCAAAACGGAGTGGGCCCAGGGCGTATAAGTGAAATCATAGAAGCAAAGACCTTAGGAAAAGGTAGGTGTGCCTTCTCGTCGCTTCTAAATGTCCTCCGTTTTCCCAGCCAGCAGGGGAGATTGGAGTCATAAAAGATCCATCATGTTTTATGTTTATGTGTTTGAACTTTGTCATTCCTCAGATGGCTTCAGCAGTGCCACAGCATAATGAGAGGGACAGCTGGACCTTCCAGAGTGTTCTGGTCCTCTCTTTTATTGTTTCATTTGCAGTTAAAGAGAAGAATGTCGTTTGAAAATCAAGAGCGTGGTGAACGTGAGGTGCCAAGGCTGTATAGCCATGAAACGTGACACTTGCCCTGTCAGCCGTTTTGAGGCCCTATTCTCCCTTAGCCAGCCCATACCCCCACCTTCCTATCATTTCCGCATTGCCACATAGCCCCTGCTTTTCAGAGGGAAAATGATGGGTAAATTGTTAACATTTCAAAATGAGTTGCATTTTTTTTTAATCTAAAATGTGGACTTTCAAGGAGATGAACCCCAAAGAAATGATATTCAGAGAAAGAGGTTTTGTCCCAGGAACTCCAGAAGGAAGGAGGGGTGATGCAGCTCTGTGTGAGCCAAGGGAGAAGGTGAGGAGATGTCTCTGCAGGCTTCCCTCCCATGGGAGTCCTATCAGGTGGAGTGGGGTCAGATGGCAGGAGAGCGAGTAATGAGATGGCAAGGGTATTATTTGTGCCCGGTGCCACAGTTTTGAGTAACAAGTGGTAAGAGGTCAAATGATCTGGGATTGATTTATGCAGAAATATATCCATTAGGTCCCTGGGCTCCAAGACCAAGTGTTTAGTTGTGGAGGAAAATCTGTTGGTGCTTCCCAAATCCAACTCTGTCTTCTCTTGAGTCAGGTTCATCACATGAGGATGGAAAAAGGTCAGCCCAGCCCACTGCAGCGCAAACCACAGAAGGAAACCCATACGTGAACGTCGCATTGTTCTTTAGGGAACTCTAAGATACCCCAAAATAACCTCTGCCCGTGCAATTTTCCCTCACACACCCAGGTCATTACAGTTGGAGAAAGCCTCTTGGTCCATAAAGTCTCTATTAATGGGACAAGTTGCCAGTGCCTGTGAGTCAGACTTGAACTGAGCTCCTGGCCTCGCTGGAGAAAGCAGTCTGAGGGAAGTGCGTGAAGACGCTGATGGCCTCCCCATGTGTCCTGTGAGCTGACCTCCATGTGCCTTCTCCCGCAGAGCCCCAGTTCTCAAAGGAGCAGGAGCTGTTTGCCAGCATCAACACCACGCGCGTGAGGCTAAACCTCATTGGCTGGAATGACGGCGGCTGCCCCATCACCTCCTTCACACTGGAGTACAGGCCCTTTGGGACCACGGTTTGGACCACAGCTCAGAGGACCTCTCTCTCCAAGTCCTACATCCTGTATGACCTGCAGGAAGCCACCTGGTATGAGCTGCAGATGCGGGTGTGCAACAGCGCTGGCTGCGCGGAGAAGCAGGCCAACTTCGCTACGCTGAACTACGACGGCAGTAAGCTGGCTGGCTTCGTGGCCCTCCTGTTTGTGTCTTGGGGAATGTGCACGTGGGCCCTGCCCCTTTCCCATCGAACATCATCTTTGCCATAGTATGACCAGTGCCCATGGAGCCCATTAGGCTTTGGGGATTCAGTGAACTCTGTCTGGGGCTCCCTAGTTCATTATATCCAGATGACCATCACTGTGTGTCCAGAAATAAGAGACTCAAATGAAATGAGGCTTGGATTCTGCAAGTGTGAGAGCATAGGAGAGAGAGAACAAGAAGGGTGTCCGAGCACAGGGTCCTCGGGGAGAAGCCAGTTTTAGTGAGGGAGAGTTTCCAAGACAAAGACAACCCAGCATTCCTGAAACACAGCAGTCGCCAAAGCCGTTGCCATCATCAGGAAGTGTCGTAAGCTGTGTGCCCACACTGATGGACACTGATGGCGTCTCAGTGGGGAGTCATGGGGCAGGAGTGATTTCTCTCAGGGCTGAAGGACTCTTGACCATGTGGTTCTGTGCTTGTGTTGATGTCTATGAGCTAACATTGCTTTTGTTGTCTCCCACCCCTTTCCCCACCTCATCCCAATCCACATAACAACTTTCTTTTTTGCACTCATTATGCCCTTAAACTGCATGTGCGAAAACAATTTTCCATGGTAAAGGAGCTTATGTTAGTCTCTGGGCAGGAGCAGGGTCACCGATGGAAATAGGATAATAGAAATCCATGAACACGTGCACACACACAAACTCACACACACTTGCCACTTGCATTTACTTTCCAAAAACTAGGTGAGGTGTCTCTTGACATTAGTTAACCAAAAATAAATGGTTGAAAATCTCACTCATTTTTTCTGGTATCAAGGGCCATTTATTGCTAACTGAACAAATGCTAAGCCCAGCGAAGCTGAAAGGGAGCGTGTCCTTGACTGTAACTTAGTAGGGGAACTTTAGAAGGTCCCGGTAGCAGCGCGTTGATGCTGATTTCTCACTAGGGGAACAGCAAGGATTGAGTTAGGTGCTCTAATTGCAAGGTAAAAATGGCAGCAATGCATCAGGATGAATTGGAACTCCAGCGCAACTCTCCTCAGAGCCTTCTATTCATCTTCTGTTGGTCAGGCTAGACCACAGTGTTGAATGACTTAACCAAGAAACACCGAAACCCTTTAATGACAGTTAGCCAAACCAAGACCAAGTTGGAAGTACTCCTCTACCTGTGGGTGATGCTTTGTGAGGAGACATCTTTCAATGAAGTCACTCAAAACTAAGGGCTGTGAAATTAGACAGAGGCAACCCATGAAAAGCATCAGCCCTTGAAGAGAAAGGTTGCCCTCTGGAAGAGTGATTCTTCCTCTACTTCGTGCATTTGGGAGGCCGCTTTATTAAAGCTCCAGCAAGTAGCTCCTTGGAGCACAGTTTATGCCATCCTAGGAAGAGTGTCTGTGAACCTAAGGACCCACCGAAATGACCACAAGGAGCTAATGAGGTGAAGTTGCCTGGGATTTTCATCTGATCAATTTCTCCTATAATGTCCGGATGGCTCAGAACTGGCTCTTCCTGCTTCGCACACAGAGCAGACCTACCCCAAATCTCCTGTCCAAGGTCATTTTTCCACAACACCCTCCTCCACCAGAGCCCAGGGTCTTCCTGGCACTTCTGGCCTGGGTCTCAGGGCTGTAGGAAGACCTTGAGCTTGTAGAAAGCTCTTCTAGTGTTGGTTACACCAGCCGGGGTCCCTAGCCTCTGCAGGGACTCTGTCCTATGGCCCCAGAATAGCCTATGCCCTCCCAGACAACAACTTTTCTCTTCAGGGGCTGATGCTTTTCATGGGCTGCCTCTCTCTAATTTCATAGCCCTCACTCAAGTGACTTCATTCAAAGGTGTCCCCATCACAAAGCATCACCCATAGGCAGAGGAGAACTTCCAAGCTGGCCTCTCCCCATAATGTGGCTGAATTATTTGATCTTACAAAGTAAAGAACTTTGACACTTACCAGACACTTTACTTAGCATTTAAGGGTTCATCAAAATCCTCTGTTAACCAGCATACATTTGAGTAGTAAGTATCTTTTTTGCTTTAGATCATTGTCTTACAATATTCACTTTCTGGTCCCCAGCTTCTCTATAATATGTGCAGATGCCTGGGCACCCAGCTTAAATGTGCACACTGATGATATGCTCACAGCTCATGATTTAATTAGAAAACTACTCGTGTAGAATTTGAAACTGTGATTCTAATTCACAAAGTGCTCTGCGGATTTTAAATGTTTGTCTTCTAAGAAAACATATCATTTTCTCACTTTAAGATCCCAAATTTTGAAAAATCCTGCAAGCTACCTTTACATTTTAGAAATATGAAATGACTTTATGACAGTAAGAAATAAGACTGCATGTTTATATTTTCCTTGAAAGAGATTACAGATTTCTTTGGACCAAACTTATGAATAGATAGCTTTAATATCTCTATTGTCACATCTGCCTGAAGAACTTTTTTATCTTGAGAAAACCAAGATGGACAGCCTACATTCGTATCACTCAGGTGTCAGAGTCCTCCATTTATCGATCTCACTCTTTCTTCTGCCATTTCCTTAGCCAAATGTTTCTGCTTGTCCTTGTGTTGTCTTGGTTTTGCAGACCCATCCTTATGGGCATCCTGTAAGTGCCTTTTCCCTGAATTTCTAAGCATTTGGAGACTTGGGTTTTCACAAAAACACTTTGAAGTTGGAAAAACAGTCTTCTTGGCTTTAGCGGAGATCTCAGAGGAACGAGGATTCCATTATCCCTGCTCTGCTTACTAAATGCGGGATAAAGACCATTTTGCTGGGAGAGAAATTACATTATTTTTGCATTCTCTTTTCCTGAAGTGCTGACTTTCTGGCCCTTGCTGTATATGGAAAGTGCAGTGGGGTGGAGCATCTTACATAATGGAGGGTAGCAAAATACATACTCCATAAAAGGTGGATGCCTGTGTTTAGATCTCTGCATCCATTGTACTGAGCATCTAGATAGAAGACAGCTTAAGATAGCTCAGAGTTCATTTTCCTTCAGTGTTTCCTTATAACTCGAAATAATCTGGATTTTGTAGCACTATTTAATAATGCCGGATCAAAAGTAGGCTCCTTTAGAAACCTGGATGGGTCCCCTTTGAAAAGTTGTCTGTAGCTCTCGTACTCTTAGATGGCAGCTGTTAAAGTAGATTTGGTCTTACACCTGTGACAAAAGCTCACAAATAACCTAATCACAAGGGATTTGAGCTTTATGCCAGTGTATCTAGGACCCTCTCCCTGCACACGTGCTTCTGTCCATTTGCCCAACCTTTTGTTCATTCTTTGATGTGCAATTTTTTCAAGTAGTCTCTATCAGTTGTAGTGTGGGTGACAGTCAAGGGAACACTTAATTCTGGGTAGATGCATGTGGCTTTTGTCAGCACCGAGCCTGGGCCTCATGCTTTCAAGTGCCTGCGCTCAGTAGTGTGTCGCAAAACGAAGTCCTTTTCAAATGTGCGCTATAGAATAAGTTGGAAATTCAGGCAGAGGGAGGGAAATAAATACGAAAATAAGTGAGCCAGGGCCTAGAAAAAGAGTTCTTTTCATTTTTCATCATCTCCGACACCCTAGGATCACACCGCGATTTTTATAACCTATCATCCCTAAAAGCTCCACCATGCCGTCTTCATTAATAGCCATCTAACACCGTGGCCCTGCTTTCAGGTACAATTCCTCCACTCATTAAATCAGTTGTCCAAAGCGAAGAAGGGCTGACGACCAACGAGGGGCTCAAGATGCTGGTGACCATCTCCTGTATCCTGGTGGGGGTCTTGCTGCTGTTCGTGCTCCTGCTGGTTGTGCGGAGGAGGCGGCGGGAGCAGAGGCTGAAGAGGCTGCGAGGTAGGTCTAGACCCTGCTGTCCACCTCCGCATGTCCCCTGCTGCTCTGCAGCCACCGGGAGAGATGCCAGCTGGAGAACAAACCTCAAAAGGGAGTAACTCTTCCTTCTCTGACCCAGGTCCCCCCACTGCCTGGTTCTCTGATGTTCCTTCAGCGACACTGCAGAGCCTCAGGGAAGAACAGTAAGAATGTTCCTAGCTCGGTCAGAAATCAGGCGAAAACCAGCCCGTCCCCTAAATCCTAGCTGTTGGTCGGCAAGGAAAATTAATTTTTTAATTCTGGTCTCTATAATTTTCAGTGGGTCCAGCAAAGCCACCAATTATGACTTTCTATGAAAAGATCTCTCAGATTTGCTCCAGGAATGAGAATTATTTGACTGACTGGAAGTGGAAATTGAGGGCTTAGGGTACTGGTGAAGCATCATGAAGCAGACGACACATGCCATCCCAAATTAGAAATGGGAGCTGAAGCCTGGTGTAAGAGTTTCACTCTAATGAAGCAAAAAAATAATGAAGGCTGGAGAAGCCAGGCCAGATGAGCTCCATTGTGAACAGACACCATGATTATAATGTCCAGCCCCATGTCGTTCTGTGTGATGAGGCTGTTCTCAGCTTCTGGCCAAGAGCCCTTACTTGCCCTTGCTCTGCAATGTGAGGACAAGGAGTTATTTCAAATATGAAACTGTGCAGAAGTGTTCCGAGGTCCTTTGCCCTTTACCGGTGAGGGTATTTAACCAAGCCGCTTTTTCGGTAAAGTGCATTACAAGGTATTTTCATTTTAATATCAGTGTAGTGTGGGATACTTCTATGCAGCATCCTGTGTATGTTTCAAAGTTATGTTCAAAATACAAATCTGGAAGCGCTGTCTCCTCAACGTATCCCAAACTTTCCTGATACATTTAGAAACCAATGGCGTCTTCTGTAAATACTTCATTTGACCATAATCCACTTAGAGCAGAGAACGTGGCAATATTTTCACCTGTCTGCACTTATCCAAAGCACCCCTTTTTATGGAATTCTAGTACATTTTACGATCAACTTGCTTTTGCTATGCCAACAAGTTACAGTTCCGAAGTACATTGTACTTCATCTGTACAATTAAGAATCTGTCCATGTAAATCTCCTGCAGCCCAATTAATTCAGGTAAACATCAGTCTCCTTGAAATGTTCTTTCTCAATCGTGCAAACCAATTATCTTTTAATTTTACAGACATTACTTGAGTGAATGCTAGGTGCTTAATATGCAAAGATGAAAAGAAAGAGCTTTCTGAACTCTGGGTTTAAGGTAGGAGGTAGGCCCATAGCAGCTACCAGTAAAAGAACAAAACTGTCATGAATACAGAAATAGGGCCTCAAAGAAGGCCTACATCAGTGAAAAAGAAGGACAGATTAATCCCAGGTGGAGAGGGAAAGGGAGGCCACCTCAGTGCTAAGTAAAATAGAACTACAAGTGTATAACACAGCCCATTATGGTGAGAAGTTCCATACAACATGGACCGTGTTGAATTCCGTTCAGTTCATGAGTGTTCATCACTAAAATACAAAAAGGATGTTTTCATAACCTTGTTCATGGTGGCCTGGACTTTAGGAGAATTATTATGAGATACCAAGGGTGTCTGTCCTTGTTACCGTTGGATAACTATGTCTAACTACTTGCATTTAGAAGGCTGTACGTTGTCTGTATGACATTTCTAAAAACCAATAGTAAATATTTCTTATTAATGATTTCGATTTAATCACAAGAGTTAAGCATCTAGCTAATGCTTCTCATCAGTCTACACCCTCTGCCAAATTCACCTTGTCTTCTTTTCCCTGACTCCTATCGCTCTCCGTCCTTCCCAGCTATGATTTTATTTTTCCTATTTACCTTTGAACTTGAGCACCCCAGCAGTGCATTTCCTGTCGCTGAGAGTGCTTCCAGATAAAGGTGCTGTGGACTCTAACTGAGTGAGGCCTTTGGGTTGAAATGATGACCCATGCATCCTGTATTTGAATTCTTAGTAGTTCTTTGTGATTTAATTATTGCTGTATAAGGGCTGTCTCCAGAAAACATCCTGGGGCTGGCGTTTTAATTCTTGGCCTCTCTGCTTCTAGACACTAGTGTTTTGCAGTTGGGCTTGGTAAAGAGAGCAGTCCATCACCTCAGAGAACGTGGCCTTTCATTCCCCAGAAACAGTTTTGTTTTCTTTGTTCTGGGGAAAAGGTAAATCCAACACAAAGGTTTCAGTAGGAAGAAAATAAGTGCTGGGGCAAAGATTCCTAAGAGAGGTTAAGGAGCAAAGGAGTTCAGAAAAGTAGCTTGCCGTGGCACAGAGGTATCTGCAGTTCCGCATTTTGTACATGGCTAACAAAGGTTCTCAAATCAAGAATCTGACAAGAGGGCAGTCAGGATGCCAAGGATTGGGTACACAATTTCACACCACTTCTGAGTGGCAAGTTTTAATGTAGACATACTGCAATAAATTCAATTTGACAAACCACTGTAGATTATCTACTAGGTGCAAGATGGAACCTTTTTTTAAACTATTGGTAGCATTTGCTTGTCGACCATTTCTATTTGATCACAAGAGTTTAGCTAGGTCCTAGAGAGAGAAGAGATTTCTAAGACACTGAGAACTATAAAAGGTGACATTGTAGTGGCAGTGGGTCAAGACTTGCAAGGGGCAGACTCATGTCTGTACCTGTTCAAAGCACTGCCATAAAAGGACAGCGCCAGAGGTGAGGGTCATAAAGGGGAATCGATGAAAAGTCAGGCCTTGCCCCAGAAAGACCTTTGTTTCTTAGTCCTGCAGGGCCCTGAAATGTTCATTACTAATACAAAGTGTTTTCAACTCACTCATGGAGGGAAATTGCAGCTGCCGAGTTTAAAGGAATAGGTGCCTATGTATTCAATATCCGGATTGCATTAGTCGAATCACCCAATTACAAGCGAACCCACATGAGGTACAGACTCTGTGCCTGTGGAAGAATAAGTTTAAATATATTTACAGACTCTACAGACAGAGTATTTTGATTGTCAAAAGTAAGGACAACATTTCTAGTGACATGTCAGCATTGCCTGAGCAACCATCTATCAGGATCAGAAATGGAAATAAGGAGATTTGAATTATAGAAAAATATTATAGGGATCCCCAGTGAATTAGAGTGATTAGGTGAGATCAATTTTATATGGTTGAAATTTGATCACATTTTTCAATTGCTAGAAACTACAAAAATGTTTATAGGCTGAGTATGTTTTACTGTATAGACAAGTAACCTAGTTAGATGAATATAATATGATGTTATTTTATGTAAAATTTTAGAAAGAAAGAAAGAAAATGGGACTCTAGCAGTGTAGTCAACCTATATTCTCTCTTCCTGAGTACTTTACTAATTTTAGAGCATAGCGACCTCCTAAACTCTAAATTGCCTGCAAGTGCCCACATTTTTTTAAAATCTATAACCTTATCCAGGAGTTCAGGAGCTGCATTTTGCTTTTAATGGTGCCCTGGTTTTTCTTCAACTTCTAGATCCTTTGAAGTGCAAGGTTATAGAGTGAGTCACTGGTTGGGCCTGAGATGCAGGCAGCCCCAACCTTATAAAATGTGATCCCATGTCAAGTAATCAACTCCAATCTTTCTAAAAGCCTCCTCCTTTGGTATGCATTTATGCAAGAAAGCACAAGCTAACTCGGCACCAGTTAGCGTGGGTCAACCTGCAGGACTTCAAATAAGCTAAAGATAAAAATCAGTGAGGGATGTCACATTTGACCATGCTTTTGTGGCAAAGCGTCTTGCTTCTCTTGAATGGAAATGTGTTTATTATTTTAAAGATACTTTGAAATGGATTGTTACAAAACTGATCAATTCTAGAAGACTGTTCCCAAAGAGGATCTGGGTTCATGGTGCTATGCAGGCAGATTAAGGGGTGGGTTATGAGGAATCATTGTTATTTTCTGAGTTCTAACAGGACATTTATCTGCTCTGCAAATGAGCCCAAAGCTCCCCTCATTTGGAAAACCAAAAGGTAACTTGAACTTTGCTAATCTAAAGCAGGAATGTGCATCCAGGAGCCCAGTGACACTTAGACTTGAGACAGACTCAAAGTCTTAGTAGATGCCCCAGCACTAATGCATAAAGCCACCCTAAATGTGGGAAGCCCACATTGTTAATGAATTAGTAGCACACATGCACCCTAGAGATTTCATTGCCAAGTGTGGCTAAGATGGCATTAGAAGCCTGTACCCTGAAACTCTTTAGTTCTGTGCTTTGTGTTTTCTTTCTCTTTCTTTCTTTCTTCCTTCCTTCCTTTCTTTCTTTTTTTCTTTCTTTCTTTTTCTTTCTTTCTTTCTCTTTCTTTCTCTTTCTTTCTCTCTCTCTCTTTCTTTCTTTGTCTTTCTTTTTCTTTTTCTTTCTTTCTTTCCCTTCCTTTCCTTTCCCTTCCCTTCCCTTCCCTTCCTTTCACTTCCTTTCCTTCCTTTCCCTTTCTCTCTCCTTTTTTATCTTTCTCTTCCTCTCTTTCTGTCTCTCTTTCTTTCTGTCTTGGTTTCTTAATGAAATTATTCTTTGAAAACGTCAAACTTGTTATGGCAAACTGAATAGAAAAGGCTCTCTGCATCTGAGAGCGGGAAGCAAAGAGCATGGGGGTGAGGGGGAGTTGAGGGCTGCCCGTGGAGGGGGACCAGGGAGTGGGCAGTCGGGAGGGGATTGTGGGTCTCAGCTGGGCCCTGGAGCTCCGCCTTGCCTGGGTGTTCTATTTTGTCTGTGTCTGTGCATGCAGTTTTTTCAGATCATCAGTATATATGGCCTTCTTTTTTTAATATATGTCTGCCACAGTTTTCAAATCAGCTTTCATCTGAGCATTGTGATGATTGGAAGTCCTATTTGGGATCTTGTAAAAACATAATGCAGGTTTATAGCCCTTGCAAAAATAGCTACTTTATGAGACTATTTCAATTCCACAGAAAGGCAGGGACTGTTGAGGGAGAGGCTACAAATAAAAGCTTTTGATGGATGGTAATATAAGGTCAAAATCTGCTACCCTCAAATTTTTTTTGTGGGTGTCTGCAGGTGACTGTCCAGTAAAGATATTAACCTAAGCATCTTCCAGTTTACGTAACTAGAACTTCAGACATTAAAACATAGTCTTGTGGCTATAAAACAAAATTTCTCTTTTTTAAAGAAAAATTTGGGTGTGCAAAATGTGAGGCAATTCAGCCTCTCAAGCTTTGCACAGTCGCAGTGCCTGGGGTCGTGGTGAGCACTCTCCCATGCCATGCAGTGGCATGCTCTGCCTTGTTGATATGCAGCTTCATGCCAGGCGCATCACCAGGATGCAAGCCGTGGTCTACAAACAGAACACAGGAACTGTGCAAGGCCAAGCTGGGAGCCTCCACATCCAACCAGAGGTGCCATTTCCCAAAACTCGATCTAACCACGTCCTAATCCACAGGCTACTAATGTTTCCCATTGTTTCGCTCCTCTTTCTTTTCCATAGTACTTCACTATACACCATCTTGCCTTAGTCTTTCAATAGCTGTGCAAAACGGTTGAGTATGAACTGCCCATTATGATGCCCCATTTTCTTTCTTTTCTTTTTTTTTTTTTTTCTCTGAGACAGAGTTTTGCTCTTTTTGCCCAGGCTGGCGTGCAGTGGTATGATCTTGGCTCACCACAGTCTCCACCTCCCAGGTTCAAGCAATTCTCCTGCCTCAGCCTCCCGAGTAGCTGGGATTATGGGCATGCACCACCATGCCCAGCTAATTTGGTATTTTTAGTAGAGATAGGGTTTCTCCAAGTTGGTCAGGCTGGTCTCGAACTCCCAACCTGAGGTGATCTGCCTGCCTCAGCCTCCCGAAGTGCTGGGATTACAGGCGTGGGCTACTGCATCCAGTCATGATGCCCCATTTTCTGACATGAAAACTGAAGGCCAGCTATAGAATTATCCAGAATCACATATGAGTCTAGGCAGAGCTAGAAGGGAGTTCAGATCACTCTCCCTACCCCACTCCTCTTGCCTTGAAACTTCTGTAGGATTTTGAATATTCAAGTAAGAAACAGGTTTTCTCATCAACATTAAGTAAGCTCTAAAGGTTTATCAATTATACCTGAAATTAGATGGTGTATTAACACAGTATCAATAGCTACTATGTAATTTTGTTTGCCCATCAAAATACTTGGTCTATTGATTTTGTATCTCGATATTCACTGCCCTTCACCCTTCTCCTAATTATATTTTAAATATATATACATTATATATAGAGAGAGATACATATACATATTCCTTCTAGCTTGCATATCTTCAACCTACTGCCTCTCTGATTCTTTCCTCCACTGAATACTTGAGAGTATTCTGTCGTCAGCTACACTACCTCTCAATGCCTCCCAAATTCTCACAGTCCCCTTCCACTCATCACCCAAATGTAACTGCTTTCCTGAAGACAGATGACCAGTTATTCTCTGATCTCCACATTATCCTTTCAGCCATCATTTTTTAGCCCTCTTTGCAGCATTCAGAGTGTTAGCAAATGTTGTCTTTTGAAATGCCTTCGTTCCACATTTTAATATCACTGGATTATCCTGCTATCATTTCTCCATCATTTCCCAGCCCAACAGATAAGGGAGGAGCCCAGAGCCAAGGATGGATGTGTGGGAGTAGCAAGGGGCTTTAGAAAAGATGTCGCAAAGTCTGAATCTCAGATTGATCTGAAATGTGTGGGAAAAAATGTGACAGGCAATGCAAGGGCTGTTTAGCTGTGTTTGTGCAAGAAGAACATGGCTGTGAACAATGTTCTCATATTAACAGATGGCAGGTAGACAGGAGAGCTGCTCAGCATCTGCTTTGCTTGATGTGTACCAGGAGAAATGCTATTTGAATCAGAAAATGTGGACCAGGAATTATAAAAAGAAGGAAGGGAGGAAGGGAAGGAAGGAAAGGAAGGAAGGGAGGAAGGGAGGAAGGGAGGAAGGAAAGGAAGGAAGGGAGGAAGGGAGGAAGGAAAGGAAGGGAGGAGGGGAGGAAGGAAAGGAAGGAAGGGAAGGAAGGGAAGGGAGGAAGGGAGGAAAGGAAGGAAGGAAGGAAGGAAAGGAAGGGAGGGAGGGAGGAGGAAAGGAAGGAAGGAAGGAAGGGAAGGAAGGGAAGGGAGGAAGGAAGGGAAGGAAGGGAAGGGAGGAAGGAAGGGAAGGGAGG
>NW_012102721.1:2540340-2567322 GCF_000951045.1 Mandrillus leucophaeus | reverse complement strand
GAGGGGAGGGGAGGGACTCAGGATGCTTATGAAAATAATCAGCGCCCTGATAGTTTAAAATGATTTATTTTTTTCAAAACATACTGTGTATTAGCCATTATGTGGAGGTGTAGATGTTGCTTTTTGCAGACAGTGTTTACAAAGAACTATTACACAAGTTCCGAAGCTTAAGCAGCCTAATGCAGACACAATAAATGCTGTGCTGTTTCACTGAAGGGAAAGATCTCCACCACCACTAAAAACTTAGGGAGGCTGCCATGGGGTTCCAGTTCCATGATGCTGAAGGACAACATTTTAGGTTTCTGAACAAAATTTTTCCAGACATAACCCCAAGATCTTTCTGGATAACCTTTGAACAATCAAATGCAAATTAGAGGTGTTAGAAAATGATGATGCAGATGGTCCCTGACTTACTGTGGTTCAACGTAGGAGTTTTTGACTTTACAATAGTGCAAAAGTGATACGCATTCAGTAGAAACTGTATTTTGAACTCTGATCTTTGTCTGGGTTAGTGACATGTGATCCAACACTTTTACATGAGATACTCAACACCTTATTATAAAATAAGCTCTGTGTTAGCTAGTTTTGCCCACCTGTAGCCTAGAGTAAGTGTTCTGAGCATGTGGAAGATAGGCTAGGCTAAGCCCTGATGTTTGGTAGGTCAGGCATATTAAATGCATTTTTGACTTAGTTATATTTTCAGTTGATGATGGGTTCATCAGGAGGTAATCATAAGTCAAAGAGCATCTATACCCTGGACCCGTTTTCAACAACAGGATTCATTCTGGACATTATAGATTGAAATAAGTTAGTTGAGGTTGTAGAAAGGATGTTTTGTGAGCAATCAGGGAACAGAAGGGACCACCAGGGGCCGGGACAAACTCCATTTGCATTTTGACAGGGCTGATTAATAAGGGAACACCAGGATGTTGCTGAAAGCATGGGCAGGTTGATCCAATCTTGGAGGCCACATATATCCTGGTGGGGAAGCTAATGAATTAGAGGGACGAATCCACATTTTAAGAGATTTTGAAAGGCTGGAACCAAGAAGATACAGTTTAATAGGAATAATTGTGAAGTCTTGTATAGAAGTTGTAAAAAAAAATTCATTTGCAACACATATAATGAGCATTGTGCTCTCCCTAGTGTGCTAGAAGATCAAGAATTACCAGCATCTTTCTCAACCTCATTTAATAAAGAAATAAAAAAATCTCAGGCCTTTCAAAGAGGAGAGTCCCAAGTGGGGAATTACCTAGAAATCATTCCGTATGAGGAGTGGCTGAGAGAGTTAGAGAGTGTAACCCAGAAAAGAGAAAGGTAAGGCCAAGCAAGGGACACGCACCTCCATAGAAATATCTGAACGGCTTGCAAATGACTTCAGGTTAAAATTACATCAAGGAATTTCTGCACGAGAAAAGGAAGATGTCTCTCACAGTTAAATGTGTCCTCAGTAAATCTTTGTGTAGCTTCACTGTGGATCAGGGACAGGACTGTGCCCAAAGGGGCCAAGAGAAAGACAACCCAGAAACAGGTGGGCACAGTATGAGCTGGGAAGAGATGTGTGAGATACAAGGCAGAGGTTCAGGGAAGCAGAGGGAACTGAAGCTTCAGCCCTGCCTACTGGGCATGGGAGGGTGCACGGAGAAAGTTGAATCCGCATGGGGTGGTGGGGACAATGGAGGGCTTTGCACTAGCAAAGCCTTGGGCTCTCTGCAGAAAGTGGCAAGTGCAGGAAACTCAGAGAGAGGTTGGAGGTTACAAGTGAGCGGCAGCAGAGCCGGATGACAGCTTGGACCAGCGTGGAAGGTGGTTCTCTGTGCTGATGAGGGCTGTTGCAACAAGGTCCTTTTGAAGGTTTCAAAGCACAGGTGTGATGCAGTAAGATGGATTCCAAGTCTTCACCCTTCCTGCAGTGTGGATATCAGTGTTGGGCACACCAGCAATAATGATGCTGACTAATAAGTGAGATTAGGACTGAGAAGAGAAGAAACAAAGGTTCCCCTGGGGACATGCTGACTGGGAGAGACCTGCAGACCTGGAAGGCAGGAGAGTACTGGGAGGAGAGGAAGGACACTAGGTGTGCAGCAGGAGCACTGACCCCAAAGCTGGAGTGGCAGTGGCCCCAGCTCTAGATTCATGTAGACAGAGAATATGTGCACGTTTGTGTAAGACATTGTGAAAGGGATTCCAACATTCATTAGGAGGCCAATCTGAAAAGTCTTTATTGCTCTTAAGATTCTGTGAATCTGGGACTTTAAATTTTTTCTTGGCTTGTCTCAGACTCTCTTCTCACCCTTAATGAAAGTGTGACCCAGATGAGACTCTGCCATCTTCTTTTTGCACTCTCGCTATGGGGATATGAAAAACACCCAGACCCTCATCTCAGCCCTGGCATCTTTCCAAACTTGATTCCAAATTTGCCTCTGAAACAGCCTCACCTAATATCCCCCGATATTGAAACTAGATGAGTCTCTCCCCAAATTGCTGCTTCCATATTGTTTTAGACCATTCCTGTCACTCATGTTACTACATCTAGCTCTGCACATCCCAAATCTTGCCCTTTTCCTGGACTCCTTGCAACTCCTCCTTGTCCCACTGTACACCTGGTAGGACTCTGATTCTTACAGATTTCCTCTATCTTCACATTATAATGTTACCCACACAACCCCTGCTCTCTTCTCCAATGCCCAGAGCCTGTCACTTGGACTAAGGACTAAGAAGCTTTCAATAAGTCCCAGGCCCCCACCTCCCCATTCAGAGCATTCTGGATTGCCCGGTGGACGCGAGTTCACAGTACCCACACCCATCCACCACCCACCTCTGCTGCTCTTTTTCCTCTCTCCCCTTGGCCCAGGTAGAAGCTTTCAGGTCAGTAATACAAAGTCACATCTTAGCTCTTTAATGTCTAGACTGTGCACCAGACCACCATCCTGGCAACTTCTCTGTCCAGTCAAACTGACCTAGTCATTACTTCTCAAATGGGCTCATAATTCCAATGCATGTGAATTCTCTGCATGGAGCACACTGCCCGTTCATGTCAAAACTCCCCACATCCCATGCTCCTTTAAGGTAGGGTCAGTGTTAGGTTTAGGGAAGGGTTGACCCAAACGGCTTTGGGCATCTAGACCTGTGAAAGACCTGAGCCTGGGGGAGGATGCCTGCACGTGGCAGCCAAGAGAGGTCTGCTGTTGGTATGGCAGTCATTACAGGGAGCTCTTTTCTCCCTGCTGGACACTGCAACTCCTTAGTACATTGCCATGACCAGCTCATAGGAGAGAGCTTGATGACTGACCGAGAATAGGAAAGGAGAATTATTGTGGTGGGCAGAATGAGGAGAGCAGTTGATTCTGAAGACAATTGAGGCTGATAACTCTTCCAAGTGTGAACTGAAGTGGGATGTTTACTCCTTGAATTTGTTTCCCCCTTTTTAGAGTATTGTACCAGCCACTGCTTGGTAGTTCCCTGGAGCTAATTAAGTCCAAGTTTCTGGCGGCATTATATGTATGCGTGTATATATATGTATACACACACACATGAAGTATATATAAGCACATATATGTATATACTTTGTAAGTGTTAAGTCATTCGGGGAAAGAGGAAATTCATTATATTTGCTGTGTCTTTGCAGATAAGTATAAAGACATGAACTGGGAAATCCAATGCTATTTTGCTTTCTTTTCTTTGCTGTGTGGGTGGAGTAGATGGGCCCTGTTTCATTTCCCAGACTGAACCCATCTGTGCACAAAACCAGGCCCCATCTTGGGGTTACCATTGGGACTGGCCGACTTAACGATCTAAGCTTGGCTCATGGCGAGGACAGCCTCTACGTGGTCATTCTGTGACTGTCCACGTCTTTCAGAAATAGCATGCTGCTCACTGTGCAGAAACTGACCACGTTTGCCAGCCCCCAAAGGCATGAGATGGAAATGCTCCCACATATGTATTCTTTCACTGGAGAGCTGGTCACACCGTCAGTTGAGTCCATTTCCGGAAAGTTCTGTTCATTGAACAGTATACTTAGCATCAAGACTTTTTAGAGAGCAATGAAATAAAAAAGAAAAGAAGGTTTTTGTGCTCTAAGTAAGGAAACATTCATTTTTGCCAGGACCAAATGTGTAAAAAGAATAAATTATATTTTAAGGGAAACGGGAATTTCAAAATAGCACCACCAAAAAAAATTGGATTTTTTTTTTTTCTACACTTTTAGTCAGGATTCCTTCTGTCAGGAGTGATAACCAGGTCTTGGTAAACAATGTCCTCAGAGAAAAAAAAATGAAGTTTTTTTTATTTCTGAATTCGAAATAAACATCTAAGTTTCCAGGAACATTTATATTTCATTTATACAATTCTTTGGTCAACCCGAGGAACTCAGAGCTCTATAATAATGCCACTTACTTCTGATATTTTGATAACAAAAAGCGTGGGTTTGTTCAACATAAATGATATACTTTCAAAATGTTAATTTTCTGGCTACCGAAAATAAAATTGGATTTCCTAGAAGTTACTGTAGGTTGGAATAAAACATTTAGTAGATGTCTGAGAATGTTATAATCATAGGATAGTTATGTTGATCTTTTTGTAATTAAAATAAGATATATTTTAAAAGTCTCATTTAGAAGAAATAAGGACTCCATAAAACTCGAGGTCATTAGTAGTAATCTGGGTATATGATTGTGTTTAAAAATGACTGTTGTGATCTGACTGTAGAGTATTTGTCATAAATGCCTAAGTGAATGTTAATGAGTTATTTACCATGTACTAATGTTAACTTTCTTTCCCCAGATGCAAAGAGTTTAGCTGAAATGCTCATGAGGTAAGAACAAGACCCCAGATACCATGTTTGAAAGAACAATTTCCAACTTGCCTTGATAATTTCTTTTCTTTTTTAATAATGGCAGTCTGAAATGGATAATATCTTTTCTTTTTAGAAAAGAATGCAATTTCCTATACATTCCAAAATATGTATGTAATACCTCGCTGAAGTTGTAGATGAAATTGATGTATTTGTAGACATGTCTTGTTGGCTGGACACAACCAATAGAAGGCTTCCATTAGCTGGGGAACAGAGGCACATAAAGAGGAAGTAGCTTTAGTTTTGCCTTCACCTAAATTTACTACTCGTGAGGTCAAGCCATCTTTCTAACAGAGTCATCCAAGTTAAAAGAAAAGCACAAAAGGAATGTGCTGTGCCCCATGCTCTTCAAAGGCTCTGGGTCTCCATCAACACCCTCCACCAGGGCACCCATCAGCTCCTCTTACCACTGTCTATTCACTGTCTATTCTGGTCCTGGAAGTCATAGCCTTCATAGTTCATCCTCATGTTAGGAGTAGTCAGCACAGTAGTTGCCTCATTCATAACCGTGGATGGGATGAATGAAGAGTGGTTATTGAGTAAGTACGAGAATGTTCACAACTGTGGAAGACAGAAATGCATCCTTCACAGCTTTCCTTTCACACGTCCACAGGCTTGTGATCGGCAAAGCTGTGACAAGCGCGTTGCTTTCATGTCCCCAAACTCTATTTTCCACCCAGTCCCCCTCTTCAAACGTTCAGTTTTCTTGTGCTGTCCCACCTTTTTACTCTGTAAATAACGGAACACTCCGATATGAAGCATTTACACGTATGGATTAATTGCCTGATGTGTTACCTCAGCCTGATATTTGCATTTTAGGCCTTTCATATTGCAATGATTAAATGAAAAGTGAAAAAGGAAAATCAGAGTCTAGAAAATAAGTAGGAAAAATGGCAAGGACTCCGATGGTGAACTCAACATTGCCAGTTTAGGATGATTTATGTGGGAGAGAAAGAGGGTGGATCTAGGATCTCTTCCCACTCCCATCACCAACACATTTGGCTGTGACTTCCTTCTCCATCTACACATATAAAATTAGTACTTTTTTGTTATTTAAAAACTTCACATGTTCCATATCACTAGTATCTTTGAAGACCGAAGGCAGTAGTAGAATGCCGTTGGCACACAGATTCCATCCTACAGACATTTTGTTTGGCCATACTGTATTTTAAAACAATGTGAGTTGTAGGTAAAACAATAGTATGAAGGATAACTCTTTTGTTGTTGTTGTTGAGATGGAGTTTTGCTCTTGTTGCTCAGGCTGGAGTGCAATGGTGTGGTCTCGGCTCACTGCAACCTCCAGCTCCCGGGTCAAGCGATTCTCCTGCCTCAGCCTCCCAAAGAGCTGGGATTACAGGCACCTACCATCATGCCTGGCTAATTTTTGTATTTTTAATAGAGACAGGGTTTCACCATGTTGGCCAGGCTGGTCTCGAACTCCTGACCTCAGGTGATTCACCCGTCTTGGCCTCCCAAAGCGCTGGGATTACAGGCTTGAGTCACCGGGGAAGGATAACTCTAAAATGCATTTGTTGTGACTGATCTGATGAATGTTGGTGCCATCTGCCACGATGAGGAAGATAGAGGCAGGCTATGGACTTTTGATTTTTTTGGAAGGTAGGTTGGGAGGAGGTGTTGATGGGATTGAAAACACCTGTCTGGGTCATGTTGAATTTGGGATTATTTTTAAGGCATCCAGAGGAAGTATCAAATAGACAACTGGTAGCAGAAATCTGGAGCTCAGAGGAAAAGCAAAGATGCAAATTCTCTCTACAGTATCTCCTTCACAAGGGGTACTTCATCACACTTCTGGGAGAAGATTACAGACATTGCATGAGATGCCTTCAGCCCGTGCTCTTTGTTTGTGTGACATTTATGGGTCACAGGGAATACATCCAAACACATGCACTTGTGTTGAGTAGATCTGATAAAACATGGAAAAGAAAGAAGTCAGAGTCACTTGACTTGTAATAACTGATCTACCTAATAAAAGAAATTGTCAAAGATAGACTTTAAAAATATGAATTAGTTGATGACGTTTAAAATGAGGAGATTTCATATAAAATTTGGCTTTCTGGGCCGGACACGGTGGCTCACGCCTGTAATCCCAGCACTTTGGGAGGCCGAGGTGGGCGGATCATGAGGTCAGGAGATCGGGACCATCCTGGCTAACAGGGTGAAACCCCATCCCTACTAAAAATACAAAAAATTAGCTGGGCGTGGTGGCGGGTGCCTGCAGTCCCAGCTGCTGGGGAGGCTGAGGCAGGAGAATGGTGTGAACCCAGGAGGCGGAGCTTGCAGTGAGCCGAGATCACGCCTCTGCACTCCAGCCTGGGCGACAGAGCAAGAGTCCATCTCAAAAAAAAGAAAAAACAATTGGCTTTCTGATTTCTCTTGAAAATGCCCTGGCCATACTGGACATCGCTGAGGTCATAATGGTGCCTGGAGGTAGGCACAGTGCCCCTTTAGAATGGCGTGACTTTTGCTCACCACAGCAGCCCCCACCCCTGGCCTGCTTCACCAGTTCGTACACTGAGCACGACTCCTGCAGCCCCCCAGACAGCTTCTCCTCCCCTCAGCTGTGCTCTGCACAACCTACCCTGGCCCCTCCCCTATCTACTTCCAAACTGTAAATCATGCCTTTGTCCAGAGGCTGTGAAACTGCAGGCTATATTTTCTGACATGTTCAACATTTGTTCAGTTAGGATGATTGCTTTTTCACTTCTCCTGATGTTCTAGAGTGTATTCCTACTCCTTCTCCCTAGCCTCTGAGAAAGACATTAGCAAGCATCCTCTATAAACAGGGCAGTGCTGTGGTTGCAAGACCATCTGTTGATAAGAGGAGGAATTAATTATGGTCTTCCTATTGCCAGTTGCCAGGATGAATTAGGAACAGTAAAACCAGTAATCACAACCACTTATGATAGTTACAGTGGTTTTCCTTCAAATGGTCAAAGTGATTGAAAAGGAAGAGAATTTTCAAGCTTCTCAAATAGGTGGATTTTTATGGGATTAATTTAGAAGTAAAAGCAAAGCTTTTACCCATGAAAGGTTCGTTCAATCTAAGTTTGGCAGGTGAATGGGCCAACACACAAAGACCTCATTACCTAACTGGTCAATTTAGGATCAACCATTTTTGGACATGTCCCAAGGGGTCCAGACAAATCGTGTCCATTGGCAGAGAGGATACTGAACAGCTACCCCTGGTCTGTGCTGCGGTTGTCTCTGGAAGTCAAAGGAGCTGGAGTGAGAATATGAACCACAAGTCTATGTTCTAGGCCCCGTGTGGCCATAAGCTGGTTTTCAGATCTTAGCAGGTCATTTTACCACTGTGTCTTGATTTCCTTACCTAAAAAATAAAAATAAAATATTCAACATTGTTTCTAGCTTTATCACTCCATGTTCTGTGTTCTAGGTGAATGTAACATTTATTTTTTCAACCATTTTCTACCAAGAAGTATCTGCGTATTTCAGGGAGATTAGCTGAGGGCCAGGCCAAGAAGGCAGGTGAGACAGCAGAACATACCACTCAGCCTGGGTCCCCAGGGATCTCTGGCATGGCAGCATCACCCATTGCTGAGCTTCATGCTCCTAGATACCCACCTATTTTACCCACGCACATCACCCCAGGGAAGAGAGACTGCATCCCTCACACCTAGATAGAAAGGTTGTCCTTTTATATTTTTATGCAAGATTTAAAAAAAGAAACAGCCTTCTAAGAGGTGCTTGCTCTAAAGAGCTAACCTGTATACTGTAGAGAGCTAACATGTATAATGTTTAAGGTCCAGGAATCAGTATTAGTGAGTGAGTTGGGTGTAAGTAGAAAAAGGTTCAAATGGAATGGTCAAATTAGTTTAGCTTTTTTGATGTTCGTATTTTTGTGCACATAAAAAATCTCTACCCTAGTGTTATAATGAGCTATGCTCCTAACAGTCCCATAGTCATTTGTACATTTAAGGAGTGTTCTGTGTCATATTTGGGAGGATGATGGACTATTAAGACTTTGAAGAGTGGCAGTGGCTGCAAATAATTGATTGGCTAAGCCGGGAAATTCTCTGCCCTGTGAAACCCCCTCTGCTCTCCTCTTCTTCTCATTTTAATCAAACAACCAGATGGCAAATAAATGGATGGTTGAAGATTATAGCTCAATAATAACTAATATATTTAGCATGATCCTATGCCATGCCAAAAAGATGCAATTTTTGCTTCCACAGTGAAAACATTTGGACTCTTTTTTCCAGGTTGCAAATGAGGTTTATTCAAATCACTTTTTTAAGGTTTGCTGCCATTCTAATGACCAATTGTTATCATTTTTGAGGTTCACAGAACACAGAGTGATAAATATAAATGTAACAATAGATTGTCAAAAATGACAGCAAATATTAAGTAATGGAATAACGTAGTTGGAATCCAATGACCCTTTTAGAATGAGAAGGATATTATTGCGTCAAAACAAAGTCACTCAGCTCACATTGTGCCCTCAAAATAAATCAGTGTGAGGATTTACTTAATAGATATTTATTGAGCACTTACTTTGGCCATATACTGTTCTAAGTCCTAGGGAGACACAGGAAACAGAGCAGGTGAAGAAAACCCTGGTGGAGCATATTTTCCAGTGAGGGAGGCAGATAATGGATAAGATAAATCAATTAAGTATATGCTAGAGAGTAATAAGTGCCAAGGAGACAAAATTAAACAGAGAATGGGGAGAGGACTCATGAGACATCCCCATCACATGGCCAGCCTGGCTCCATTGGAAAGATGGCATCTGAGTTGAGCTTTGCAAGGAGGGAGCCAGCTATGGCAGTTTTGGGGGTAGCAGGGGAAGTGTGTTCTAAACAAAGGGAGCAGCCAAGTGCAAAGAGAAAGAACTGTGAGTCCAACTGAGTGCAGTGGCTCACACCTGTAATCCCAGCACTTTGGAAGGCCAAGGCGGGCTGATCACAAGGTCAGGAGATCGAGACCATCCTGGCTAACAGGGTGAAACTCTGTCTCTACTAAAAATACAAAAAAAAAAAAAAAAAAAAAGCCAGACGTGGTAGCAGGCACCTGTAGTCCCAGCTACTCAGGAGGCTGAGGCAGGAGAATGGTGTGAACTTGGGAGGCAGAGCTTGCAGTGAGCCGAGATCGCACCACTACACTCCAGTGCACGACTCCGTCTAAAAAAAAAAAAAAAGACTGCAGTGTACTGTGATTGCACCACTGCACTCCAGCCTGGGTGACAGAGCAAGACCCTGTCTCTAAAAAAAACAACAATCACAACAACAACAAAAAACAATTAGCTTCTGAATCTCAAGGTTTGTTGGGCCATTTTCTTATAGTCTTCTGAGGAGGAAGAATTTACCTCCAGCCTTGGTCGTCCTGGCTCGCAGGGTCGAATCATGTTCTAAATCTTGATGCCAGCCAGTCGTGGCGGTTCACAGCCATTATTTAGCCTGCTTCCTGTGGCAGTCTGGTAGCAGACCCCTTATTGTTGTTTAAGTATAGCCTGCACTTGGTGTTCATCGCTATTTAATAGAGCAGCCGCTGACTGCCTCATAACTATTCATGAAGAGCAGAAGGAACTAGCTCACACTTCTATTTTTGGTGCAAGGACAAGCTCAAGTCTCTAGTGAGGTTTCTAAACAGATCTTTGGGATATTCACAGAGGAGTAGTTCCCCATATGTTTTTGTGGAAATATAGCTTGTCTAAGCATGCCGTAAGTGCACACCCCCAAGTAACCAAAATGCTCTTCATTTTATATGATTATTTGAATTTTTTGTTACTCTGTTTTTAAAAAAATCAATAAATGAGAAGTGAGTTAAGTAATTTGAAAGAGCACAGAGACCATGTGAAAAATCAGGACAAAACGTTTGAATTTGGGCTCTGCATAATTAGCATGATGTAGGTATATAACCCAGTTCCTCATCTGCAGAGCAAGAAATCTGGTTCAAGATCAAGTCCCAAGTAGAAATGTTGCACCTTTCAGAAGTTGTCTTTCTCATGGGATAATTTGCTTTTCCTCAAATGAGGAGTATACATGGATCTCGTCAGGCAAACATCTAAGGGGGTACTTGAGTGAACTTCACTTTGGGATAATTAAGATTCTGTCCACCACTTGGTTCAAGAATGGATGAGTCCTCATTAACAAGGAAGGATCGGTGGAGGCAGAGCCCTGGGACTTGGGGTGAATGGCTTGGTTAGAGGGGAAAGCATTTAAAATGTAGCGTGAGTATTCCTATTTCGGTCTCCATTGAAAGTAACACAGAGGTAAACCATTATTGAGTTAACTAGGCTCCGGAAATCTTTCTCAAAACTAGTGTTAACAACAATTGAGCTGGACTGATGGATGCCATAGATTATGCCATTGATTGGATTATCCAAGGGACTGTTACTTCTTACAGGATGCTTTAGCAAATACTATTTGAACATCTAGTAAAGTCTTATTATTCTGTAAAGACTGAACAACCGCCCTTCTAATGTGGATTGCTACTTAAGGTCTTTATTGACTTTCTTAGATTTTTGTGCAACGTGGAGATTTTTTTTAACTGCAGGCCATTACTGAATACAATTCTACCATGCAGTTTTACTACTTATTTTCATTTACTTTTAGAGAACAGCTCACTCTAAGAGTAATTTTCTGGAACACAAATTTTGAGATTAAATTATGATAGTAATTGCTTTTCTTTTTTCTATTCTAAAATGTACTATCAGTTAGGAAAACTAATGTCAGGGAAGCTAACAAGGTTTGTGATTTGCTTCTAGAACAAACATAAAATGACACCAGATATAAATACAAATCCATTAGTAAAACTCCCATCCGACAAACAGCTGGTGCACGTGCTTTTTCCCTCACCATCTTTGGAATATCTGGTGCTCTATTCCTCACCCTCACTGGAATATCTCATATGTGACAAATGAAAATGCTGTTGGTTTTTAATTGCTTTTCATTTGTTTCATTTAGCATTTACACAAGAAATGAGAACTTTCTAAAGATTCTATTGATAGATGTAGAGCCAGTCTCTACTGACAATTTGTATTTTCTGAAACTCCCCAGCCAGCTGAAATTTAATATTAATAAATAACATTTGAATGAAGGAAACATTTTCATAGTATGTACTTTTTCTGTTCTCCTCCCCACAAGGTATTGTATATTTAGACAATAAACTAAGTTGGTATACAGGTCCATGTTGGTAGAATGTTAACACTGAACTGGATTTGTTAATGCATTCCCCCATTTTATTCCCAGTAAGAATACCCGGACTTCAGATACCTTAAGCAAGCAGCAGCAAACCCTGCGAATGCACATCGACATTCCCAGGGCTCAGCTTTTGATTGAAGAGAGAGACACAATGGAGACCATCGGTAAGGTGCCCTATTTACCACTTTACACAAAGTGGCTGCCACAGCCATGCCATCTCAATCCAAACCCCGGGGTGTGGGAAATATTAGACAGGAGAGTGTCTTGAAGGCTACATGAGTACAAAAGCTAGAAAGTAGAGAATTGTTCTTGTGAAAAAGAGTAAGTACCAGCAAATGTGCAGAAAATTTGACTTATATCTACCACCATATATGCCAATATGCCATTCATTTCCAGGCATTTGGGACAGAAATCCCCTAGCTCTGATCCATTTGGGATCTTTCCAGGGGAGGCTATGGATGCCACTCCAAGGAATAAACATCTGTAATCAAATACACATCAATCCAGAAGGCCTGCACTCTAAAGCCCCAGGTTGAAAATCCACTCTGTGCCCCCCTCATCAACTCTGATAACGCAAGCCGTCCTTAAAGAAAACTTTTAAACTATACTTAACACTTAAACAAACACATGTCTTTGTACAGGGCATCTTCCCCCACACCCATGCCCCAGAAACATCCTGCAGCTGTTTCCCCAGCAGCACTTTGGAAAAAACACCAGGACCCTAGTCTTAGGGTTTCAGAACAGCCACCTGGAGGTTTCCTGGCTTGTTCACCCAGAACCCAGGTGTCTTCACTCTTCCCAGCCTCTTTCCACCTGAAGTCCATTACCCCACACTGCCTCCCTCGATTATTCTATTTATTCTGGAGTGAAATACCTTATATTTCCTTTCCAATAATAATGAGAAGAATAGCTAACGTGTACTGAGAATTCTGTAAATGTCACATAGTTTTTGTAAGCACTTCGTGTGCATTACTTAGTTTAACCTTTCAGCCAACCTATGAAAGAAGTCTTGCTTTTGTAACCAAGATGTGGAGAGGTCTGTGTAGCATTCCAAGGTCACAGAGACAGGCGCAGAACCAGGTTCCCCACCTGGCCACACTCACCACCATGCTGTCCGTCTCCAGTGACAGCTAGCACAGCAGCAGGCCACCTGCTTCCACACCAACAGGCTGCTTCCAAGAAACCCTCAACCAGAAGTTACCCAAGCTTTTAAGTGCCCATGGAAACACTCTGAGGCAGGCTCCAAGGCTGCCTCTTTTCAAACCTGGCTATGTTTGTTTTGGAAGGTGTTGGCTGGCATGGGTTCCAGGGCAACCCTTCCTTGTGGTCTGGATAAACTGCCTGACTCTCAGCACATAGCCCGGCTGTCTCCTGCCAGGAAGGCAGTGGTAAGAGGCCACGTGGGCAGAACGCCTCCTCCATCAACCCTTGCCCTTCTGCTGCCCCGCCCACCACCGGAGACATCTTGACCTAATGGCTCCTAAATTCTAAGGCCTGGGTTCTCCTAGCTGGAGTCGCATTTGGTCCAGGCATAGCAGCCCTTAAAGCAAGACTGGTCAAGTCCAAAGTGGCTCTTGATGGGCTAACTTCAGTGAAACGCTTCAGTTAAACCATGTATATGAGGAGGCACTACCTGCCCTGAAGTACACAAGATTTTATTAGCTTGCTTATATCAGGATAAGGGATAAGCTACTATGTTTTGCTTTTGATAATCTTTTTTTTGGAAAGGGAAAGGTAGACCTGGAATCTCTTTAGTTTCACGCAGTAGATTGGGCATTAAAACTAAACATTTCCTTTGAAAAAATTTCAAAAATCAGAATGTAATTCCTTTGACCATGTAATTTTATAAGCCCTTTATATGCATTGTTTAATTTAACCCTTCCAGCCAACATAGGAAAAGTTTCTTTTGTAACTGAGACATAGAGAGGTTACATAGCTTGTGGAGGTCACCATGGTTATATAACACGGTTACAGTATTTGCTAAATGCGCCTCACTAGAGTTAATAATCCTACATATGGCTATGAAAATAGATAGGCAGATGCCATGAGTGGTCTATGGCCTGCCAGGAGCTGGTCACTGGGGGCTTAACACCAGAGAAATTCTGCCAGTCATTTCCATTTGTAAATATGACCCTTAGCCAGAGATCCATCCCAGTCCATGCCGGATCATCTATCAGCGAGAGCCCTTGACCTCCTTGTGATGCCTGACAATTGGTCGATGGCATTTTCTAATTACTGGGAAGTAGAACTGTGGTGCTTTAAAATGCTCCGGGCTCTGACTACAAGAATCCAATATTACAGTGACATTAATTTCCAACTAGTATGAATGGTTAACCTCATGATCAGACGGGCGACCAAAATTTTCCATGAGAAGTGTGTAACCTAGCCCCGCAGATCATCTGGTGTGATCTAAAAAGGCCTGCATGCTAGAAACTGTGATACCTCCCATCATTAATGAAAAACAAATGTAGACATGGAGCCTCTGGTGCTGGGTCCAGTTGTAGGACACTGTCTCTGTGGAAGAGCCACCCTCTTGGAGGAGTCGAGTGACCGCCACGGGGCCGGACCTCCAGGCCAAGCCCTGGCTCCTGCTGTGGTGCCACCCTCACCGCACCACACGCTGGGATACTCACAGACATCTTGGCAGCCTTTCCTCTATTTCTCTGCCAAGAAATTTTATTCTAACTTCGAGAGGCTTTCCTTTCCTGCCAGAGCCTGAGTAATTGGATTTTGTAAGGTTCATTCTGTTCAGAGCCTTTTTTGGGCATGGGCGTCGAGCTGTGTTGTTTACGACTTTCGCATCCCTGTTGCAGTGTCAGGGCAGGCTGCAGCGTGGTCCCTGCTGACTGATAAACTCCCAGCAACAGCATCCTGGGCTGCAGTCTTTGAAAATTTATGAAAAATCTATATATCCTAGCCAAAGTCTCCCTTGGAGTAAAAAAGCTCTTTAAAAAGTATGGAACATATCACGAGGTAGTAATGAGAACCCTGGACCACCAAATAATGACCCAGCTCAAACAGCGGCTCCTGCTCCAAACACTGAGATGCCCAGAACCCATCCAAACCCAGGCTCCTGCCTTGCTCACCTTCAAGTGCCCACGGCAGTAGGACTTGGGAAGTCTGACAAGTGAATCACGTAGGAGAAGTCAGTTAATGGATGTTCTAGAGTGATTAAAGCGTACAGGAGGTGGGAAGAAAAGGAACATACCTTGAGTCCTTTAAAATAGAGGAATCAATAAGCTCTGAAGACTGGCATGTTTTCTTCTCTTTATTTCGCCTCCAAACATTTGCCAAGTTCAGAATAAGAGCAAGCCTCAGTAGAGAGAACTGCAGTGGCGATTTTCTAGTCCTGCAAACAGAGCTTCCCAGCAGCCAAAGGGATCCATCTTCATTGACAGCCTCATCACTGGTGAGTGGGCTGGCGCTGCAGATGATGTCTCAGAGAAGCTTTTGACAAACACATAAATCCAGAGTTCACATCAATGTTAGCTTGATGAAAAACCAAGCGCAAAGAGAAAGAAGAGCTCCTTCTCTGCATAGTCATGGTTCTTCTTAGCTCAGTGCTCCCAAAACCAACCCCTAGGAAGAAGCTTCTATTCCTAGCACTCTAGAGTAATGCTGATTCAGTGCTTGAATTTGCAATCATTTTTGTCACTTTAGATGAGGCTGTTCTTGTGGTTGTCATTAACAGTAACACAAGTGCCTCAGGAGAGAAAAGGCCAGGGAGTCGTTGGAAGGGAGGTAAACGTGTTTGGCTCTCTGTCTGTGTTCCTGCTGTTCTGTAGATGATCGCTCCACGGTTCTGTTGACGGATGCTGACTTTGGAGAGGCAGCGAAGCAGAAGTCCCTGACGGTCACTCACACGGTCCATTACCAATCGGTGTCTCAGGCCACTGGGCCCTTAGTGGATGTTTCAGATGCTCGGCCGGGAACGAGTGAGTGGTCAACAACACTTCAAATGTGTGGGTGTTAACAACACTGAAAACATAGTAATGCTCTTTCTCTCTCAAATGAAAATGTGTGGCTTTTCATACCTGTGCCTGAGAAACAAATGGGTATAACAACATCTCTAGTTGGGATAATGAGCTGTTATGGATGGATCTTGGCTATTATCATGTCAGTTGAATTACTGTTAGTATTGGTTTACTATAAAAAGTGCTAGAAATTTCAGGTACATGTATTTTTTTTTTTTTAATTTAGGCAACACAGAAAAGGAAGAAGGTAATCCACATTAGTGTGTATCTGCTGTGTGCCAGTATTGGGATAGAAAGATGATGTCATGCAAGTTATCTTTGCAACAATCCTGTAGGATACCTACTCATGAAGTAGGTATCATAGCCTCTATTCTGCAGATGAGAAAACTGTAGCCTCAGATAAATTATGCAAATGCATGAAGTTGCACACATAAGTAGTAAAACCAAGATTCAACAACAGACCTGTCTATCCCCAAAGCTTATGCTTTTCCCCCTGAACATGCTGTTTGAGAAAAATTATAGTTCTGGTTAATGTGAAGATTATGTTGGATTCTGTTATTAATATTTGCATCCATAATATATGGAAATTAATTACTGCAATGAAGGTAAATCCCCTAATATGTATGTAGAGCTTATTAATTAGATACTCTTATTTCTTCATAATTGGAATCATTCCTAAATCTCTTTAAAGACTGAGAAATTGATGTCCTGATTATTATCATTTTGGAAGCTTTGATGTCTAGCTTTCAAATCTCGAATCAATTTCTTTGCAAAAATTTACATTCTTAGTGTGTTATTATTAGAAAAATAAATATTATAATGTTAAAAGCTATTCTTCATAAATCCTAGCTTGAGAAGCATTTGCAAAATGCAGTGAGCTTTATGAAGTAAACCTGTTGCCTACAAAATAACATTGTAATATACAGAAAACAGTTTCAGCAGGCATTGAAATTCATTTAAAAAATGTTTTCAAGAACATTCTACATTCGAAAGAAGTCTTTTACCTCTTCCTTTTGTCTAATCTTCTTCCCCCCTTTCTTCTTTGATCACATTAGTACATTCTGAAGACATAAACGGGATATGAGTGGGAATTAGCTTTGCAAAGGGGTGTGTGCCAGAGCCTTGCTCTTAAAAAATGATTCAGGCCGGGCGCAGTGGCTCACGCCTGTAATCCCAGCACTTTGGGAGGCCGAGGCGGGCAGATCACGAGGTCAGGAGATCGAGACCATCCTGGCTAACATGGAGAAAACCCTGTCTCTACTAAAAATACAAAATATTAGCCGGCCTGGTGGCAGGTGCCTGTAGTCCCAACTACTCAGAAGGCTGAGGCAGGAGAATGGCGTGAACCCGGAAGGCAGAGCTTGCATTGAGCCGAGATTGCACCACTGCACTCCAGCCTTGGTGACAGAGCAAGACTCTGTCTCAAAAAAAAAAAAAAAAAAAAAAAGATTCAAGGACTTTGACGTCTCTTCAGCCATTGGCTTCTCCACTGTGAACTGCCTGGTGTGGCTTGCTGCTACTTCAAGACACTGCTCCAATGGGTTTAAGAGCCACTTTTTTGCTGCTACATCAGAAAAAGTTATAGATATTGAAAGGATTCGATTTTTAGAGCGATGCAGCCTTGGCTTCAGCATTCTGTTAGAAACGGTAGCGGAAGAGTAGGCAAAAGAGACAACAGAGCAGATGCCCTGGGTCTCATTCTCCACCTTTACATGCATCAGAATCACCTGGTGCCTATTTAAAATATCAATTCCAGGCCTCCACCAAGAGATTCTGGCCTAAGAATCTGCATGGTGATAGATACCCTGGGTGATTCTAATGCTGGCTGTTTGGACCCCACATTGAGAAACACTGCCGCAAGGGTTAGAAATGTTTCCTGTGTGTAACGCAGCAGGGCAGGACCCCTCCAGCACATCAGTTCTTCCTGCCAGGTAAAAAGCAACGTGCATTTCTACTTTCCTTTCAGTGGTCAGCTAGCAGCCGAGAATGCATAAAGCTAGTCATAAATAGTTAAGACAGGAGAAGAAGCAGCCCAAAACAAAAGCACTGGCAACCTTCCGGCTGCATGGTCAGCCCCAGAATAATGGGGAAGTTGATTTGTTGGCATGTAAAATATCAACAGAGACATGAACCTGAGTCACAGCAGATACTGTAAACCAGTGGTCAGTGAGTGGCAGGCAGGATGCACGTGGGAGAGACGTGTGTATATCTCATGGCTATACAGTTGGAAGCAGGGCTGGGAATGTTAATGCATTCATTCAGCTTTCAAAAATATTTATTCAGGTTTCACTTTACATATATGGCTCAGTGCTGTGTGATGGAGATACACCATGAGTAAGACACAAAAAGACGTTCATTTCATTCTAGTCAGGGGGCAGACGTTAGACATGGAGCTAAAGTGTTTCTCATGTCTCAGTAAGTCCTAGACAGAAAGAGAATGAAGCCATGGTGAGTCAGTGGGCATGTGGAGCAGTGGGAGGGGCTGTCTTGGGTCCAAATCATTCGGGAAGACCTCCAGTGAGGAGAAGACATGAAACAAGATCAGAGCCACAGCGGGAGCAGGGGGGGCGGCAGGGAAAAGCTCCCAAGGTTCCCCGCATGATGAGGATGGAAGTTGGCACTGCAGCACAGTGAAAGGCAAGGAAAAGGTGAGACAGAGAAACAGCTGTCCTCATCTTGCAGGGTACCTACCCTAAGCCAGCGTGTGGCAGGTGCATTTCATTCTGAGAGTGCTGAGATGCTGTCCTTGGGGCTTAGCCTCATGATCACAGGGAAACACTGCAGCTTATAGAACAATGTTTGTTTCCTTTGTGATGAATTTCACTAAATGATGTTTACCAACATCAAGCAAATCTACTCAAATGCATGCATCAATCTCTGGTTCCCCCCTCACTCTCCAAAATGAGCTTATTCATTTAGCACTTGCGGAACCCTCTGTGTTAGGAAAAGATCTTCTGGATCATTTTTTTGTTAAATGTTCCTTAAAAACCACAGTACGAGGGACTGACAACACTTCATGTTTTATTTAGAATTAGAAATGATGGGTGACTGGCCCCACAGTGGGTTCAAGAGTCTGAAACTCATGAACTTTCTGAAGCACAGTTCCCCCACTAGCTTCTTGCACCAGAGCTTCTCACCTCTGCCCAGGTGTTTCTACCTCAGTGAATTCCATGGAGCAGGTTCTTCTCACCGCAGTTGGGCATATTTGCAGAGATTCATTTGTATTCTCTATTTTCTCAGCTAGAAAAGACATCATGATTCTATTTTATATGTTAGGACTGTGTTGTCATTGCAAGCATTCTTTATTTTTAAGAAGAGCATCTAAAACATGTTGCTTGCACACCAGAATGACTGCATTGTAGAAGTTACGTTTCTAGGCATTTTATTAGTTTGCCAGAGGGTTGCAACAGATTCTTATAAGGGTGGGAGAAATCGTAACAATTTGCTATTTATCTCTGTCAGTGTGTGAAAACACGTCCCTTGGCTGTTCTGCTGCACTGATTACTTCTCTGTCTCTCCTGTGGATTATAATACACTGGAAAACTAGGACTCTATTGATGTCCTCATCTGCATACCAGCCACAGTGTCTGACACAGGCACGTAGTGGATAAATACCAATCAGCCATCATGTTCTGAGATCGCAACAATGGGAATGGAAAAAAAAAAGATGTTGAGTCATGTTTGCTGCACAGGAATCATAGGCAGGGCGGGCTGAGCCTGCCCCTTGTGCCCAGAGCACTTGGGCACATTAATCTCATTCAAACTTCACGGCAGCTCTTAAGGTGGGTGATGACATCACCCAGTCTCAGAGACTAGGGGATTAGGCAGGTCTGACAAGGTCACTTGGCCAGTGACACAGCCAGGGAGTAGTGAATATGAACTTTCAGCCCAGGCAGCCTAATTCCAAAGCTCTCATTCTCAGTCATTCTACATTGCCTTTAGGTAGAGATGCTACATATAGGATATGTAGAGACTAAAGAATAGACTTCACACATATGCACATTCAATGACAAAAGCTTACAACATGGACTCGAATTTTTACTGTTGAGACTCTGAAAAAACAAAACAAAACAAAATGCCTTCTGTCACCCAGGATGGGACTAGCAACGGCCCTGAGGGAAATACCTGGGGTGGGTGAGGTGCATCCAGTGGTCCAGGATGTAATAAGTGCTAGATAAACATTTGTTAGTTACATGAGGGAGTGTTCAGATCTCCCAGTTTCATCCTCTCTATGAGACAATTAATAAATTTGTTATGTAAAGCTGGACCTCCACAACTACAAGATATGGAAACCAATGGCACGGACGAAAGCAGATTAAAAGCATGATCACAGTACACATGACACGTTCTGTAACCCTATTATCTACAAAATCCTCTGTCATCCCAAATTCGGGATAATTAAAATAATCTGATTCAATGGGCAGAAGCTTAATTAGGGTTCAGACCCCAGGTTGAAAGGCCATGAGCTATTTATATCCCATGCCCTCCAACTCATGGGCTGCTGAGCAGGCGTGATGCTTAATCACTGAGTTTTATTTATGTTAGGATGCTGGGAGCCTAACAAAATACTTTACATGAAGGGGCAGTAAATCCCAGCGTTTATTTGCTTAGTAGATGAGCTAGTAAGTTATACAAAAAAGGCTACCCGTGGAATCCAAGTAAAAATTGTATTTTAGCTGCTATCTTAGGCATTATTATACAGCAGAGTTCAGTTCAGGTACAAAACAATGGCTCTAAAAACCCAATTATTAAAAAATAAATGTGTCAAATACTTCAGTATTCTACATACTGAGACAATTTTGATCCTAGGATGCCTGCCTCCCGCAGAACAGAACTGAGGGCTGTGATTTAAGGAAACTAATATCCTGACCTATATTTTCAACATTATCAGGCCACCAGTAAAACTGTTCTTATCTAGAAAAAAGAGATTACGAACAAAATTAACTTGAAAAGAGACCTGGCTTTGAATCAAGGCTGACATGTGCGACTTTCCCATGGAATTTTCCAAATAGGGTGATCTTAATGAGGAAAGGGGCTATGATAGTGAAGATCTTTGCCCCACTATTGGGGAGTGAGCTCAAGGAGATGCAGCGAGGGTCAAGGTTTGGGGGATTGGAGGAAATAATTGTATCCTTGAAGTGGGACTAGCAAACTATACCCCCCAACCACCCCCCAACTTCTATGGCAGACGTAAACCTGCTCAGAATGAGCTGCAACAGTTGTAGTTGCAAGAAACTTAAAGAAGAATAAAAATGAAAATTTTCAAAACTTATGTAAGGGACTGGGTAATTTTCTGGAAAAAACTCATTAGCATTTAAATAACAAGCTCCGGTTATTTAAGCTCCACTTATCAAGTCGATAGTGCCTGGAAGACATTTAGCCTCTTACCCATGATAATGTTTTTCTGTCTTTTTGAGGACCTCTTTCCTAGCATTTCAGTGAAGAAACCCAATTATCATTCATACCTGATTGTGTAGAGCTCCAGCATAACTCATTTACATTCTCATCAAGGCCAAAAAATATCTTCTAATGAAGTCTTCCATGGAATTGTGCAAGTAAGGGATGAAATGTGTCTTAAAATCAATGCCCCAGAGAATATTCACCAAGATTGAGTATTCTGATGATTTAGGAAATCTTAAAATCTATCTCTTTGGCTACCATCTTAACGTGCCTCTCCAGCAACACAGAATGATAGATTAGGTTCAAAGTCCAATTAACTAGAAACTTGCAATGAGGAAATCTTCCATTTAAAAACAAAGTCATTGCACCTTCCCAGTGTTAGCCTTTCAAGTTCCAACATGGAATTATAAGCAAGCCAGGGTCATGTAGACACTGTACTAGGAAACTTAGACACTCAGGATTTGGCCATATGTGGTCAAGTAACAGGCATTATCTGAACTGAAAAGGCAGAAGGTGTGGGTTATAGTTTTATCACTTAACAGCTGTGTCACTTCTCTCTGAGCTTCCATTGCCTTCATAAAGTAACCCTAGGTCTATGAATTCCTTCAGAAAACTCTGTATGTCAGGGATTATTGTAGGTTCTATGGATGGATCCAAAGAGAGATACCATTGCCCCTGCCCTGGAGACACTGCCAGACTCATGAAAGCACATAAATAAATCAGTGCAATAACATTACAGGCTGGCCCTGTCAGTTTTGCTCCTTTGAAACTTTGTGAGGGCCCAACAGTGAATACAGCCTGCTGGGTTTAGAAGTGGCCAGACCATACTGAAATATGACTGCACCAAACTGCTCTTTGAGAAGCAGAGAATTCAAAGGTAGAAAAGACCCATATAGGACCTTAGAATGCCTCCAGGCTGGAGCCCCCAAAAAATCATTCCAGGTAACTGAACCTCTCTCGTTTTCCACAGAATTCTGGAAAAGGCAATGTCGTAGCCCACTCTGATACCTGACAGTCTCTGCTGGTGGAACATCCTTCTTCGTAGCTCACCAGCCCCATCGACTTGCTGCCTTTGGTTCCAGATTTAGAGAAAATGAAACCCATCTGGCACCAGCTTAACCCTTTGTTCTCCATATTAAATAACCCAAGGTGTCTGTGTTAAAGTTAGGACAATTCCATTAAAGAGATGTGTTATCATACGCAAGGAGCTTAAGGAGAGTTGGGACATAATAATATGGTCCCTCTGCTCTAGGAGCTTTCAATTTAATGAATAAAACAGTCATCATTAAAACAATGAGTAGCAATATGAGAAACAAAAATAGAGGCAACATCTGTATTAATTTCCTAGAGCTGTTTTAACATAGTACCACCAAATGGGTGGCTTCACAGCACAGAAATGTATTTGCTTGCAGCTGTAGCACTTCAGTCTCCACCTCTATCATCCCATGGCCTTCTCCCCTCCTGTGTCTGTGTTCTCTTCTTATAAGGACACCAGTCATAGTGGATTAAGGGCCAACCCCATTCCAGTATGACCTCGTCTTAGCTAATTTCATCTGTAATGACCCTGTTTCCGAACCAGATCACACATTCTGAGGTCCTGGGGGTTAGCACATGAACATATCTTTTGGGGGGACATGATTCACTCAAAACAACACCTAAGGTTGTAGAAAGGAGGTCGTGTTAGAACACATTGGGCTGAACTTCCTTGTGTTACAGAAGATGATGATGCCCAGGAAGGTTAAATGATGATGCCCAGGTCATAACATTATTTTTTTTGTACCATCATTCATTTAATTACGGTTGCAAGCATCATAACTGAAGTACCTCTCTCAAGTCATTCTCTAGCACAGTAATTGGTTTTATTTTCTTTATAATCTTCATCACTATCTGAAATTTTCTTGTTTTGTCCTGTAATTGTTGTCAGTCTCCCCTCATTCCATTTCTAGCTTTTAGAAGCATCACAACATTATTAAAGGCCAAGAACAAGACTCAAATATGTAACTTCTGAATCCAAGCAGGGTATTCTTTTCCTTTCAGGGCTGATTAAACACGTAAGTATCAGATGAAGGTTTCAAGCCGTAAAGGAAAGGGAAAGTATCCTCTGCACAGGAGAAGTCAAGGAAGTTTTCCTGGAGGGTGTGGGCAAGTCAGCAGGGCTGAGTGGGTGGCACTGACCTCCGCTCTTGCTCTCAGCTGACCACACTCCTCTGCAGACAAAGACAGACACAATTCTTGGCTCTTCACAGATCCCACCACCAGGAGGAATGCCAAGGCTGGGCCCACAGCGAGAAACCGCTATGCCAGCCAGTGGACCCTCAACAGACCCCACCCCACCATCTCAGCACACACCCTCACCACAGACTGGAGGCTGCCAACACCCAGGGCTACAGGATCAGTAGACAAAGAGAGCGACAGTTACAGCGTCAGCCCTTCGCAAGACACAGGTAGGCCCTGACGCTGCCTCTTCCATCCCTGGAGACCAGCACAGCCCCCACACCTCGAGCTTCATTGGCTCCTTGGGGAGGGGAGAGACGGCTTCCTCCCTCCTACTGATGTTCTTTTGAAGGTCACTTTCAAATTGTTAAGCGGTTTATCTAACAGTTACCGATACAACTGCATAGCCTTTACTCCACACAAGGCAACACAGAGCCAAACTGCATCTCTTCTGCAGGTGTCCTGAATCTTAGAGCCAAGCTTATTTCTCCATTTAGTTCCTACCCCACTGGGAGAAATAGAGACGTTTTTAAATTTGCACCCCCGTGATTGCGATAATTGCTGATTACACTCTGAGGGCGTCTGACCCACTACCTTCTCCAGGATTAAGACACTGCACTTGAAGTTACATGATGAGGCCGCAGCACCCTCTATAGGGAACATAGGCTGATCCGTTTGACAATTAAACAGGGGTTGCTTATAAGGTAAGTCATTCGGTCTATGCCATCAACCACCAAGTTTTCACTTCAGAGAGAAGACAGGGCCTAAGAATAGCAGTGGGTTGCCCACCACTCCCCCTTAAATTTTGAAAAGAAATTACGTCTGAATCTAATAGCTGTAGGAAATATTAATACTCATTTTTCTTTTGTTCTTGACGATATACTTCAAAAACAGTGTTCCAGAGGTGGATCGTCGCCATGTGAATTTATTTTTATGGCTGTGATTTCTCTTAGAAGAGTCTCAGAGTTCCGCAGAGGTGACCTTAAAACTTTTTAGTGCATTTGAAATGCACACATCTCCCTGACCAAGATGACGTGGCCCAGCTCAAAGGCATGTGGGCACCGGTTTTTGTCCTGATGGTTTTCTAGTCCCCATAGCGGGTAATCACAACAGAAGATGCATCCCAGGGGTTGCGGACCATTCTGCACTTGTGTCCAATTTCCGTGCAATGTCACGTCTTTATTTCTAAATATCGTCACATCTTCCTTCCTGAGCTGAGGCCCCAGAAGCTGGACTGCAGCTCAAATCATTCATGCCAATTAAAGAGTCTCTAGGGCACAGATCCATTTGCAGGTTGGAGCAGAGAGAGGGGTGCTGCCAGTGCTGCTGTTTTCACTAAAAGCAGGACTTTTGTAGAGGGAATGCATTACTTATTTATGGAAATGTCCCAAGCTGGAACATCTGACTACAGCAATTTGGTTGCAACAAAGCTTTCCTTAGCCAGATCTGCTGAGGCTTGTGAAGCTGGCCTCAGGAGCCTCTGACAAGGAACCAGAACTCCTACCAGGTCCCACCATGATCTGGAAGAAAACAGTCCCAAGCCAGGAAGGGCCATGCCGTTGGTTCAGACTTCTGATGGTGAGTCGTCCGTGTTGTTTTTGTCTTTCATGGTGTAGATCGAGCAAGAAGCAGCATGGTCTCCACAGAAAGTGCCTCCTCCACTTACGAAGAACTGGCCAGGGCCTATGAACACGCCAAGATGGAAGAGCAACTGAGGCACGCCAAGTTCACCATCACAGAGTGCTTCATATCAGACACGTCATCTGAACAGTTGACGGCAGGGACAAATGAGTACACGGACAGTCTGACCTCCAGCACCCCTTCCGAATCGGGAATCTGCAGGTTCACTGCATCTCCCCCAAAACCTCAGGATGGAGGAAGAGTAATGAATATGGCAGTTCCAAAGGCACATCGGCCAGGTGAGCAAGACCACGTGGGGGCCGTCGCTTGGGGAAGTGCACCTTCCTGGTTCTCCCTCATCTGCTATGAAAGCCCTTCTCAGTGTTCAGACCAAATGGGTGCTCTGTTTATTGATGGCTGCATAACAAACCATCCCAGAGTTCATTGGATTAAAACTACAGCAGTCACTTGTTTTATGAATCTGAAATGTGGGTGGGGTCTAGTGAGGATGCCATGCTGCAGAGGCTCTCCTGGGGCTGGGCATCTACTTCCAAAGTGGCTCACTGGCCTGGCTGTGTTCTCCCTGTGCCAGCCTCTCCACAAGGTGCTTTAGCTTCCTCACAGCATGGTGGCTGGGTTCTAGCAGCAAATGGCCCAAGACACAGTCTGTGGAAATAGCCAGTTTCCTTAGGTTGGGCCTGGAAACACACAGCTATCATTTCTCTTGTATTCTATTAGGCAAGCAGTCACAGAGCCCAGGAAGCCCTGATTGCAGAGAAGGAGGCCCCCGACTGCTTGAGGGGAAGACTGTTAAACATGCGAGGGCTGGATTTTAAAACGGCCACGCTGAGGGCTTCTGAAAGGGGAGAGGTCTTACTGTAGCCAGTGTTTGGGACTTGGCCTCACTGAATTACACAAGGTGATGGTAACTGGCTAACATTAGGTCAGCCAGTAGTTTGGTCTTCAACTTGAACACCTGTGAATCATCTGGGTTGTGAAAGAAAGCTGCACATTCTGAGGTCTGCAGGGCCTGGCGGATAATAGAATGCGGAGGCTAAGAACCGGGTCAGAGGAGTGATGGGGACATGTGCCATTTCAGAGTTCACTGCTGTCTAAAGGAAAAGACTCTAGCAGGACCCTGCCAACTGATCGCAAGTGGAAAGGGGGTCTTAGTGTGGGCTTGTGTTTTAAGAGAAGCCAGAAATCTTGGTTTTCTATGGAAATTCACAGCTTTTTTAGTGTTGGCTTGGATATTTGTAAACCATTGTACAGGGCAAATAAAACACATATTCAGATGGAATCCAACGTATGGCAGCCAATTGTAGTTCTCATCTGAAGAACCACGTTTTCTTTTTCACCCTGAAATAGCTGCCTGTAGACTTTCCTTCACAGACTTATCTAGCCACTCTTATGGAATCCAGTTTTATTTCCCATTTTACCCATTTTCTACACCACTGTTCTGATTCCATTTCAAAAACGTATCTTCACTTTTGAATGACTGCAGTTCCCTTGGGTTTTATGGGATAAGGCCTAGCTGAAATGAGCTTTAGAGATGCATAAAAGTATATAAAATAAGAATTGTTTATCCAACAAATAATCTTCCATACCAGCTCAAGATTCTTGCCAGCATCCAATAAAGAATGATGGCTTCATTTATTTTCATTCTGTCTACCTCCTCAGGGGAAAAGACGAGCTGTTATTTGTGGGTGTTTTTATTTCAACTATTTTTTTTTTTTTTTTT
>NW_012102721.1:2536697-2539120 GCF_000951045.1 Mandrillus leucophaeus | reverse complement strand
AGGCAAGTAGTTATCATGCAAGAAATATTTATAAATGGATTAATACTATTGAATATCCAATAGTATTAATTCATTTTTAAAACTATATATATATATATGTATCTCCAGTGTGTGTGTGTATAATATACACATATATGGCACTGTGTCTGGTACATAGTAGGTGCTTCATAAACATTATTGTATGAATGAATATATTATGGTTGCGACAACAAAACCAATTGGTGAAAATGAAAATATTTCAATTACTGGAAATAGTCAAATACAAAAGGACATTTAAATCTACTCCAACTTTCAGCACCTTTAATCAAAGTGACTTATTTTCTGTTCTTGCCCTGAGCAAATAAAAAAGACATCTCTTCAACAGATAAAGGGGTGCTCTCCCATGAAGTGAGGATAGCTATCCACAAAGGAGGCAGCATTATCTAGCTATAATTTTACTGATAACTGAATTTTGAATTTGCCTGTACAATTACAAGTCCTAAAAATGCAGCAAATTATTGTCTTCTTCCATAAGGGATGACTATTCCCATCTCTACAAACAGAAAACAAAATTCTATTCCTCTGAGAAATAGCTGCAAAGTTTAACATCTTTTTTTCCTCTGGGTCAAGGTGGCTTCCAATTCTTTGATTACAGTACCCATTCTTGGTTTCAGGTAGCATTTTGAGCCTGTTGCAAACATTCTTGGATTACTGTTGCTGCTTCTTTATTCATGATGTTTATCCTATGCCATCAAGAGAAGCCATTGCATGAAGCTACTTAATTCAATTTCAAGTTTCAGACGTGCACCCTACCACAGCCTGCCCCACTAGCGGTAGGGAAAGCATCAACCCTTTGGGATCTCTGTGCTCATGCCCTCTGGGCCCCAGACACAACATGATGAGTTTCAGCCCCTTCCTTGGGGAATGCATTTGAGTTTTGTTTTGTTTAGTGGGAAAGGGCCACTGCCTGGTGCCAACTTGTTAATTCACTGAATGACAGTAATTCGAAACAATTACTGGATTTTAATTTTAGGATCCATTCATCTTGCATCACTCTCTCCTGAGGGTGTGAGGGTGGAGAGTAAGAGACGGGGCCCAGGGCATGCATTGAGGCCAGGAGCTCCTGGAGGAGCCCTTACCTGAAGAAAGAGCCTACCTCTGCACAGGTCAGCACTATTCTGACCAAGGCTGGCCACCTTATTCTCAGTTGTCATTTTGACCGTGCTGTTTTCCCTCTCTGAAGTCTGTGTATCTCTCTTGTTGGCTCTTAAATCAAAACAAGATACCAGCAATCCAATCTTCAGAGCTAAATAACCCCCACTCCCAGCTTCGCTTACCTACATCTCCCTCACTGCCTGAGGACTTGGCTCAGGCAGCTGGGGTGCCAAGCCTCGGCACCGGCATCTTCCTCCTGTTTTGCACATCACTAAAACTCAATTTTGAAATGTTTATCATAAATATTATAGTAAAGGTCTCCTTTCAAATGAAAATCTCTTTGATGCCTACGTGTGTGTGCATGGGCACACACAGGCATGCACACATACACATTTACACACAAGCACACATGCGTAGGTACTTGTGCACACACATGCACATATGCATGGACACATATGTTCACACACATGCACATGTATGTGGGCACATAAGCACATGCTCGTATGCATGGATACACACAGGCACACACACATTCTCACTGCCCTGCTTTTCTAGAGGAAGGCTTGCTCCCTCCCTCTCAGCCTCCCTGCTTCCCTGTGTTTCTTTGCCATGCATGTGTTAAGTGGACACTAAATGACTGGTCCTGTTTCGGAAACTGAGGATGCAGTGATAGACAAGACCCACAGAGATCCACATTGAAGAAGCTTCTGTTCCTGGAAGGGAGACGGACACTGATCAAGTAAACAAATAGTATTGTTCCCGACCATGGTGAGTGCTGGGCAGAGACGCAAATTCAGGAAGGGGATAAAACGTGGGAGAGGAGTATTTTGGAAAGAATGGCCCAGAAAGACCTCTGAGGCAATGAGATGTAAATGATGGGATGGAAAGAGCCCTGCAAAGATCCTTCTGGTGGTCCAGAGAGCTGAGCAAAGATAAAGGCCAGGAGAAAGGAATGAGCTTAGTGTACGCAACAGGGATCAAGAGTTCCCTCTGAACTGCCAATACATGACCTTTCAAACACTCCCATAGAATTTTAGGTTAAAAGAACCCTGGGGCCATCCAACCAAGCCTCCACATACTGCTGTTCACGCCCACTCTATGTCGACCTAAATATTGGCATGTGCTAATCCTGATTTCTGCTGGAAAACCAGGTCTCTCTGAGGAGTATTTGCAATTTTAGCTTCTTAAGGGCTCTTATAGAATTTCAGTGTCTTCTTAATAGCTCCCCCTCAGACTCAGAAGGTAATAGTAGCACCTGCTCTGAGGGGTTCCCAAGCTTAGAACTCTAA
>NW_012102721.1:2532300-2533067 GCF_000951045.1 Mandrillus leucophaeus | reverse complement strand
ATCTCCCTCACTGCCTGAGGACTTGGCTCAGGCAGCTAGGGTGCCAAGCCTCGGCACCGGCATCTTCCTCCTGTTTTGCACATCACTAAAACTCAGTTTTGAAATGTTTATCATAAATATTATAGTAAAGGTCTCCTTTCAAATGAAAATCTCTCTGATGCCTACACGTGTGTGCATGGGCACACACAGGCATGCACACATACACATTCACACACAAGCACAGATGCGTAGGTACTTGTGCACACACATGCACATATGCATGGACACACATATATGTTCACACACATGCACATATATGTGGGCACATAAGCACATGCTCGTATGCATGGATACACACACACACACATATTCTCACTGCACTGCTCTGGGTTTTCTAGAGGAAGGCTTGCTCCCTCCCTCTCCGCCTCCCTGCTTCCCTGTGTTTCTTTGCCATGCATGTGTTGAGTGGACACTAAATGACTGGTCCTGTTTCGGGAACTGAGGATGCAGTGATAGACAAGACCCACAGAGATCCACATTGAAGAAGCTTCTGTTTCTGGAAGGGAGACGGACACTGATCAAGTAAACAAATAGTATCGTTCCCGACCATGGTGAGTGCTGGGCAGAGACACAAATCCAGGAAGGGGATAAAACGTGGGAGAGGAGTATTTTGGAAAGAATGGCCCAGAAAGGCCTCTGAGGCAATGAGATGTAAATGATGGGATGGAAAGAGCCCTGCAAAGATCCTTCTGGTGGTCCAGAGAGCTGAGCAAAGATAAAGGCCAGGA
>NW_012102721.1:2528485-2529730 GCF_000951045.1 Mandrillus leucophaeus | reverse complement strand
GCTTCATTTATTTTCATTCTGTCTACCTCCTCAGGGGAAAAGACGAGCTGTTATTTGTGGGTGTTTTTATTTCAACTATTTTTTTTTTTTTTTTTGGTATTGTTGGCATTTATTTGCAAGGCAAATGGAGAAAAATGCAGGATAAATGTCATGGCTTTCTGCAGCTGTTCAGCCTGAATGTGAGGAGGACCAGAGAGAAGACCAATGAGCCTGTGAGCATATTGGATAGGCGTTCTCAGCTTCAGTTCCTGCCTCTGTAAAATGGGAATGGCATTGGTGACTATGTACTGGGCTTCTGTTAGATGCACGTAGCATAACACAGGTGAAGAGGTCAGCAGAGGAGGCGCTCAGCCATATTAGCTGTTGTTTCTGGCGCTGTCTGGTGGCTGTGGTTGTTAGAATCCCCATGGTGACTCCAGTTGTACTGCTGGCCGCCTCTTCCTTCTTGCTTTTATTTTTCTCCAGTGACCACTGAAGTCCTAGCAGGCACCCACCTCAATTGTGTGTCACCCAGTTAAGTACTTTATGCTTCCACCTGAGATAACATGCCATCATTTTCCCTTTGTGTGTGATTCAGGGCACAGACTGAGCTTCTAGGTTAAAAGACTGTCCTATTTGTGCAGGCGTTTACATAATTAGAGGGTTGAAGCTTCTTTTTGATGACATGCTGTTCATATTGTTAGATTGTCTCTTAAAAATTTGACCTTTCCTCATGACATTGTTGCCTGGATCCATTAGAGCAATGGAAGATCATAGCTAAGTTACTATTGTCTTAATATACTTTTCAGAGTAACATGATTTTATAAATATAGGTTTGAATAATCTCTTAAATCAATGCAAGTTCAAATGTCCACAAACTTTGTTTTATCTACCCTAGATGACTGCATTATTATTGAACATCTGATATGCTTTAGAAAATATTTCAGCCTTTGGAAGCCTTTCCATTGCTCCATTATAATTCAACTAAATTCAACATTGGGCACAAAATACAAGGTTCCTATGTACTTTTCTGCTAACTGGAGGCTGTGATACAATTAGCAGCTCCTTGAGTTGTGCTTTTAAATCACATTCTTTTCCTATGTGCCCTCTTCACGCTAGATGATATCAGTCATATCTGTTTCCATTTATAGTCTTCCAAATCTCTTGATATATTTCTCCTCACCTTTAGAGCTTCTTTTTTGATGGTCCTTTTTGTTCTCTTTCCCTTTTTATTTTTTCTGTCTTCGGTACAAATAGTTATGATCC
>NW_012102721.1:2507304-2526670 GCF_000951045.1 Mandrillus leucophaeus | reverse complement strand
GGGTGCCAAGCCTCGGCACCGGCATCTTCCTCCTGTTTTGCACATCACTAAAACTCAATTTTGAAATGTTTATCATAAATATTATAGTAAAGGTCTCCTTTCAAATGAAAATCTCTTTGATGCCTACGTGTGTGTGCATGGGCACACACAGGCATGCACACATACACATTTACACACAAGCACACATGCGTAGGTACTTGTGCACACACATGCACATATGCATGGACACACATATATGTTCACACACATGCACATATATGTGGGCACATAAGCACATGCTCGTATGCATGGATACACACACACACACATATTCTCACTGCACTGCTCTGGGTTTTCTAGAGGAAGGCTTGCTCCCTCCCTCTCCGCCTCCCTGCTTCCCTGTGTTTCTTTGCCATGCATGTGTTGAGTGGACACTAAATGACTGGTCCTGTTTCGGGAACTGAGGATGCAGTGATAGACAAGACCCACAGAGATCCACATTGAAGAAGCTTCTGTTCCTGGAAGGGAGACGGACACTGATCAAGTAAACAAATAGTATTGTTCCCGACCATGGTGAGTGCTGGGCAGAGACGCAAATTCAGGAAGGGGATAAAACGTGGGAGAGGAGTATTTTGGAAAGAATGGCCCAGAAAGACCTCTGAGGCAATGAGATGTAAATGATGGGATGGAAAGAGCCCTGCAAAGATCCTTCTGGTGGTCCAGAGAGCTGAGCAAAGATAAAGGCCAGGAGAAAGGAATGAGCTTAGTGTACACAACAGGGATCAAGAGTTCCCTCTGAACTGCCAAACATACATGACCTTTCAAACACTCCCATAGAATTTTAGGTTAAAAGAACCCTGGGGCCATCCAACCAAGCCTCCACATACTGCGTTCACGCCCACTCTATGTCGACCTAAATATTGGCATGTGCTAATCCTGATTTCTGCTGGAAAACCAGGTCTCTCTGAGGAGTATTTGCAATTTTAGCTTCTTAAGGGCTCTTATAGAATTTCAGTGTCTTCTTAATAGCTCCCCCTCAGACTCAGAAGGTAATAGTAGCACCTGCTCTGAGGGGTTCCCAAGCTTAGAACTCTAAGCCCACTGCCTGAAATAAAAGCTTAGCACATATGTCCATTGGGTCTTTTGTAGCCAGCACCCCGCACCCAGCCTCCTGCCACTGTGTTCAAGAGGCCGTCCCCTGTACCTCTGATCTTGTCCGGTGGTCTGGCTGGTTCATTGTATTTGCTGCGGGTGCTGGGCTGGTGTCTGTGTCCTCTTGTTCCAGAATATGCATTCGCTGTGTTCTGATTGCCTTTTCTCTGACTTCTGAGCCCCTTAAAAGCCTCACTGTTTTTCTTGGGTAGCTTATTGGGGTTCAGTTCTAATCCTGGGCTGCGCCAGTTCCTCGAGAGGTAGAAAGTGATGGGGGAGGAGTGTACCTGAGAGAACAGTGATGTGGGGGTAGAGGCCTCGTTGTCCCTGCTGAGTGACCAGAAGGAAGCTCCCAGATTCCAGCGCTGCAGACAACAAGAGAGAAGGCTGCCCAGGCTAACTGAACATTCATGGCATCTCAGACCCAGTTAAAACACAAATATGCGACACTCGTGTATTGGACACCTACTGATTGAATATCTCCTGAGTAAAAAGACACTGGGTATTACCCTAAGGCATAAAAGGGTTAATATCTTAAATTAACACTCCTCACAGTCTCATTCATTTATCAGAATAGTGTGTATCAAAGACTGCAGGCAGTGGGTTCTGAAGACATGAGACAGGCAAATCTTGAGAAGGTCAAAAAGTAATACAGAGCCCAGCTCATAGAAGATGGTCAGTCGCCGCCTATACACACGCACACACACATACACACACACAAACACACACAGCCCAGTGAGGCCTCGTGAGAAGCTAAAGCCCCATGAAGGCCCAGGGGCATACAGAAAGGTAAGAAGAAGACAGCAAAGACCATCGTTTTCCAGTGTGGCCTCCTGTACACTCTGCTGGCACCAAGGCCTAAGGCATCCTGTATCCCAAACCAGAAAGGGGAAACAGGCCATCAACTCCAGTAAGAGTCAACCTTCTCCTGTTTAACCTCCTTCCATGGCTTTCTGCTGCTCTCATGGCATCTGAGGGGTCAGCTGTGTCTTCCTTGCCTTGACCCCTGGTCTCTAGCCTCCAACCTTGATCCCTAGTCTCTAGCCTCCAACCTTGACCCCTGGTCTCCAGCATCCAACCTTGACCCCTGGTCTCCAGCCTCCATTCTTGATCCCTGGTCTCCAGCCTTCAACCTTGACTCCTGGTCTCCAGCCTCCAACCTTGACCCCTGGTCTCCAGCCTTCAACCTTGACCCCTATTCTCCAGCCTTCAACTTTCTGGCCTCCTATAACTCCACAAATATACATTCACTCTGTCTGGAATTCTCTCATTTCCAGCCTAACTCAGCTCCTTCTGTGGGATGATTGAAGGTGCACATTGTTGTAGAAACAGCTCTGTTAGCTTCATGGCAGAACAAGGGCAAGCTCCCAGCCGGGGTTCTGCGTCAGGTGGTCCCCAATGTGTGGTTCCTCGTGGCTCTCATGTGGGAACTGTATCCATCTTTGGATCTCATGAATCGTTCCACAGTGGGTGCTCCAAAACCATTGCTAAGTTCTGCGCTTGCCTAAAGGACAGGGAAGATTTTCCAATCCCACTTTTATTCAGAGCTACTTTATTTGAGAACAATCATGAGCCTCAACAAAGTCAAAGCCCTACTTTTATACCTCAGTGTAGCTTTTAAAGTTCACCAGCAAGCAGAAGGATTACAATATCGATGAGCTCTTAAAAATTGCATGAGGGCCCCCTGAGTACAAGCCAAGAATTGTAATCGAATCCCTGTACATGGGCCTCTGATATCAGTCTCACATTATTTATTTAGGGTTTTTCCTGGTTGCCATTTGGGAGTGAAGATTCATTTACCAAGAGAGATTATTTTACTAGTTTTCATTACCATGCTGCAACATTAATATTAAACTCAAAAAGTGTTAGATCTCTTCTGCCTCTGGTATGGGTGGACTCTATGCTCCCCTTTGGGAACCAGCTCTTTGACACTGTAGTGTTGTTGCAAGTCTGGTCTCTGTGTTTTTTATTGAAATTGCTCAAACTCAAGGAAATCATCCCTTGCTTCTTACTTTTGCATCAATATCCAGCTCTATCCAGGCAGACCTCAAACCTTGTTAGAAATTGATGAAAGTTCCTTTTTATGTGTCCCCAGAGGAGACTGAAGCCCCAAAAACTGTGATTCACCTTCATTCCCACAAATTTGGGAAAGCATCTGCATGTTCACAGCCTCCAACTAACAAAGCGTTGCAGAGGAGGAGGAAGAAGGCTACCGCAAAGTGCCTTGGAATATCTGGCCCCCAGAAATGCATTTCATTTGTTCCACCCTTATCCACACGTTCCCGGTACAGATGTATATAACCAGTTTTCAGAGGTGAGGCAGCTCAGAGCACAAGAAGGGCTCTTTTAGGCTTCAAGATGCCTTTAGAAACTAGTGTGCCTCATTCATTTGACTAAAGGCGAGAGCACTGAGGCTCAAAAGGGTCACAAAACTACCTGGAGGCAGAAACAGAGGCAGAGACAGGATTTCAACACCAAGCCCTGCAGTCTGTAACTACTGTTCTTTCCACTGGACCAGCTCCCACCTCAGCGGGTGCCACTGGAGAAGGACCTGGGGATTTTGCCTTCTGATTACAGTTCCATTGGACCATCTCTTGTTTTCTTCCGTGAAGAACTGAGGTCGTCACTCCTTGTGGACTAGTATTCTGAGGCTGAGGGGTACAACTGCTTATCCTGGTTGAATTCAATGCTTTATAAGTAGAATTAAAGTGAAATAAGGAACACTTGGCCTTATGAATTCTCATCATCTAAAGCAGAGTTTCTCAACAGCAGCACCATTAGTATTTGAAGCCAGATCATTCTTCATGGCAGGGGCCGTCCTGAGCATTGTAGGATGTTGAGCAGCACCCCTGGCCTCTGACCAATAGGTACCAATAGTGGCACCCTCCCCTGTGTTGTGACAACCAAAATGTCTCCAGATTTTGCCACATGTCCCCTGGGAACAAAACCGCCCTCAGTGGAGAGCCTCTGATCTAGTGTTCAGATATTTTCCCCTAGTGTGGTGCCTGCAAGATGGCAAGAGCCATTGTTTGATGATGGATTAATGGAATGCACATCCATTATAGATTTTGTGAATCACTTCATTCTTGTTGTTTCAGTATTGATTTTGCCATCCTTCTTCCAAGAACTGAAATACATTCGAACTTTGCGTGTGTCCGAATAGATTGAGAAAGTTCAGGAAGTTTTGCTTTCCTGGGTTTCAACTAAAAGGAGGCAGGTTTAGTTCAGCAGTTTTCACGCAGTCAGGCCAACCATGGCTCTATTGCACCATGAGTGCACTAGAGTGGAGGGGGACAAGCTCTGAGTGTGTATCTGATGATAGATGTGGGGCCTGAAATCTGTACATTTCAGAACCAAAGGCAACGTGGTGCTTGTGATACCTGTATGCAGAGTGGTTAGGGAAGGAAGGAGAAATCAATGCTGACTTATTTAATCAGGACTTTTGGAGACGTTAATGGCACTGAAGGTCCCCAGAGGGCAGCAACAGAAGGATGAGAAATGACGCATGATGTCAAATAATAAAGCATTATGCGGCAATAATGGGTAAAGCGTCTCATCCCCAAGGCGGAAGTCAAAGCAGCTGCCTGGGCTCCCTCCAGAAAGGCAGTGATGGGTGCAGCCTGTGATCTGCACTGGGTTTTGGTGAGGCTGATGAGGAGAGAATGAGAAATGGGTGCCCCAGTGATGGATGGGCCAGTGGTCATTGTGTGGTACACACATCTTTAAAGCTGCACAAGGGCCGTTCATTGTGGATAACACACATTTATTCTCAGAGCGCCCACCTTTCTGGTGTCCTCTTCCTCCACTACTCCTTACCACTGTCCCAGTTGGTTACCATGTTCCCTTTTTCCCTTCTCTATTTGTGACTCTGCCTCTAAGTTTTATCTGTCTACGGATCTGTGTAGCTACATTTCTTTCTTTCTGCCTCCCTCTGTGTGTTTCCCTCTCTCTGATCCCTCTCTCTCTCTGTCTCTTACCCCTCTCTCTCATTCATTCTCCCTCACACTCACCCAGCGTCATTCATCTCAGCCTCCCCTGACCCTGATATGTTTCTGCTTCTCAGTCCCTCAGTTTCCCAGAGCCCTTCTCTGTGCTTGGCCATCTCCACCTTCTTCATCCCTCACCCTCAGTTAGAGTCTCTGACAGGAAGGGCATTGGCCTCAAGGCAGAGCACAGTGGGTTCATGGTGTGCAAATCCACCATGACAGCCCAAAGAAGTCAGCAGGGGGGACCCTGTCCCAAGGGCCCAGGCAGGACTCTGTTAGCCTTTGTATTCATGCTGGGGTTAGGCAGGAGACACTAACTGGGTTTAGCTCACTGGGAAGGGGAAGGAACCAGCAGTGTGGGCAAGGAGGTGAGCAGGGGAGAAAGAGGGCATGGAAGTGAGTTCAAGCTCAGTCCCTCCTGCTGTCACACCATGAGCCGGGTCCTCCTGCCAGCACTAGTCCTTTCCTTCTCCATGCCTCAACTTCCCCTTTCAGTATGCTGCTCTTCCAGTTGGATTTTCCCTCCCATATCTCTCTCCTCTCTCTTTCTCTGTCTCTCTCTCTCTCTCTCTCTCTCTCACACACACACACACACACACACACACACACAGCACTTTTCTTGATGTTTATGCCCTGCTGGCTGTCTTTTTGCACTCAGCTATCTCTTTGTTCCTCCCCTGCTTCATGCTTTTACCCCTTTTCTATGCCTTTGATTTCATGGATGAAAGTTTTAGTACAAGGGAAACAAAAAAAGGAAAAGAAGGAAGGAAGGAAGTTAGTTTTCATGTTACCTGAGACTGGATAATTTATAAAGAAAAAGAGATTTAATGGACTCACAGTTCCATGTGGCTGGGGAAGCCTCACAATCATGGTGGAAGGTGACAGGCACATCTTACATAGAGGCAGCAAGAGAGAAATGAGAGCCAAGTGAAAGGGAAAACCCCTTATAACCCATCAGACCTTATGAGACTCATTCAGTACCATGAGAACAGTATGGGAGAAACCACTGCCGTGATTCAATTACTTCCCACTGGGTCCCTCCTGCAACACATGGGAATTATGGGAGCTACAATTCAAGAAGAGATTTGGGTGGAGACATGGCCAAACCATAGTAGAAGGAAAATAAAGGAAAGAGTGGAGAGAATGAGGGAAAGAAAGAAAGAAAAAGGAAGGGAAAGAAGGAGGGAGAAGGGGAAGGGGGAAATGTGGAGAAAGGTAGAGGGAAGCAAAGCAGAGGAAGTGACGCCATAGAGTTTGGAAATCATTACCAAGAATATAAGTGAATTTTGTCGTAGCTGGGTTTACTGAAACAAGTACTAAGACCGGGCATTTGCCTTTGCCAGTGTTTATGGCAATGATAGATTTACACACAGAGACGCCAAGGGCATTTGCACCCAGTGGAGGTGAGTACCCATGGCATGGTGACCCAATATGGTGACCTTGGAGTTCAAAGCACAAAAGATCCTCAGACGTCTCCTGGATCCCTGCTACTTTTCACTGCATAGGAGAACTGGAGACGGTCCTGACTGATAAGCTATGGGGCAAGTGAGCTGAGGAGTGCCAAACACACCCATGAAGGCCCTGCTCTCTGTGGAAACAGATTTCTTAATCCATGGAAGGTGTTCACATGCGTTATCTAATTTACTCTTCACAGCCTTCTATGCTAGATTCTGCTATTACTCCCATTTTATGGATGAGGAAACTGAGCTCAGATCTAGACCTGTCAGATAAATGCAGGCAATGTTATCCTGGCCTCTACTCCTCATCACCACAATTAAAGCCAAGGGCTAGTTTCTCCCATGTGACACAGGCAGATGGCAGGGTGCTGGGGGCGGGTGATGCTGTGCCAATGTCCCCATGGTCAACACAGCCTCACACATCACGTGTCTCTTTCTGGATCAATAACTGTGTGAGTTGTCTTGGTATGTGTAGGCATCTGAAGCACATGGGAGGACTATTAGAGAGTCCACATCCTCAGAGGCTTTGTTGATGAGCACATGGGCTGGGGTTTTAATGGACATAAGTGCCTATAATAACAGAGCTTACCGCTGACTACTCTGGTGCTCTCTTCTCTGTAAGTGCATGAATTATTGAGAGAACTCATTTGCAGCATGCACACAGTTGAAAGGGCTGCTGTGGGTGCTAATCAGAAAATACACATTTTTGAAGGGAGCTAATTAGAGAATCACACAACTTCATAGAGTTTTACCTGAAAGACTGGATCAATCAGAGATATTGGATATTCAGAGATACTTGTCAGACCTGCAGTAAACAAACACATGTAGGCATTGCATGTAAGCACTGAGCTGTTTCCATTATGAAGGATTTTTACTTCTCACCTGTCCATTTCAGCAACTGGAGGCCTCTTGATCACTACATCTGAAGTGGGAGCCCCTGCAGGCAGGATGCAGATATTATGAGTCCTATCTTTTGATTTCAAACACGTTTCTTCCTTCCGATCTAAGACCCGAATGTTCTGCAGTCCAGCGGGGACCACGATGCTATTACTTTGTAGGGGTTTAATAAGCCCTGTGCATTCAGTGGGGAGTCACTAGAATAGAGATTTATCCCCAAATCTGTTGCAACACATTACAAATATGTCAAGTGTTCGTGATTGAGTCGGGTCTCAGAAACAGCATGAGGCATTCTTGACCTATATTTTTAAAGAACCCTGGAGGTAAATGTCTGTTGCATTTCCTCAAATATACGAACAACATGAGAAAAATAATATTTAATAAAAATAATTAAAAATAAATAAGAAAATTAACAATTTGTTTATCAGATTCTTAGGAATAAAGACATCACTTTCTGGAGATTGATTATATAAAACTACAAATTGCAAGATTGGTCAATTAAGATGTATTGATTCACATACAAAAGGATGTTCTCATTTCAAAAGAATTATTCAGTTTATTTCTTAATGACAACTCTGTTAATGTTTTCATCACTTTTTTTTTGCAAATAATTAACACCTAGTTAGAGAAGACTGAAGAATAGCTACCATAAAGGAACATAAGTAATTTTCAATGCCATGAAGTTTCATAAAGTTTTAAAAAATCAAATTATTTCATCTTTCAGGAACAAAGCTATTCTAGATGGCAAGATATTCCTGAACCCTCCACATTAGTGTCTATAATGGGTAGGCCTCATGCCATTATATTTTTATAAGCCAGAGTTCAGATGCATCAAGTTACCAAAACCCTTTTTACAAGAATGCCAAATTATGTAATTTCTTCCTATAAGAATATTATGGACCAGGTGCAGTGGCTTGCACCTGTAATCCCAGCACTTTAGGAGGCTGAGGCGGGCGGATCACCAGAGGTCAGGAATATGAGACCAGCCTGACCAACATGGAGAAACCCCATCTCTACTAAAAATACAAAAATTAACCAGGTGTGGTGGTGCATGCCTGTAATCCCAGCTACTTGGGAGGCTGAGGGGGACGAATCGCTTGAACCGGGAGGTGGGAGGTGGAGGTTGCAGTGAACCAAGATCGCGCCGTTGCACCCCAGCCTGGGCAACAAGAGCAAAACTCCATCTAAAAAAAAAAAAGAATGTTATGGCCCATTTATTGTCTAGGTATTTATTACTGAGCTTCCCTTGGATCCAGGTGATAGTAGGAAGCCAACGTTGAATTAGAATTGCCTTTAATTTCAGTGAGCCCAATCCAGTGTCACCGGGTCATTTAGTGAATTACATGCTGCCATTCCCAATGAAATCATATAATTACTCATCATCACCTAATAGAATAAAGACATCCTGAAAAAGCTAAATGGAATTTTGAATCATACATACCAAGGGGTGCAACAATGTAATAATACAAGGACAAAGAAATCATTTGGTGGATTTCCCAAAAATAAGGTCATTACTCCTGTTGTTGGGGGAAAAAGGTTTTCAGGAAGGGTAATAACATTTTGAAAATTTGTGTGCTCATTTACATTGTATAAAATGCATTTTTACAGCTTGACTTGGCCATATTTATTTTTAGTTCTCTTATACTCTTTTTTTTTTTTTTTGAAATGGAGTTTTATCCCTGTTGCCCAGGCTAGAGTGCAGTGGTGCAGCAACCTCTGATGCCCGGGTTCAAACGATTCTCCTGCCTCAGCCTTCTGAGTAGCTGGGATTACATGCGTGTACCACCACGTCCAGCTGATTTTTCTATTTTTAGTAGAGACAGGGTTTCACCATGTTGGCCTGGCTGGTCTCGAACACCTGACCTCAGGTGATCCATTGCCTCGGCCTCCCAAAGTGCTGAGATTACAGGCCAGTTCCCTTATACTCTTGAATAGTCCTTTCCTTCTGTTATGCTGATTATTCTTTTTCTGTGGGTAAACTTGAAGTGTTTCCTAAGGTTCAGGCTTTAAGCACTATCTAAACACACATCACTTCCGTTGCCCCGCTAGCAGGGCAGCTGGCTAATGACAGCCCTCGCTTGGCTCAGGTGGTCTCAGATCCCCTCAGCCTGCACCAACAGGGCCTACAGGCCCAAAGGGGCTGGATGAGGAAGGCTCAATTAACTATTGTTAGCATACAGTAACCTAAGGAAAGCAGGGAATATTTTGAAGCAAAAGAAACGAGAATATTCGGTTACTTTAGATTCAGAAAATGAGCAATGAGTCATTCTAGTGCTACGTTTCTATGATAAAAATACCTACTAGATATCTTGTCTTGAATGTCCCCAGCTGCATCAAACTCAGCAGGTCTGAAACTAAACCTTTCATCTTTTGTCATCAAAGTGCAATCTTTCCCCTATACACCCTTTCACAGTTAGTGGTTTCACTGTCCACAGAGTTTCCTGAGCTTAGAGCCTGGGAAGGAGTTGCCCCTAACCCCTTCCCCTCTCTCACCACTCCCACTTGTCATTGACTCTGAAGCCGCCTTCCTTGGGCCCCCTTTGTATCACAATTTAATTCCCTCTCTCACATCCCACAGCTTCTCCTGAGCTCAGACCATTATCATCTCTCTCTCCCTGCACATCCTTTTCCCTGGGCCCTCGCTCCAGGACCACATACCACCAGCCCATTCTCTAGCCAGAGTTTTGCACCTGGTATGACATGAGTTACAGGTGTGCCAAGACGGTGAGTCCTTCAGACCTCAAGGTGGCCAGAAGCAACTCCTTGGGCTCATCCCAGTGTTGCTGCACAAATACCCCTTGTCTGCCTATACCTCAAAAAGATAAAAGTGGAAAGCACTGGGCTGGAGAATACACACTGCCTATACCAAAACAGCAGAAACTCAGACGCAGCGTCAGTCCAGCTCAAGCCAGGCAGTGTTGGTGGCAAAGTGGACTTGGTGACTGGGCCCTAATTGTGCTCATGCATTGCAAGGGGGTGATGGGATGTTTTAAAGCCTTGAAACAGGGCCCTGAAGATGGGAATGAGAAGGAGTCAAGGCCAGGTGGCTCATGCCTGTAATCCCAGTGCTTTGAGAAATTGAGGCAGGTGCATTGCTTGAGGCCAAGAGTTTGAGACCAGCCTAGGCAACTAAGAAAGACCTTGTGTCTCCAAAATATTTTAAAAATTAATAATTATCCAGGCATGGCGATGTGTACCTGTAGCCCTAGCTATTCTGGAGGCTGAGGTGGAAGGGTTGCTTGAGCCCAGCAGTTTGAGGCTGCAGTGAGCCATGAATGCACCACTGCACTCCAGTCTGGGCAACAGAGCAAGACTTTATCTCTTGTTTTTTTAAAAAAAAATAAGGAGTCAAGAGAGATTTTGCCAGTAGAATTAACCTGGAGAGAAAGGTGTCAGTGTCGCCTCTGAGGTTTCAAGGATGGAAGGATGGTGATAATGTTACACAAGATAGAGCACACGGGAGAAGAGCAGCATTTGGGATTGGGAGGGGATGGAGTTGGCCTTTATTAACTGGATTGGTAGACTGTGTTATTCAGAATTCCAGACGGACACTCGTGTGGAAATGCCTAGCAAAGCACCTGAAAGTCACATTTAGGGCTCAGGAGAAAGAGCAAAATGGAAAAGATAGATGGGAAAGCTATTTATAAAGAGATGAGGAAAGCAGCCAAGCCTTTCGAGAGAGGGCTGAGAGCAGGCCACTGGGAATACTCTGTAACATTTAGAGGAAAGACAGAGAAAAGGATCCAGTCAAGGAAAGTGAGAAGGGATGGCCAGAGATGTAGGCAGAGATCTGGAAGACCACAGTGTCCTGGCAGCTGAGAAGGCCAGCAATAAAAATATCAACAGCATCAAATGCTATAGTAATGCAGGTAGGAAGAGGACCAAGAGGAAACCAGAGAATTTGGCAATGAGAGGTCAGAGTTGACCTTTCAGTAGTTGATGGTGAAAGAAGCTGTGGCAGTTCAGGTTTTCTGAGAAGCACCTATGAAGACAGATTAGACAGGCAAGGAATTTATTGGGGAAATTCTTGTGAAGAACGAAGCAAGAGGAAGCAGGAGGTGGCCAGGAGAGTCCAGGGACCATAACAGAGGTCTGACACCTGTGAGAGGAGAAAGGGAAGGAGGGATTGGTTGGAGGCACCTCAGGCTGCAGTGCACCTCTGAGAAGGCTGCAGTGAGGCTGATGGGGCATCCCTGAGCAAAGGATGCCTGTTAGGGAGATCTCGCACTGGGCGGGGACGGCCATGAGGAAAGCCCTGTCATGCTTGTCATTGGCTTGCAGCATCCCAGAGAACTGGTACCTCCCTGCCTGCAGCAGATGCTCTTGGTTTTTTTGTTTTGGTTTGGGATTTTTTTGTTTGGTTTGTTTTTGTTTTGTTTTGTTTTTGAGTCTTGCTCTGTCACCCAGGCTGGAGTGCAGTGCCATACTCTTGGCTCACTGCAACCTCCTCATCCTGGGTTCAAGCAATTCTCCTGCCTCAGCCTCCCCGGTAGCTGGAACTACAGGCGCCCACCACCATGCCTGGCTAGTTTTTGTGTTTTTTAGTAGAGACGGGGTTTCGCCGCATTGGCCTGGCTGGTCTTGAACTCCTGACCTCAGGTCATCCTCCCACCACAGCCTCCCAAAGTTCTGGGATTACAGGCATGAGCCACCATGCCCAGCCAGCAGATGCTCTTGAAGGAGACCTGAGGTTATGTTTACATGGCACCACAGAAGCCAGAGTGACCTTGAGCAGGAAGTAGAAATGCTAGAACTCCGGTCTAAGCTGCTGTCATCTCTATACACAGCATGGCTGAAACAGAAGAGCCACGCAGAGGTTAGCAGGTAGGCAGGGCCTGGTAAGGAGGCCATAAGCTGTGGCACTTTCACCCAAAGCCATCATAAAGACCCATAACTAAGTGGCTGGCCAAGGTCACAAGGTTTCATAGAATTGCCAAGACGAGAGCCAGCTGTCCATCATTCTTCCCTTGACATCCCTGGTCTCGCCTCCAACCCTGTGCTCTCCCCGCACTTCCAATCACACGCGGGATTTGGTCTATCACCGTTGGTAACCAGTGGACGCTGTTGCCTTTGATGTATGTTTTTCTTTCAACGATGGTGTTTTGAAGGATTCTGTTACCTCCATTCCTCCATTTCTGTACAAGTAAGTTAATACAAGTAAGTACTGTCGGAAAATGAGCTCCTCCCGTGCCCAGCGAAGAGGTAGGAGGACGATTCCACCTGTCTTTGTGGTGAGCGCTGATGGAGGATCTTGAGAAAAGCACCTGTGTGCAGCGACATTCTCGTCTCTAAAACCCGCATGGCCACCCGCATGCACACAGGGTATTCTGCCGGTGTTTACCAAATGAAGACACCAACTAACTACCCTGTCTTTCCTTCTAGGTGACCTCATACATTTGCCTCCATACCTTAGAATGGACTTTTTGTTAAACCGAGGTGGTCCAGGCACCAGCAGGGACCTGAGCTTAGGACAAGCATGCTTGGAACCTCAGAAAAGCCGGACCCTGAAGCGCCCCACGGTCCTGGAGCCCATCCCGATGGAAGCCGCCTCCTCCGCCTCCTCCACGAGAGAAGGACAGTCGTGGCAGCCGGGGGCCGTGGCCACATTACCTCAGCGGGAGGGGGCAGAGCTGGGACAGGCAGCTAAAATGAGCAGCTCCCAAGAATCACTGCTCGACTCCCGGGGCCATTTGAAAGGCAACAATCCCTACGCAAAATCTTACACCCTGGTATAACAGACAGCATGACTGGACAGCGGTTGTAAATACAATTCAAACAATTCAATCAAAGCTACCTTTTTTTTACGGAATTCCAATATTTATAATTAAAGAAAATTGCCAAAATATATTAAAAAAAAAAAAAAAAGAGAGAGAAAATACTGAAACCACAGACAGTGCAAAGACGCTCCTGCTTTTCTTCTGTCTGAGTGTGAGCTCCATCCGCCTGGGCATCTGATTTTTTGGGAAAGAAGTCCAGTTTTATGATCTTCACAGGCTATTGCATTTTTACTGATTTTCTACAAAAGTGCATGGGGGGATTAATTAAACCTTCTGACTGGAAGTTCTATCACACAAGAGGCAAGAAAGAAAACAGGGTGGGGGTGGAAATTAGCCTATTTGTGATTTTAAAAGGAACACCGATTTGCGGGCAGGGGAAAACTTCAGTCACGTTTGCACACCTTTCTTTCCCATTAGAAACCGGGTTCTCAATTTGGTCTTCTTTTGTTAATTAGGATGAGTGCCGTCAGTGAAGGGGTGGGGGGGAATCAATTTGATTTTCTTTTTTGTTTCTTTTTTAATTTAATGAGACACTCTTTGCATTTTGTCTAAGCGAAATAAAAAAGAAAAGGTTGTCTGCCTTTATTTCCATGTCTGCTTCTCTCGTCTTCTACCAAGGGCCTGGTCCTCCTTCCCATTGGTACTTCTGTTTGGAGACACCAGGCCTGAACCCAGAGCTCAATTCAATAAACCAGAGTCCATAGTAACACCCTGAACTCCTCAGGAATCTCCAGGAAGCACAAAGAAGGTGCAGCTCCTGCTCTCAAGCTGGAGAGGACAAAATGCAGGCTGGTCTCCACCGAAACCAGAGCCCAGCCCAAGTATTCAAAGCCCCTCGCAAGGCTCTGTCCCTTGCCTGCCCATGGCCAGGGTTCAACTGACTGTGACCTATGGGCCAAATCCAGCCTCCTGCTGTTTTTTTAAATAAAGTTTTATTGAAACAAGACCACATACACTATTTGCTACTGTCTATGGCTGCTTTCATGGCACAATGGTAGAGCTGAATAGTTGTAAGAGAGATGGTATAGCCTATGAAACCTAAAATATTTATTACCTGGCCCATTACAGGAAACATTTGCCAACCCCTTGCTCTGGAGTCTGAAATGTAGCCCCAGCCTGGGCACGATCATGCGTCCTACCCTGCATGACTTTTCCTATCTCCACTATGCCTGGTATCCAAATTTGTGATAGACCATCTTAATAAACATTGTCTCAATCCTCTGTAACCAGAGGAAAGTGATGTTCCTCTAAAATCTAAGTTTTTAGTTTCCCTTCCCCCAGTTTATCTCCCATGTGGCTCATCCTAAGAGAGAATTTACTCATAAATAGTTGGAACTGCATTCTCTATCCCACAACCCTCACACGGTTTGCTTTTGAAAGGGGATGTAATCCTCCCCTGGCTGCAACACTCCATTCCAGGCTCACTTCCATAGAAGTGAAAGATAACCAGGTCTTCATGTCAGAGATTTGGCATTAACCAGAAAACATGATCAAACGTCCGTGGCTGCTCAGTCTCCCAGGCTGAAGATTCTCTACAGGCTTCCATTAAGGCCACCAACATAGACTGGTGCCAGTTATTACCATCTTGGGAACGCATTCAGAAATGACTTTCCTTCCCTCCCTCCCTCCTTTCCCATCCTTTCTTCCTTCTATTTATTTTCCAGGCAGGCCCATCTGCCTGCTTAGATTCAGTGACACAGAATGTGTCCAGGACCATGTCAAGACCACTTGCTGGTGCTAGTGTTAGATGACTCCATGAATGTGAAGTGTGCATCCATGGTTTCAGAATTTAATCCGTGTTGACATGTACTGTTTGCATATTCTCAGACTATTTTTTTTTATGCAAAAGAAATGAAATGCTACTTTCTGGGCAAAAAAAATAAAAGTCTATCTTTCATCAACCTAAAACTTCTATATCCCCCAAACATAGAAGTTTACCTTTTTAACATTTTTCTCTCAACCTGTACAAAAATAAAAAAATTCTACATTATGTTTGCCTCTAGAATGGATTGCTTTCAAGACTCCTGCCTTAAAAAGTACTCATTAAAATCAGTTCAACACACAAACAATTATGTCAAAAGATCACCTCCTTCCAGTTCAGATAGGGGTCTATGATTACTGTCTTCCAGGGACTGCAGATTAAAGGGTAGTGTATACTAAAATGACTGTTATTGACAGTAATAATAATAGATTTTCCTCTGGACCTCTACTTGTCTGATTTGTTTTGTGGAAGTCATCCTATTAGCCCAAGTCTGCACACAGATTATTCTGTGTTGGAATGGTGAAACTCAAATAAATTCTGTATCCTCTGGTCAATATCTATAGGGTACATGGGCAATAGCTATTAGGTCAGTGGACTGGGTTTCCTCCTCAGCATCCATCTGGCTGACAGCCTGAAAAATGCCCACTCTCCTGGACTAAGCAAGGCCTTCTCTTAATATGTAGCCAGTAAGCCACTGGCTACATATTCACATCTGCCTGATGACTGCTGTCTTGCATCCACGTCCACCGTGTCTACCCGTGAAGAGAAGAAGGTGGAACAGTTGAGATGGCAAAAGATGGAACAGTGCCATGACATGAAGCTGGTCACCAGCTACACTGGATAAGCTTTTATTCCACCCATCGTCTTTGGGCCCTTGCTGCAGAGACCCTTGATACTACGTTAAGACACAGAAAACACACTGTTGCTTACATTGCTCTTTATTTAAGCAGGAGATCACCACTCAGTAAAGTCCCTCTGGTCTGGTGTCATGATCCCTGAATCACTCAGATGCCAAAAGTTTTATGCAACTTTTAGGGACATGGCTGAGGCCTTCTAGAGAAGCTCTGAAACTATATGAATCAATTTCCAGCAATGACGCACAGGCTTCTAGAACTGGAATAAGACTGGGGACCAAAGGACTAGTGTGTTAGAGGCCACCTACTCACCAAAGGTTCAAGGGAACCTAACAGTTTGTCCATAAAAGTCCTCTTTTAAATTTCTAAGGAACGTGGTAGAGAGTATCTCAGCTCTCTGAAGAGCACCTGGAAAGACTAAATATCCTCAGTTTAATATCCAGGGCACCCGAGGCCCATGTTGCTTCTCCACCCATTATTCCGAAATGGTCCATGAGAGGCAGTAGAGTGTGGCTGCAGTGAAGGAAAGATTTTCTGCAGATCTTGGAAACCAAGCTGTTGTAATCCCTAACAGAAGTTTAAGCCAGGAAGGAATCTTCAGACCTGCATAAAACCTGTGTCTGTTTGCTGTGGGATGTTTGTTAGCTTGAGGGAGGAGACTTGTGACGGCAGAGTCACTGAGTAGCCTGAAGAATATGTGGCACTGACGAGCCAGAGCTACAGCAGGGTCAGATGGAGCCGTGGACAGGATCCTCGCTGAACTCCTCACCCCTTGGCAAGCAGGGACTGAAGACTGGATGGGCCTGATGATAACTTGGGTCACCTGAGTGCCATCAAGCATAGGAGTGGGTGTACCTGTTGTGAGACCATCCCCTGTGGGTCATTGCATTTGCGCATGTCTCTTGAGCAGAGGCTTTGATGGCTTCTGTTCTCTACTGTTTTTGCAAGGATGCTTGCGTAGCAGATAGCCTTGGAAGATAGAGATAGTGTGTCCTTGCTGGGCAGAAGGCAGATTTGTTGGCTGACCTAGATAATAAAATGTCTCCTTCTGAGGCAAAATTTGGGCAGGTGTACCAGCAGCCCCCTTCCAGAGTTTCTTAGGCATTAGACACAGCCAATCAGGAGCCACAGCCTCACTGGTCCCTGGCTAGAGATTCTAGACAGGTCTGGGGCAGCCTCCCTCAGTTCCTTCATCTTCGGTCTAAGTTCATCTTTTCAACGAGGGCCTCTGTGAGCACCCTATTCAATGCCACAGTTCCCCCAGGATTCCTGCCCCCATATCTGCTTTAGCTCTTGTCCATACCCTTATCATCTAACTTGCTCTGAAATTTATTTATTCATAATGGTTATTCTTTGTTATCTGTCTTTACTCTCAAGAATGTCAGCTTCACAAGAATAGAATTCTTTGTTTTGTTTACTGTCTCCACAGTTCCTAGAAACGTCCCTGGCACACAATAGGCATCTTACAAGTATTTGTTGTCTGGGGGAAAAAAAAAGTTTGAGCTCTAAGCTTAGAGCTCCTTAGCTATGACACAAACCCACTGCGTGCACAGCGTCCACCTGAACGTCTCTGAATCACCCCATGGGCCCTGCAGGGATGGGGAGCTGGTGAGAATATGGCTCTCACACTTATTGCTATACTTTAAGTAATGATATCCTCAATCTCTGACCCAGGAGTCTCGTGCCTTCTGCCAGCATCTATGAAACCGAGACAAGCCAACTTGGTAACTCACAAGAAAGGTAAAAGTCCCAGGCTTTCTACCATCCTCAACAAGCACAAACCAGACATGGGCAGCACCAGCTCCCTCACCCACTCCCCAGAGGGACAAGTCACAGCTTAGACTCACAAACTTTTTGCGATTTGGTGGGAGTGGTATTTTTTTTTTCTTTCTCTCTCTTCTCAATCTCTCACCATCAAAAAGAAAGAAAAATGGAAAACTTGGTAAAAGTGACTTTCAGCACATGGCAGAGGGCGCCTGTTTCATCTCTCAAGACCAGCTTGACAAAGCCAGAAAGCCTTCTGTGTCCCAGAAACTTCAACCCCCCTCTATGAAGAAAAGATAATGTTTATCATCTTCAGCACTGGATCTCCCAGAGTGCTGGACTCTGCCTCTAGGAGATCATCTTTCCATGGAGAAGAAAATACCTGCCACGTACATTCATATGTGTGGTGGCACCAGGGGCAAGGGGTGCTCCAAGGGTCCTTGAGGACAGCAGTGCTGGACCAGACTGCAACCTAGGTGGGTCACCATGTCCACTGGACATCAGAGGGCGTCACAGCCAAAGCAGAGGTGGCATTCCCAGTCATGCTGTGTGTGCCTGCAAGGGTTTTATTCTCAAGCAATTAATTCAATGTTTGCCTCAATCTTTCATTCTCTGAGGTTCCCCTAAGGGTGACCACCTCACTAAATAGAGGTGCAAAAAATTGCTACTCTGTGAAGCAATGTTTTAGCAGTCTATTAAAAAGACGCTTCCTGTTTCTAGAGCTGAAAGTGTAAGTGTCTTATAAAGGTGCAGCTTCCTAGATGGCAAACTGATGGTGTGGTATCGTGGTCCAACCCCCAGGTACGGAAATCCAGGCCTCTCACCCTGAGTGGAAGCACAGTCGTCCCTGCAACTACTGCTAACACTTGGTAACACACAAATCTACTACACTCTTGCAGCACGTCAACAACCCCTCAACATCTGCTTCCCTATCCAGGGTGAGAGGTGGTTCTGTCACAGCCCAGGAAGGTGACTAATGACAGTTCTAAGAGATACGCTCTGCACATGCCAAGTGAAGCAACAGCCAGAGAAAGATACAGCCACTAGAACTGATTTTACCTCAATCTAGTATCAGCCGAATCCTGTGTCTATTCCTCTGTTAAGTCATGTGATGAGAGAACATTCCTGTCTCCTTGAAGCTTCTACTTCTCTTCTCCAGTTGATTGTCTTTGAAAGGCCTCTCATCATCTTCGAGTTAGCAGATGGCATTCTGTCCACTTCTGTAGCAAAAGTTAACCCTCAACACCAAGGTGCTGACATTTCTAGGAAGAGGACTGGGAGTTCTTTGCATGGAGCCAAGAATAATGAAGATGCTTCCAAATGGAGTTACAGAGCACCTGGCAAGGGGACACTCTTGTTGCTATGGAAGTAACTGGAAAAGCTTCTAGTGTCCATCTTGGTCAAGGTCCATTCTCAGCTGTGTTTGGTTACCTGCCTCCCATGTCCATTCTGCAGCATGTGAAATTGGCTTATTCAATGACCTAGGATCACAGGAAAATTTGGGATGAGTAAGGAACATAGCCTAATAGGAAGAACACTGCACTGAGAGGCTTATTCTAAGCACCAGCTTCTCAGTAACAAGTCAGGAGGTCTCACAAAAGGCCATCTGGTTGGGCATCAGTAACCAGACCTCAGTGGACCAGGAGGCCTCTAAGGCCCTGTTTGCCCAACAAGGAGATGACCTTTCTCAGTACCAACATCACTGGGCAAATATTTGAGCTCCTTAAAAGTGTGTGGT
>NW_012102721.1:2484801-2507254 GCF_000951045.1 Mandrillus leucophaeus | reverse complement strand
TGCTACTCTGTGAAGCAATGTTTTAGCAGTCTATTAAAAAGACGCTTCCTGTTTCTAGAGCTGAAAGTGTAAGTGTCTTATAAAGGTGCAGCTTCCTAGATGGCAAACTGATGGTGTGGTATCGTGGTCCAACCCCCAGGTACGGAAATCCAGGCCTCTCACCCTGAGTGGAAGCACAGTCGTCCCTGCAACTACTGCTAACACTTGGTAACACACAAATCTACTACACTCTTGCAGCACGTCAACAACCCCTCAACATCTGCTTCCCTATCCAGGGTGAGAGGTGGTTCTGTCACAGCCCAGGAAGGTGACTAATGACAGTTCTAAGAGATACGCTCTGCATATGCCAAGTGAAGCAACAGCCAGAGAAAGATACAGCCACTAGAACTGATTTTACCTCAATCTAGTATCAGCCGAATCCTGTGTCTATTCCTCTGTTAAGTCATGTGATGAGAGAACATTCCTGTCTCCTTGAAGCTTCTACTTCTCTTCTCCAGTTGATTGTCTTTGAAAGGCCTCTCATCATCTTCGAGTTAGCAGATGGCATTCTGTCCACTTCTGTAGCAAAAGTTAACCCTCAACACCAAGGTGCTGACATTTCTAGGAAGAGGACTGGGAGTTCTTTGCATGGAGCCAAGAATAATGAAGATGCTTCCAAATGGAGTTACAGAGCACCTGGCAAGGGGACACTCTTGTTGCTATGGAAGTAACTGGAAAAGCTTCTAGTGTCCATCTTGGTCAAGGTCCATTCTCAGCTGTGTTTGGTTACCTGCCTCACATGTCCATTCTGCAGCATGTGAAATTGGCTTATTCAATGACCTAGGATCACAGGAAAATTTGGGATGAGTAAGGAACATAGCCTAATAGGAAGAACACTGCACTGAGAGGCTTATTCTAAGCACCAGCTTCTCAGTAACAAGTCAGGAGGTCTCACAAAAGGCCATCTGGTTGGGCATCAGTAACCAGACCTCAGTGGACCAGGAGGCCTCTAAGGCCCTGTTTGCCCAACAAGGAGATGACCTTTCTCAGTACCAACATCACTGGGCAAATATTTGAGCTCCTTAAAAGTGTGTGGTAGGGGGTAAGTTGAGCCTGCCTTTCATTTATTTTTTGTACTCCTAGCACCCTACACAGGTATCAGCCCGAACTGGTGAAAAGGTGAATGTTTACGAAGAATGTGACATGAAAGTCAGTGCGGAGAGATGTGTAGTGGAATGTAGAAAGGGATGTTCTCCATGTCTATGAGCTCAGTGTATAAGGCAGACTTTTATGCTTTTAATAAACTCCTAAACTAACCTAATTATTTTTGTATTTGCATTTTATCCTAGAGGGAAAAGGAAGTTTAAAAGACCAACCTGATCATGTGTAGGTTTCAGATGCTGGAGGCTTCATGTGTGTTGCACAAAATCTCACGTGCTGCTGTTGAAAAGATAGACCTTCCCTCAGGTCCTTCTAAATAAAAACTTCTCTTTAGACAAAGCTCTACCTGAACATCCTCTTGAGTAGATTTCTAAATTTGTGCTGGTGGCCCCTGCATGAGAGTCAGCAGAAAACTGTTTTCTGTTGTTGCCGTCGTTGGTAAAAAGTCTGACGGTCTCTCCGTAGGGAGCATGTCCCCAGTCCCTCCCTCTTCCGAGACCCTGCTCCTGCCATAGTACACCGGCAGTAGCTGCTCACATTTCTCATCCTTGGAAAGGTGAACCAAGTGACCATTGCTGAGCCAGGTGAGTCTTCTGGGGAGCCAGCACATCGGATGCCAACCCAGGCAAACCCTTAGGGACCTTTCCAAGTGCCCAGCCCATCTCCTTCCCTCACTCTCAGCAGACAGACACCCCTGACATCAAAGGCCATAGTGTATCTTCCCTGTTCTGCCCCCACCACCAAACTCCTCACAGCCACCTCCTTCCTGACCCTGCCTCTTCTCATCCATAACTCCTCCTTCCATCCATAACCCCTCCCTCCATCCATACTCTGGATCACAGCTGCTCCCAACTTTACAAAACTCTCACCCTCCTTTCTATACCTGGATCTCATCTCATACCCATGTGTGAAGACACTCAAGTCTCCCCCATCAGTACAAAAGCCCCCCACTTTCCCTGCACTCACTGGAGATACTGTCCTATGTCTCCCCTTCGGTCTTAGTCCATTTTCTGTTGATCATAACAGAATACCTGAAACTGGTTTATGAAGAAAAGGAATTTATTTCTCAAAGTTATAGAGTCTGAGAAGTCCAAGATCAAGCGGCCATATTCAGTGAGAGCCGTGTTGCTGGTGGGGACTCTCTGAAGGGTCTTGAGGTAGAACAGAGCATCACCTCAGATCTCTCTTCTTTTTTTTTTTTCCTTTTTTTTCTTTTTTTTTTTTTTTTTTGATGGAGTCTCGCTCTTGTCACCCAGGCTGGAGTGTAATGGCGCAATCTTGGCTCACTGCAACCTCCACCTCCCTGGTTCAAGCAATTCTCCTGCCTCAGCCTCCCAAGTAGCTGGGACTACAGGTACGCACCCACACACCCAGCTAATTTTTGTATTTTTAGTAGAGACGGGGTTTCACTATGCTAGTCAGGATGGTCCTGATCTCTTGACCTCGTGATCCACCCACCTCAGCCTCCCAAAGTGCTGGGATTACAGGCGTGAGCCATTAGCAAGTTCCTCTTTCTCCAAAGTACCTTCAAAGGTGTATGTTCCCAGAGTTGCAACCTCAGTCCTGTGCATTACTCACCCTGGGCAATGTTAGCATCTTGTCTTCAATCACAGCTTTAGTTATCATCTATATTCTGATGATTCCTGAATTTAAATCTTCAACCTGACTTCTCTGAGCTTCCAGTCCACATTCAATAGCCTCCAGACACCTCCACTTGCCCATCCCATGTAAAGCTCAAACTCAACCTAATCAACACTCATAACTACATATGACCCCACAACTCCTGGATCCCCTCTTCCTGAATCTGTATTGCAATAGATGGCATTACCATACCACTCAGACTGACTGACAACTGCAGGTGCATGAAAACCCAGCTCCCTGGCATCAAGGTAGAACAAAGTCTGAATTTTTCCAGACTTTCCTCCTCCACCCTTTTCCTGATTTATCTTGATAACACTTTAATAAATCACTGCATGTAAATTCACATCTCGAGTTCTATTTCTGGGGAGCTCTACCTAATGCAAGTTCTTATCCTTTATTCTACCTCTGTACCTATCCTAGTGCCTAGTATACATTCGATGTTCAATAAATATTTGACAATAGATAAATAAGTAGATGAATGAATGAATGAATGAATGAATGAATGAATGAATGAATGAATGAAAGTAGATGATATTTTAAATGTGATATCTCCTTCCTTATTCTCCCCAGTTAAGATTTCTGTAGGGGCCAGGTGCAGTGGCTCACGCCTGTAATCTTAACATTTTGGGAGGCCAAGGCACGTTAACCACTTGAGGTCAGGAGTTTGAGACCAGCCTGGCCAACATGGCAAAACTGCATCTCTACTAAAAATACAAAAATTGGCCGGGCGTGGTGGCGGGCACTTGTAGTCCCAGCTACTCGGAAAGCTGAGGCAGAAGACTTGCTTGAACCCGGGAGGTGGAGGTTGCAGTGAGCCAAGATTGCACCATTGCACTCCAGCCTGGGCAATAAGAGTGAAACTCTGTCTCAAAAAAAAAAAAAAAGAGAGAGATTTATCTAGGGCAATGCTTACTGAATACCATCTGAGCTTCTCAATGCATAGTGCAAGTAAATCTTGGCCAAAAGTAAAGGAGAAAGTATAAGATCAAATCTTCTTGAAATGCAAACGTCTCTGCTATGCTTTCAAGGAGACATGAGCCAGTCCGAGTCTGCTCTGCAGCTGCCCAGGAGCTAAGGGGAAGGAAGTGGAAAGCAGCATGGTAGCCACTGCCTCTGCATCCCACAGCAGTCAGAACAGGCTTGCTCTGGGTTCAAATCTTCCCTTGTGAGCCCTCCTGCAAAGGATAACCTGAGAGGACACTGATACCCAGGTACTCAGCAAAGGACTTTTCCAATTGGATTGACAGCCTGGAGGGAGAGGTGAATTTGTCAGGGCTCTGAATTCACAGAGGGGGAAATAATTTGGCTTCTTCAAGCAAGCAGGCTGGGCTCAGCCAGGAAGCATCTAATTTTAGCACTATCTTTGATGACAAAATCCTTTCAGGGTTTATAACCTAATGAGGATTTACATTTGGACTAGCAGTAAGGCCTTTCAAAGATAGGAGATGAGATATTTATAGATCTCAGAATACATGTGGAACCTTTAACACATTTCCAGAAATTTGAGTTTGGCCTCCTTTTAAGGTTCCTTTGTGATGCCCTTGTTTGTGGCTGATTCACGCTCCCAGCTTCCTGCTAGGATGTGGCCAACGTTTCTAACACCTGGGGCAAGAACTTGTTCACTTGAGCTGAGCACAGTATTTCAAAAGACGGCCAAAAATAAATGGCATTGCACACAAAGTTAATAGGAGCTTGTCTTTGGACTAAAAATAATAAATATAGGAGAATGAGCTTCATTGGAGCCTTCCTATCATACAGATAGAAGCCACTCTGAGACCCTGAACACACACCACACCAGGATTTTTTCATCAGTTAATCCTGAGACTTCATGGAACAGCCCAAAGAGGGCTTATTTGCTTTTCTTTAACCATCTTGAAGACTTTCTCACTGACTTCCCCATATGCACCAACCCTGAAGGAAACTTAAAATGCAGTACTTAAGAGTGTGGGAGGGCCAGGCGCGGTGGCTCACGCCTGTAATCCCAGCATTTGGGGAGGCCGAGGCAGGCAGAGCACAAGGTCAGGAGATGGAGACCATCCTGGCTAACACGGTGAAACCCCATCTCTACTAAAAAAAATACAAAAAAATTAGCCAGGCTTGGTGGCGGGAGCCTGTAGTCGTAGCTACTTGGGAGGCTGAGGCAGGAGAATGGTGTGAATCCGGGAGGCGGAGCTTGCAGTGAGCCGCGGTCATGCCACTGCACTCCAGCCTGGGCGACAGAGCGAGACTCTGTCTCTTAAAAAAAAAAAAAAAAAAAGTGTGGAATCTGGAGCCAGAGGTTGAGTTCAGAACCGTGCTGTACCACAGATAAGCTTCTAACCGTGGACGAGGTACTAACCATGGCTCCATGTTCTTATCTTTAAGGCATGAGAAATAACAGTAACTCACTCGATTTAGTCATCAAATGAGTTAAGACATCTAAAGGGCTTAGAATAGTCCCTGGCACATAACAAGTTCTCTCATAAACATTAATGATGATCATTAGTCATTCTTTTAATCTACTTACATAAGACCATGCATGCTTAGTAACACCTGCCCATGGAGAATGTCTCAACAAACATCCCACTCAGTCATCCCAAGCACTGTCTCAACATTTGGGCCAAAAAGGGTCATTCTGTTATATTTGTACATATCAGCATAAGGCACACTCCCACGGCACTTTTGACTGGGCGACTGCCTATGTATCCTGAAATCAATTCCTAGCCCAACAGCATATATGTGTGTGTTTATTCATGTTCAAATGCTTAATTGTGCAGTTCTTTGCCGATCTGATACCATGTCTTCAGCTCATTTCAGCCAGTTTCATTAATAAAGTTAATTATATTGACATCTATTTAAGAATGAGGGGGAAGAGAAGAAGAGCAGCTAATTAAAGCCACCTTCTAAAGTATTTCTACCAATATGTATAAATGACAGCATGTACAGTTTAAGCTTCAAATGAAACTGTTCTGTTATCAGTCTAAAAGAAACATGTTGAAAGTTTTAAATAGTCATTGTTGCTGTTGGTACATGCTCTCATTTATTTCTTATGTATTAGACTTAATAAAAGTAATAAAAGCAAGTTTGAGTTTCTCAAATGTTATCTCTTTTGCAAGAGCCAAATTATTATTATTATTATTATCATCATTATCATTATATGAGACAGAGTCTATTTCTGTCACCCAGGCTAGAGTGCAGTGGCACCATCTCGGTTCACTGCAACCTCTGCCTCCCAGATTCAAGTGAATCTCCTGCCTCAGCCTCCCAGGCAGCTGGGACTATAGGAGTACACCACCACACCTAGCTAATTTTGTATTTTTAGTAGAGATGGGGTTTCTCCATGTTGGCCAAGCTAGTCTCGAACTCCTGACCTCAAGTGATTCGCCCGCCTTGACCTCCCAAAGTGCTGGGATTACAGGCGCGAGCCACCATGCCTGGCCATAGCCAAATTACACTGAGTAAAACTTCAGTAAGCAAAGGAAACAATTCCGCTGGTCTCTAGTGGTGTATGAAAGTGTAAAATGCAGTACACCCACATGGAAGCAATCCTTTCTAGCAATCACTACAGAGTACTGCTTGTCCAGGTTTTTCCAAATGTAGCACTCCCTCCTGTCCTTTCTCTTCTTGTCTTTTCAACAATCTACGTTCCGGGGAAAGCAGGGGAGAGGAAAACTTACAATCAGTTTAGGACAGGGTGCCTGGCACAAGGGCTGCCTACAGCTCTTGCAGTTACCTCTGCCTCAGTGAAGTCACCCCTCATGGTCTTTGAGAATTCTTGGCTGACAGTCATGGCTGAAGTCAGTGGGAATTATGGGAGCTACAATTCAAGATGGGACTTGGGTGTGGACAGAGCCAAACCGTATCACTGCATTTGCATCTTATTCTGTGTGCCCCCAGCTTTCTGGCTTATTTTATGCTTTCCGTGCTCAGGCCTCTGAGCTTTCTTGCTGAAACCCACAAATCCTTCTGTCTCTCAACAAACTCCAGCACTTGTCCATCTATATCCTTTAGTTTTTAGACTGTAATCTGTAGAGTGAATCTCAAGAGCCTGCTTCTGAACTCAAAAATCAAAAATCTGGCCTTTATCATTCCTTCCTTTGAGAGCTGAGAGAGAGAAAGCTGCCTGAATGCCGGAGGAAGGTAGAGGGAATAAGGGGAAAACAGCAAAATGATTCTTTGCCATGCACAGCCGTGTACAATAGACATGAGAGCCTCCCAAAAAGACACGTTGAAGCCCTAACTCCAGTGCCTGCTAATGGGACCTGGAAATAGGCTCTTCGCAGTTGCAATCAAATAAAGACGAGGTCGTTTTCAACTAGGGTGGGCCCTAATTCAATAAAACTTGTGTCTTCATAAGAAGAAGGAAAACCCAGACAGACCACGCAGGGAAGATAATGCATCTGCAAGCCAAGGAACACCAAGGATTCATGGCAACATTGGAAGTCAGGAAGAGGCAAGGAATTATTCTCACCTACAGCCTTCAGAGGGAGCATGGCTCTGCTGACCTGACACCTTGATTTCAGACTTCTGGCCTCCACAACTATAAGAGAATAAATGTCTGCTGATTTAAGCCACACAGTTGGGGTCACTTGCTACAGCAGCCCTGGGAAACTAATAGAACGAGGTAGCCAGAGGCTGGTAACACCATGAATTGCTAGCCTATGCCACCTCTCTTCTCTGCTACCAGACTTCAAAATAGATGGGCATATTGGTGAATCATCTTTCAGATGAAAGTGAGTGGACATCCAGCCCATCCTGGTTTCAGGAAGAGAGGAAATTTGTTGGCTTAGCCAAAGGTCTGAAAATAGATTTTATCAGCTTCAGGCGCAGCTGGATCCAGGAGCTCAAACAGCATTGTTGTTACCCGGCACCTCTGTATTTTCCTTTGGGCTTGTTCTTTGCTCTTCACAGGTCCACCCTTTCACTTGGTCTATTGATCCACACTTTTGTTCCTTCTCTGTGGTTGTTTACCACCAATTTCTTTCATCTTTCTCTGCTCAGCCAATCTATCAATCAACAATCAGTTTTTATCCTGAAAACTCATTCAGCATGAGACAGTGTTGTACAGTGACTAAGAGCATAGGTTATCAAGCCTATTTTCCTGTCAACTGCCTTCTCTGTGTTCTTGGGAGAGTTATTTAACCCCTCTGTGCCTCAGTTGCTTCATTTGTAAGACAAGGATAATTTAAAAATTGGACTCCTAGGGTTACTTTGAGAATTGAGTTAGTAGATGTTAACTGCATGCAATTCAGTGAGTTCATATGCGGTAAATATGGAGAACAAGGCCTGACACATAGTAAGACCCATATATGTGTTCCGTATTTATGCAAGTAGAGGCACACTATGCATGTTTGTTGTTATACTGATGGTATAACATTACAAAACCAGCCTTTGACTTAGGCTTGCCATCTCTAAAAGTTACATGTATTAAGAATGTCAGACTCTGAGAGGTTTATTGTCTTTTCCAGGGTCACCAAGCTAGTGGAAGTACAGCCAAGATTCCAAAAGAGGTTGAGCATTTTCACTACGTGTTTGGTCTCTCCTGCCCTCTCGTTCTTTCTCTCCTGTCAACCATGATACCCGAGTCTCCCTCATCCTAAAAATATCTTTCCCTCCACCCTGCTTGGACCCAAATGTCCCCTACATGCCCTAAAGTTTCCATCACCTGTCTCCCCCTTTATTTACTAGGATCCCATAAAAGTAAGTGGCTAACACTGACTTTTTCCATATAGCCTGCCCTTACAGTCCTTACTGACCTTTTCATTCTTTACAACCTTATTTTCTTTCTGGCATTCTCCCAAAAATATGCTCTTGAAGGTCATCAAACATCTCTCAAATATCAAATCATATGACTTTCCCTAAAGCCATCTTTCCCTGACCTCTGTGTAAAGGGTGTTCCCTTTATCCATGGCCTCTTCCCTCGAACCCTCTCCCACCTTTGGCTCCCTTTCACCTCCCACTGGCCTATGGCTTTCTCTGCTGGGACCCTGAGGCCCCCACTGCTCCAAAGCAGAGTCATCAAGTCAGCAGGAAAGAAAGAAGAAAGATGTCAAGTTCTTCATCATCTGAGTTTTGTCTTTTGTTGAGCTCTAGGCCAAAGAAAAGAAGAAAATATTGTCTAACTACTTGCTGCTTCTAAGGAACCATACTCTCTTCAGGCCGAAAGAGCGAGCGCAGAAAATGAAAAGAATGAAGTGCCTATGGGGTTTCTCAAAAGGAACCGTGAATCCACCCAATGCCTGGCCACAAGGGGATTGTTGTTGTCTGACAATCCTAGAGTTGAGGAATCCTAGGTGCCCTTTGCCTCTGGCTGCCCTGGGCACCAAGACAAGTAGGAACAGGTGTCTGCTCAGGAGGCTGAGGCCAAGGACATGAGGAAGACTCACAGTAGGCCCCTGCCCCTGCTGACCCATAATAGAGTAGAGAGGAATCAAATATGGCAGCAGACAATGGAGGAGAGGACACTGTTCTCGGGTAAGGTGGACTGGCCAGTAGAACCAATAAGCGCCAATGGGACAACGCTCATTGCAGAGGAGGCCAATGCCTACTCAGGCCAAGGAAGACGCATCTCTCCCCTGCTGAGACCGAGACGCTGTCATGTCAGTCCCTGGAAGGAATGTGTCCCCTCTGAAGTGAAGGTGGTGGGAGAGGAATCTGAATAGTCATTGTGCTTCCTGTGAATTAGGGAGATTCTATTTCTGCTCCTTGCAAGAAAGGGACCTCCAGAGAGAAAGTCAGTCACATTTCTAGCACACCCAAGGTGGTGGATTGAGAAATTCCCGCCATCACAGAAGCAACCTTTTTCTTCACCATCGTTAGATTTTTCAGATCCTGTTATTCCTTCAGTCTGATTGACCAGTTAGAGTCTGTAAAAATCAAGGTTAGATCCAAGCAATAAAACCATCAGAGTGATAGAGACAGAGAGAGAGACAGACTATTTAACCAGCTTCCATCCTTGACTGTTTAACCAGCTTCCATCCTTGACTGTTTAACCAACTTCCATCCCTGTGTGGGGTCACATTCCTATAATAAATCCTTTATGATAAGGAATTTGATCCTTTATGATATGATTATAGGAATTTGATGCCACATAATGATGGAAGTTAGTTATGTGGTCTCTGCAAGGCTGTCGTCTTTGTGTCTGGTTCTGACATTTAAAGTCCACAGGGGAGGCAGTGAGGAAGAGGGGAGGGACTTGAAGTGGGAGAGAGTGAGGATGAGCAAACCCCACAGGCAGGAGCCAGAATCCAAGAGAACAGACTGGAACCTCGGGGGGCTGTGTTCTGAACATCACCTCTTCACCTTGTAGGTGAAGGAGGGATTCCCTGCCCAGGATTTTGAGTCTGGTCAAACATAGGACAGCTCAACACTGAACAGGTGAAATTGACAGGTTGGGAGGAGGACACCATATACCATTCAGGGTCACACAGGGGTTGCACCCAGGAGCTGAGTGAAGAAGAAAAGGCTAAGGGAGGCAGGCTCTGTGGTATCAAGGGAATAGGGTGCCCCTTGGCTTCTGCAGGAGGATGTGGTTCCTGCAGCGAACAGAAGCCCCTACCAGCAATAGCAGGCACTGTGCCTGGCCCTGGTGTTAGGGAGAGTGGCTTAGCCATGACACCTTCTCTGCAGAAGCACCATGGGGTGGGGAACTTGCCGTTAGACCATTCCAGGCCCTCCTGGGTTCCCCAGATGTGAAGGCACACACACAATATTGGGCTGTAGCTTTAGGCCTCATACCCTAGTCTCTCACACTTCTAGGCCTCGACTTCAGCGACAGGACTGAGGGTTCTGCAGGAGAAGCTGGCTTTCCTTGTTGTGAGGCTGAGTCTGCCTGCGGCCCAGGAGTTGGAGAACAGAGTGGGCATTCAGCAGGAGCTGGAGGCTGAGCAGCCAGGTGAGCCACAGGTGAGGACAAAGTGCACAAGCAGTTTCAGAGCCCAGCCCTTGGCCTCAATTGGCCCCCAAGGGCTGAAGGAACACAGCTGTTGCTTCTCCTTTACCTTCAAAACCTCCTGCACATGCCCTGTGACCCACCTCCAACCCACCCTCCAAGGGGAGCGGAATTCTGGGAAATGTAACTCCAGCATAGCCAAGTCAACCTGTGAAGCCACCACAATCCCTGCCTTTCTTCCACGTTCAGTGGAAGCTCCATCTCTTGATTATCTCAGCTGAATATGACACCTTTCTCCTCTGAACTTCCAGAATACCTGATCCTTCTCTAATGGCACGTTTCACTTTGTGCTAGATAATAAGCATTTGTGATCACATTTTGTTTCCCTTAATAATTAATTAAACCACTAGGGGCTGGGTCTTGCCCTGTGCCTCCTCTAAGTCTCCCAATAGCCAGAAAGCAAGCATGATGATCCCCGCTTCCAGGTGGAGAACACTACTCAGGGAATGTGGGAAACTCGCCTGAGACGATGGCAGTAAAAGAGGGCAGTGATGTGAGCCTGACAGCTAGACCCTCTGATGACACTCAGCTGGCTCACCAGCTCTCAGCTCCCCAAGGGAAAGGGGCTGTGCCTTATGTGTACCACTTGCATGCTGACTCTTTCTGTAGCTTGCACAAAATAGTAACCCACTTGGGACTCATTCAAATCCTTTTCCTGTGTGCAAAGCAAAGGACCCATTTTTATGGAGACCACAACTGCGATTGATCAAACCTCAAATCACCATGCAGTTGATATTGACTGGCCCCTTGCAGTCTTCGTGTCCTCAAACAATTATGATGACTCTTCTGATGACATGCTTTTGACTTGGGCCCCCTGACCATGCCTCAGGTTCCAGGCTCTGTGTTCAGTGCACACGGTCCTTTGTTTGATGTACATCACAGCCCCCAAGGAAGGTGTTACTAGCCCCATTTTACAAGTGAGGAATATGAGACTTGCAAATAATCACTTGCCCAAGGTCATGGACTTATGAAGTACAAAAACTGGAATCTGAAGCGTGCAGAACTCCTTATTGCTGTCTCAGGGGCTGCTCTTGCTCCTAATCACCATCACAGATGGGAGCAGGCTTCACCTTGTACCACCTGCCAGATTCTAACATGTCTCAATGCCCTTCTCCCCTCCAGACGCCTCAGCTCCCACCATCCGTGCTTGCCAATGTTGTCTATTCTGTGCCTCAACCCCCGCTTGTTTCTGTGTTTTCTTGCCCGTCTCTGCAGCCATTGCTGGGGCCAGGTGCTCCTTCTCTCAATGCAATGTTCTCCCAACCAGTCCCTTGGACTCCAATCCTTCTCCCTCCATCCTCTCCTTCATATTCCTGGAAAATCCATTCTCCTGAAATGGGAATCTGATCACATAACTCCTCCACTGACATTTTTGGTGACTTTCTATTGCCCCAGGACATGACACTCAGAGTCCCCTGGTCTGGCTCTACCTACTACATAGACTCAACTCCCCAGCGCCTTGCAGCAGTAACTCCAGAACTTATCATGGCTCTACATGCCTCTGAGCTTTCGCTTAAGGGTATCCCTTTATTGGGAACACTTTTCCATGCCTAAATCCTACACAGTCTTCAGAATGTCCCTTCAGGTGTCACAGGTGTACCCAGTCTTCAGAATGTCCCTGAGCCCATATCTGGGACAGATGCTCCTAAGTACCCTGGGAAACCTCCATCAAAGCCAGGGTCACCCTGAACTCTCATGACTACCTACTTGTCTTCTCTCTTACCAGATGGAGCTTCTGGGTCCAATGGGTTCTTCTATGAATCTTGGCACTCCCACTTGTGCAGCCCAGTGCCTGGTAAACAGTAGGGGCTCATTATAGTTTTCTGGAATGAAAACAGTGATAAAACAGCAACTGCATATTGATTGAGTCCTTATCACGTGCCAGGAAACTAGAAAGCCCTTCCCAGGCATTATCTCATGTGATCTTCCCAATATCCTTATGGAACAGCGATCTTCATTTTACAGATGCTGAAACAGTGCCACAGAGCCAGAGAGCAGTAGGAACTTCCCCCATGCTACTCATGAGTGGCTGAGCTAGGCGTGGGGCTCCATGGCTTCGATTCCATCACCATGCATTTCCCAGGGCTGACCATGCAAGGCTTTGAGCACCCAGCCTGCACCTTCGGCAGATGAGAAGCTGTGCTCTGGGATCCATGGCAAAGCAAGGGTTAACTTACCTAAAATACACTCTGCTGCTATGTAGGGCCCTTAGGAGAGAGCAGGGTGTTGTTTAATGAGGGAGTATTTCCCAGGGTCTGGATTGTAGGAATTAAAAAGCTGGGGTCAGGTCTAGTTAAAAACTCATGGGACCCTCCTCAGCTTCAAAGAGAATCAACAGCTTAACAAACAAGAAAAAAAAAAAAAAGACACCTGCTTAATGGAGAGCCCCAGGGTTAACAGAAAAGACATTCATACTAACAAAAATTTCAGGCTGATAAACATTGGAAATGCTGCCCCTCTGTTCACTTCAGGAGGGTTTATTTCTTCTTGGGGTGACCAGCTGCCCCTTGCAGAAGAGGCTATTCATGGGCCCAAGCCCTGTGAGACCATTATGTCTTCTTTTTTAGTTATTTTTCTGAAGGTTTTTGAGTTTTCTCATTAGGATGAAAGCAAATTTTATGCTGTAAACAATTTAAACATCCTCTACCGTGTCCCCATTAAGCAGGAAGTCCTCTCACATGGTAAGCAATGGCTATTTTTAATTAAAGTTTCACTGCTAATGTTTCATGGTTTTCAAGTAATTATTCAAGTTGATATTTTCAGCCAAAGGGTGCTCTTGGGTTTAGGCCCAAATAAGCAATTAGTGAAAGACTTAGACTTACTTACTTGACCCAAATGCCTTCAGTTTAATGAGAATTTTAAAAAATGTTTTTACTTTTTTTTTTTTCTTGTTTATCTTGGGTCTTGGGTTGATTACTATCTCTTACAAAGCTGGCATGCCTTCTGCTTCTTCTAACCACTCCTCTTTGTCCTTCGCATTCAAGATACAAAGATACCTTTGTACCCCACACCAGATTCACCGGAGGCAGGGCTCCTGGCCTCTTGAATTTTAGGAGGGCTCGCCAGGATCCCACATCCTTGTTCCTTCCTCAAACTCAAGTGAGGGGGCATTATAAGTTCATAGATGTCAACCAGAATGCCTTCATGGAAACCTTATGACATTCTCTCAAAAAAAAAAAAAAAAAAAGGAATAATAAAAAACAACCCAGTTCATGGTAGATATAAAAATACTGTATGATCAGATGTCAGGCTTCCTCAGCATTGGCATCAATATTTGGATATCTGCATCTGAAGCAACACAATTTTTGGTGTATTATGCAAATGTAAGCCACCATAAGTGGACACAAAGCCCTTTGGCAGCAACAGCAGTCCGTGTCCCCAACCCCATTATTGAGCTGCTGCAGGCACAGGACCTTTGGTAATGTAACACCCATATTCTGCTCTCTACAGATGAAAAAGATCAGAGGCAGAAGTGATCACGAAGATACTGAGAGTGCAGATGAGTCCGCCAAAGTCACACACCTCCATTGGGCAGCCAACTGGAGGTCAGAACCCGTGTCTCACTGACTCATTTCTGGTTTCATCCACTCAAAAACCAGAGTGGATTCTAGAACCAACCCAGCCACTGAAATAACCAGGAGGAAACAAGAGCCATTCCTGGGGAGGAGAGGTCAGGAGTGGCAGTGAGACTTATGCGGAGCTCACACTGGAAGAAAACAGCACCTCTGAGTTACTCTAAGGGACTTCTGCTTTAGCACAAATGAAGCTGGGAGTATGGTTCATGAACAGCTTTCTATATTTCGGAGTCAGTACTTTGAGAAATAATTGCTGGAGACTGGCTTGCCATTTTTAAATCAGCCAGAACACAAGTGGTTGTCCATCCAATGCAGTCAGCGACCAGCCAGAAAGAAAAGGACACCATGGAACCACACTACTGGAAAGAAGATGGCAGAGACAGGGTCTCTTCAATGGCCCCAACTCTTAGGGGGCAATGGATTTGCACTCAGTACCAGAACCAGGCTATTCTTAGATTACATAGGAATATTGGTTTCTTATGCACATGTTATAGTCAAAGTCTCCTGCCTAGCCAGCTGTGTATACATCTTTCCTAGCACGACTTTGATCCTTCCCAAACTTTTCCTTGGTTGCCTCTGTAAGGCACTGTGGAGAGGCCCCTTCTAGAGACTGGGAAGGAAGCTGAACAGGAGAGGTCACCTACCATCCTCTGTTAAGGTTCTGGATCTCAGAAGAAGTGGAACCGGCATGTCTCCTCCATCAGAACCTGTAAATGGGGCCCCCACTTGGTTGGGTCTTCCCAAGGTCATACATTTGTACATAAAATTAAATAAGGGAAAAGGGGAGCATCCATCAATTATGTATCTTTTCAAGCACATCACAGGTTCCCAATAAAGAAGGACTCAGAGAAAGACCAGAATAACTCAAACTTCCACCACTAGTTTGAGCTGCCCTTTCCAATCAAATGTTCAGCATTTTTTACTCAATAAAGAGCATTTTCTACTCAATGAAGAACATTCTATCAAATGTTCAGTATTTTCTACTCAATAAAGAGGCAACTGTAAGTCCTGGAAAATATGATTCCCACTTTTAAAATTATATCATCTGGTTAGAGAAGTGAGATGAATAGACTTCACATACACAATAAGACAAAACAGATTAAACTTAGTGCTGAATTATGCGTTCAGGAAGAAAGATAAAGCCAGGGTAATCACAGGAGCCTTCAAGGACATAGTTATCTCCGTATTAAAAGGAGGACTGATTTGAATGATGGAGGAAAGACCTAGATGCTCAAGGACCACGTGTGTCAGGGAGAAATGTGAAATGTAGGGACGACATAGGCTGGGATGTTTTCTCACCTGTAAAAGGAGAAAAGCATCAACCTTTTCAGCCTGATTGGATTTCTCTGAGCAGGAAATTTAGGTAGCTGGTGTGTTTCAATTCAAGCCTGATGATGAAGTTAGAAACCATGGGGTCCTTGGAAGAATGACTCCCTGTAGCCAATCAGAAAATTCCCCCATAAGCCTCTCTCCCTCCTAAGGTACCACTGGTCCCACCCTACTGCTCTGTCTGCTGCTCCCCATGGCTCTCCTCAGAGTAGAGGAAAAGTGGGATAAAGCAGCACTCCTCCTCCGCGAAGACCAGGGAGAGGTCTTCAAGACTGGGCATCCCGAAGCAGCCTGAACCTCCTCATGAGACGTTGCAAGAATCCAGGAGTTCCCTGTGGATTGAGTGAATACCGAAGGTTGTCCTGCCATGTGGATACCCAGTCAAGAGGGGTCTTTTAGGCATGAAGCCAGAAGCTGAGGGCATGACTTCCTATAGTGGGAGCTAAGGAGGTGGAGATCTCCATATGGTCTCCAAAGAACCATATGGGTGTCCACCAATGACGGACACTTGGATTTCCAGCTTAGGAAGAGCACCAAAGGCCAGCGTCAGTCACCGAGGCCACAATACACAGCAAAGCAGACTGTCATCTCACCCAGTCACTCGGGGGGCACTGGTACTTTCTTGCCAACTTCCTGACCTTATCCTCAAAGGATCCTAGAAGAGAGATAGGGAGGAAGGGAAGAAGGAGGAGGGGGAGGGGGACAAGGATGAGGGGCATGAGGAGGAAACAGCTGAGGTGTACTTGCTCTGTGGGCAGGAGACAAGAGATCTGAACCCATCTCGAGAGAGACGTTTTTAGGGGAACAGCACTGAATCCTGAGTAGCAAGATGAAACTGTGCTAAGAATCAGTGGGGCTGAGAAAGAAGTACAGGCTGCAGCAGAAAGCCATTGAGGATGCCTGGAGAAGGGAGGGTTCATCCTAGCAGAGTTGGAAGGGGTAAATACTGGAAAAAATAAAACTACAGGACTTCCTGTGCATCCTGCCAGTGAACTGACACTTCACAAGGAGCCAATGTTCATTTGTATTTGTGAGAAATTAGTATGCTCACGTTTCTAAAAGTTAGCGTTTCGGGCTTGTACATAAACCTATGGCTCAAGTTTTGTCAATACCTTATCAAGGAATAAGAAAGAGTAAGTAGGAAATCATTAGCTTTGTAATAGGAGCAGAAGACATAATTCGCAATGCTATTTTTTTTCTTTTTTGCCCTGCTGCAGTTCAAAGTGACAACAAAAGCTATTTCCCCTAATTCACAACAACCTCAGTTTTAGTTGACAGAAAATTCCCAGACAGTGGTTGTTTTGGTGAGCACTGCATTTACCCTACAAAGAAATACTACATATATATTCAAAAAGTCATATTTACATAAAGAAGCATCCAGTAAAGTAAACCATTTGCTACAAAGTAGGTTTCGGGACCTAAGCATTTCGGTTACTTTGACTGTAGGGAAAGTCCCTAAATGGGGGAGATCTTAAGTATTCAAAAATTTCCAATGACCTAGTTTTTTTAAGTTTATGTAAAATTGTCATGATTTTTAGAATTATTTTTCAGTCATATTTTGTTTTATATGTCTAAAGTTGCAATTTACTCAATAATGCCCTGGCACCCTGAAAACATTAACGAGCATGTTAGAAGGCTGGTTTGGGGTACCCATAGCATCATTCACAAGAATCCTCAAAAACCTGCCTTAAAGGTCCCGTTTATTTATTTCTGGATTTGGAATACAGGAAAGTTGGGCTTCCTGGTGTGAGCTTCCTTCTCATCATCTTCACAAATAAAGAAGCAAAACCAAAATAGTCAAATGGTTCTGCCCAGGGTCATGAAGCAAGTGCATCAAAAATGGAAATGGGACGGCCGCGGTGGCTCACGCCTGTAATCCCAGCACTTTGGGAGACCGAAGCGGGCGGATCACGAGGTCAGGAGATCGAGACCACCCTGGCTAACACCCGTCTCTACTAAAAATACAAAAAATTAGTCGGGCGTTATGGTGGGTGCCTGTAGTCCCAGCTACTTGGGAGGCTGACGCAGGAGTGAACCCGGGAGGCGGAGCTTGCAGTGAGCTGAGATCGCCACTGCACCCCAGCCTGGGTGACAAAGCGAGACTCCATCTCAAAAAAAAAAAGAAAATGGACATTCTCTGTCTTTTTGCCAGTCCGATGACCACACAGATGGCTTCTTAACATGGTGGGAAAATGACAACCTATCCCCTTTATTCCTCCAATATCAGGAACATAGAGAAGCCGCATGGACAGGGTCCTTGGAGAGATGGGCTCTCCTTAGGCTGTGACTCTGGACCACAGACACTCCCTTCCTAAGAGTGATAGACACGAGTCAAGCACCCAAGTTATTCAATTATTTCTTTCTGAGATTTGCCAATTCCCAGTGAAATCCAAGGAACGTTATTACAAAATGTCAGTGATTTTTGCTGCACTGTTTAATTTCTATGTTGATTGCACACACAGAAGCACAGGAAAATCTTCTGTGACACTAATGTGAAACAGAGCTGTGGGTATGGATTGATCTGGACTGAGGAACCTGGTGTTTGTGGGTTCTGATGGCAACCGGCTGGGGATCAACCCCGTGTAGCTATCTCTCGGCAACTCACCTGATTCCTAGAAACCAAAACCCATTCCAATTTTTACTTCTTTATCCCTATCAAAAAAAAAAAATCTGAGGACTGCAGACGCAACCTCAAAACCCCAAATTCAGACAACTTTCAGTATTTCGTCAGACTTTACATTCTTATAACAGAGCCCCTGCAAGCCAAGCAGACAAATGCATCCATGTGATGATAATGGGGCATGCCCTGGGTTGAACTGTGTCCCCCAGAAAGATATGCTGGCATCCTTAACCCCTGTACCTGTGAAGGGGACCTTATTTGAAAATAGGATTTTGCAGATGTAAGCAAATTAAGATGCAGTGGTATTGGACTGGGGTGGGTCCTAAATCTGATGACTGGTGTCTTTATAAGAAAAGAGAAATTTGAGCATAGACATACACAGGGAGCACATTATGTGAAGATGGAGACCAAGATGAGAGTGACACAGCCGCAAACCAGGAAACACCACGAATTGACGGCCACCCCCAGAAGCAAGGAGGAGGCAATGAAGGATTCTCTCCAGAGTCTCAGAGGGAGCATCTCCTTCTTGATACCTTGACTTCTTTTTCTGTTTTTTTGTTGTTGTTGTTTCTTTTAGGAAAAGATAACAACCACCTTCATACTCATTCCAATTAAGGTGTTATGTTTATCATCTTTGTAGTTACCTCTCCCATTACCATGTAAATTGTTCACTGGTGTAGAGCAGTGTCAGGCACATGGTGCATCTATTGAGTTAAACAAATGTTTTAAAAACTACCAAAGACAATCATCAGGAAAAGGCTATTCTTATTTCCTGGAACCAGGATAAATCACTGACGAAGCCAGAGGCAGGGCTACAACTAAAATTCAAGCCACACAACAGCACTGTATGGAAAATCTACACACTCCTATAATAAAGATCTTCCGAATGACCAAAATGTAGCATCCACTAGTTTGTGGATAAGTGAATGTGAAGTATGTCTCTAACTGATACCTTGACTTCTGACTTCTACCTTCCAGAACTGTGAGAGAATAAAGCTCTACCATTTTAAGCTACCCAGTGTGTGATGTGGAGCAAAGAAATCCAGAGTTGCATAGATGCTAGGTTTTTCTGTTTGTTTGTTTTCAATTATTCTCCTTAGAATGCACATATTTTAAAGATGGCAACCCTCACTGACATTTCCAGTTCTCCTTTGCTGAAGCTCACAAGTGGTAGTGAAAATGTAACCTCATGAGCCCCTCCCTGCACCCCTTGTTGTATCTTCTTCAGCTCAAGGCTGTGACAGGACTCATCTGGAAAGATGAAGGGCAGCTAGACCTATGGAGCCCATCACACACCTGGATCCTGTCCACAGGGCATCCCTGACATCTGCTTGGCCAACGGCAAGAGTTTTCCAAAAATGTCAGAGTTTTGCACTCAGTGCGTGCTTCAGGATGCAATAGATAATAAAAAGCACATCAAACAAAATGACTCGAAGCCTTTGCAGAAGATGTGCGTCAGAGCACATACCCTGAAATTGCAATGGCAGGTGCTTCAAAGTTGGTCAACCTAGATAGAATATGGTTAGAAGTTGGAAGCCAAGAGTCAGAAATATTGGCCCTATTTTTTTCTCCTTGCTGAGCTGTGGTGCATCTATCAGTAAATCATCTTTGCCTGTCTGGATTCCAGTAACCCAAGTACATCTATAGCTATAACTACATCTAATTCCAAGGCATTAAATTACCACCTTATCATGAAGTGCTTGTGAAGAGCAAAGGAATCACGTTAGATCTCACAACAAAGTGATCTGAGTGCCTCAGAAGTGGGGGAGAAGAAATGCATATTCTGGATATTTGATTCTTTAAAAATCACACGCCTGTGTTTGAAGGGAGCAGATGCTGAGGTGAAAGATGATTATGCAGATGACACTGACTCTGAGCAGCCCCCCTGCGATAATTGTTATTATTAATAGTCATGCTTCATCTCTAACCCTAAGACCCTTCGCATGGCCAAATTCTGGCCTGCTGTGTACATCTGAGCATCCCAAAACCTCTTCCAGAAAACCAAGCACTTGCTGCAGCCTGGCTGGAAAGAAAAATATAAATTAATTAAAACAGAACCACCCTGCAGTGACCTCAAAGCTGAAAATACAGCTGTCCTGTGAAAAATCTGTGAAAAGACGTTGATTCGATTCAGGATGTTTTTTGGGGGGGAGGTGGGGGCGGGGACAGAGTCTCGCTCTGTCACCAGCCTGGAGTGCAGTGGCGCGATCTCAGTTCACTGCAACTTCTGCCTCCCGGGTTCGAGCAATTCTCCTGCCTCAGCCTCCCCAGTAGCTGTGACTATAGGCGCACATCACCATGCCTGGATAATTTTTGTATTTTGAGTAGAGACGGGGTTTCACCATGTTGGTCAGAACGGTCTCGATCTCTTGAACTTGTGATCTGCCGGCCTCGGCCTCCCAAAGTGCTGGGATTACAGGCGTGAGCCACTGTGTCCGGCCCGATTCACGATTCTTAACTACAGGAGACCAAGGGTAATAAGAGCGCAGATGAAAACGTAAATTGTCCATGTTGAAGAAGGAGGAGGTGGTGGAAATAAGCACTCTTCGGGGGCTAATTGTTGACCCTAAGATGAGTACAGAAACCAAGAGAGTGATCAAATGCTGTGATGGGTAAAATTACGTCCCCTACTACCCATAAAAGGTATGTTGGCTTCCTAACTCCCAGTGCCTCAGAATGTGACCTTGTTGTGAGATAGGGTCTTGACAGAGGTAATCGAGCTCAAGTGAGGTGCTTAGCGTGAACTTTAATCCAATATGAGTGGTGTCCTTATAGAAAGGAGAAATCTGGGAACAGTTATACACATTCAGGGAAGACAATTATCTTTGTCTGTTTTGTGCTGCAATCGCAGAACACCACAGGTCATGTAATTTATAAAGAAAAGAAATGTATTTTTTATAGTTCTGGAGAGTGGAAAGTCAGTGATCAAACTGCCAGCAGGTTCATTGCTTGGTCAGGGTCTAGTCTCTGCTTCCAAGATGGCGCCTTGAACACTGTGTCGTCGGTGGGGGGCGAATGCTGTGTCCTCACATGGCAGAGGTTCCAGGTCTCAGAGACATCAAAGGGGTATATGTCGAGGGGGGATGTGGTGTGGGATGTGGGAGGTACTATGTGGGGTGTGGTGTAGGGGAGCAGGGTGTGTGGGAAGGTGGGCGGCTGTGGTGTGTGGAAGTGTGTGTGTAGTGTGTGGTGTGCTGTTTGTGTGTGGTGTGTATAGAGATTTGTGCAGGTGTCTGGTGTTTGTGTGTGTGTGGTGTTTGGTATGTGTGGTGTGTGGCATGAATGTATGTGTGTGCACCGTGTGTGTGGTGTGTGTGATGTGTTTTGTGTGGTTGGTGAGTGTGTGAATATTTGTGTGGAGTGTGGAGAGTGGTGGTGTGTGTGTGTTCGGTGTGTTTGTGTTGTATGTGAGTGCGTGTGTGTGTGTAGTGTGGGGGTGTCTGATGTATTTGGGGTGTGTGTGTGTGTTTGGTGTGTATGTGTGGTGTCTCCTGAAGAGCCCTTCAGAACTGTGTCTGGAAAGGTCAGAGGGACTCTGACCGTGGAGTAACATGACCTCCCGCTGACAGGCTAGACTGCAGGTTGTGAGCCCACGGATGTTTTAGAGACCCTGTGGGCCCTGGGTAATGCAGGGATGGAGGGAGAGGGGAAGGGGTGGGAAGACCAGCGTACCAATAATCCAGTCTGGAGATGGGTGAGCCTCCATAGACCAACTAACATCATATTTGGGGTTTGAACTAGAGGAGAGGCTGTGAGAATGTCTGGGAGATAGAGTTTTAAAAAGAAACACCAAAATCCATGACTAAGTAGGGGAGACAGGTAGGTCCCAGTGAGGTAATGCTGGTGGAGAACTTGAATTAGGAGCCAGGATCTTGCCTTGGGGCAGGGGCAGGATTTGAACCTTCCCTCCAATGTCTATTAGCTATGACTTTGGAGTTTACCAATGTCACTATGCTTCGCATTTCCAAAATGACAAATATGAACAGATCGTACCTCAAAAGATGACTGAAATGATTAAATAAACAATACCAATAAAGCACTTGGTATGATGCCTGGCACAAGATAAGCATTCCTAGAACATTAGCTACTGTGGGAGAAGAGAAGCGCCAAAGACCACTTTGAAAATCTGAAAAAAATCTATGTACTCTCTTCCCAGAAAAATGCACTGTGCAAACGCACCCTCCCCACACCCCCACATCCATAGGTATGCACACCACA
>NW_012102721.1:2482221-2484751 GCF_000951045.1 Mandrillus leucophaeus | reverse complement strand
AGGATGGTCTTGATCTCCTGACCTCATGATCCACCCGTCTCGGCCTCCCAAAGTGCTGGGATTACAGGCTTGAGCCACCGCGCCCGGCTATGTGATGTGTTTTGTGTGGCATGTGTGTGTCTGGTGTGTGTGGTGTATTTTGTGTGGGGTGTGTGTGTGTAGTGTGGGAGGGTGTCTGGTGTGTGTGTTTTGTATGTGTGATACGTGCATGTGTATGTGTGGTATGTGTGTGATTACTGTGGCAGTGTCTGGTGTCTATGTGTGTGTGTGCAGTGTGTGGTGTGAGTGTGTGGTATGTGATGTGTTTTGTGTGGATATTGAGTGTGTGTGTGTATAGTATAGAGAGTGGTGTGTGTGTGTTTGGTGTGTATTTGTGTTATATGTGAGTGTGTGTGTAGTGTGAAGGGTGTCTGGTGTCTATGTGTTTGGTGTGTTGTGTGGTATGTGAGTGTGTGTGCACAGTGTATGGTGTGTGTGGTGTGTGTGATGTGTTTTGTATGGATATTGAGTGTGCATGTCTATAGTATGGAGAGTGGTGTGTGTGTGTTTGGTGTGTGTTTGTGTTATATGTGTGTGTGTAGTGTGAGGTGTGTCTGGTGTCTATGTGTTTGGTGTGTTGTGTGGTATGTGAGTGTGTGTGCACAGTGTATGTTGTCTGTGTGGTGTGTGTGATGTGTTTTGTGTGGGTGGTGAGCGTGCATATGTGTGTAGTGTGGAAAGTGGTGTGTGTGTATTTGTGTTGTGTGTGTGTGTGTAATGTGGGGGTGTCTGATGTGTGTGTTTTGTGGGTGTGTGTGGTGTGTGTGATGTGTTTTGTGTGGTTGGTGAGTGTGTGAATATTTCTGTGTAGTGTGGAGAGTGGTGGTGTGTGTGTGTTCGGTGTGTTGTATGTGAGTGCGTGTGTGTGTGTGTAGTGTGGGGGTGTCTGATGTATTTGGGGTGTGTGTGTGTGTTTGGTGTATATGTGTGGTGTCTCCTGAAGAGCCCTTCAGAACCGTGTCTGGAAAGGTCAGAGTGACTCTGACCGTGGAGTAACATGACAGGCTAGACTGCAGGTTGTGAGCCCACGGATGTTTTAGAGACCCTGTGGGCCCTGGGTGATGCAGGGATGGAGGGAGAGGGGAAGGGGTGGGAAGACCAGCGTGACACTAATCCAGTCTGGAGATGGGTGAGCCTCCATAGGCCAACTAACATCATATTTGGGGTTTGAACTAGAGGAGAGGCTGTGAGAATGTCTGGGAGATAGAGTTTTAAAAAGAAACACCAAAATCCATGACCAAGTGGAGGAGACAGGTAGGTCCCAGTAAGGCAATGCTGGTGGAGAGCTTGAATTAGGAGCCAGGATCTTGCCTTGGGGCAGGGGCAGGATTTGAACCTTCCCTTCAATGTCTATTAGCTATGACTTTGGAGTTTACCAATGTCACTATGCTTCGCATTTCCAAAATGACAAATATGAACAGATCGTACCTCAAAAGATGACTGAAATGATTAAATAAACAATACCAATAAAGCACTTGGTATGATGCCTGGCACAAGATAAGCATTCCTAGAACATTAGCTACTGTGGGAGAAGAGAAGCGCCAAAGACCACTTTGAAAATCTGAAAAAAATCTATGTACTCTCTTCCCAGAAAAATGCACTGTGCAAACGCACCCTCCCCACACCCCCACATCCATAGGTATGCACACCACAGGGACACACACACACACACTCAATTTTGCATACAACTTCCTCGGAACTGTGGGCTCCCAGTAGCCATGGTGGATTTTGTTAAATGCCCATGGATCCAGGCTAAATCGTTCCAATCTCCGCAGAGGCATCCTGCAGATATTTGGAAATGTGGCTGGATTTCCAGAGGCTAATCAAAAGCCAGAGACGTGAACTTGGAAATCTCCAGCACGTGTTTGTCCAACATCATGAACCCTGCAGACTTTCCGCGGGATGTGGGGAGAATGAGTGGGGAACTTGGACGGCCTCATGCAGTCCACACACTAATGGGAAGGTGTCAGCAAACTGAAGAAGAAGCCCCCACACCAGAGAGCTGCAAACAATGCTGGACCACCGACATTTTAACTCCAGCTGGGTAATGTCTTAGGAACACAAACCACCACAACGAAAGCCCACAGGCAATTATTTTAAATTTCACTGAACTACATTTCACCATCAAATCCTTCTGTCTTATTTGGAGGCTGAATTTTTTTTTCAAGCTTGTTTCTCCAGCTGTTCAATTTAAATTTATCCCTTTGCGTAAAACTGTATTTCCCAAATCAAAACCACAGTACACATTTAGAAATGAGTATTTTTAGGGTTTATGGATTTATTTATGAGAGGTTTTATAAGCGTACAAAAAGTAACATTTAGTTATGTAAGTTCAACAAATTAAATTTATTGAAAATAACAAAATTAGATGAAACCACAGGGATTCTGGAAAATCCCATTCTCAGATTTGAGATATTCTAGTGGGTACCACTGGTGAGCAGAGAGCAGTGGCCCAATACCTGTTAGTTTCTCCTACTCCCTTTCAGCCTCA
>NW_012102721.1:2462278-2481771 GCF_000951045.1 Mandrillus leucophaeus | reverse complement strand
TGATGGCATCTGGTGATCCAGGATTCTACTCCCTTAGATGATGGGATTTGCAGGGTTCCTCTCACCAAGTTTCATGGTGGTTGTGTTACTGACCACAAGTTCTTAGGCCCCCATGCAACAGAAATTGTCACTAGGCCAAGCAAGTTTCCTACACAAGATTTATTAAGACTTCTGCCTGAAACACGGCGTATACTGGGAGAAAGTGCAGGAAGAAGGGTCCTCTGCGTGGCTCCCCAGGGGAATGCATTGTGGTGTCTTAAGAAGGGTGACATGCCTAACTCATGAGGTAGGTGAGGATCATTACATGTGCAGGGTGGAGTGCAGGGTGTGCAGATGCAGTAAAAAAAAATCATGTTAACACATATTTTGCATGATCAGAAAATGGCAGCTAAGCCCCTCCCTGGGCAAAGGTATTACAATGAGGTTCACGGTAAGGATTGGTCCTTCTCCTGAGCTCTCCTTCTCCAGTAACAGCAGATCAAGGCATTACTGTTGAATATTTTATGCTCAACAGCATGTGGTCTACGTAAAGATCATATTCATTTATTTACTTACACATTTAATAAATACATATTGATCGCCTACCATAGGCAGGGCCATGAGAGTAAAACAGTGAGCAATGATTATGCACACCACAGGAATATGACAAAGAAGATAAATTCATGACACAGAATTGAAATATGACAAATTATGTCCTAATCTTGATCTATTCTATGTGAAGAGAACTTCTCATAAAAAATATGAGAGCATTTTGAAGAAATGTGTGTGTACTGATTCCAAAGTTGTGCATTTGCAGGCAAGGCATCTAGAGGTTGGGATCTACATAATAGCTGAATTTTACGTAGGAAAAGGAGTTGGAGGAAAGTTACTGTGCTACAGCATATAAAATATATTTCCAATATTTTCATGCCAAAGATATTCTGGTTTCCCATTAAACTCCTAGAATTTTGCTTTTCTCTTTTTTCTTTTTATTTTTCTGTTAGAGAACTTAAAGTATATTTTCGAGCTTGGTAGTAGTAGGTGGTCTACCACCAAGTGGTCTTATTGAAGATAGTAACTCTTGGTTAGAAGGGGGGAAAAAAGCAGAGAACCCTCAATGAATGACTCTCAGAAAAATTATTCTTTTCAGCCGGGCTCTGTAAGCAGAGACTTGACATCTAACATGTTGATTTTGAGGGAAGGCTGGTTTCTTATGATCACAACAAGTTTCTTAATGATCTTGGTTGAAGACTGGAAAATAAATAGTTCATTCTTTTCTTCCTTGAGAATCCTTTACTTTTGCCTTATCTAAGAGTGCAAAAAGAAAGGCTATCCTCCTCACCCAATCAGCTTTGACATCTACAATACTTGAGGTTAGGGACACTCGTTCTGATCTGCACAAAACAGTGACCAAGAAGATTTCCTTTGCCTTCTGCAAGACCTCATTGTGATGTAAAGGGCCTAGTTAAATGGATTGTAAGTATTCAGTTCTTGATGCTTAATCTAAATTTTCCATATTGGGTTCCTTTCTTGTTAACTGAGTAACAGCAAATGAAAAACAGGGCACTTACTGGTTGAAATAAAACTGGTAAATATATTTAGAAGACATTTGGATGCTCAGCAGATGTAGGTGGAGGCTGCCTGTGGGCTGGTGCAGGTGAAGGAAAAAAGATAGCTTCCTTTAATTTCCTTAATGGATGTGGCAATTTGCTTTTTCTAGTCAAGAATCAACATAAATTAGTTGCCTATAACAACGGCCAGCCATTAGAATTAATTCTTGGTTACTATGTAGTTAATATCCTAAATGGAAAATACCTATTAGCATGAATATTCATATGGCACCACAGGCCATTAAAACTCCATTTATTCCACAAACAGAGTACTTGATGATTTTGGAGCCAACTTCTTTTAAGTAGCTTCAATAATGGACACTTTCAGATCTTCAAAGTCTGTCTTTTGAGCTCAAAATAAGAGTCAGGATTGCATCCATTTACTGAGAGAATTATGCTGTGGAGCTGGGAATTTCGTCTCTATTTCTCCTTGATTTCCCAGAATCGTTACACTTCTGAACTGTATAATAAATTTCAACTTTGTGACACCAGTCGATGAAGGATTTGTTTCCTGGATTTAATGGAGTGGTCACTTGGAGATGGGCTGGGACCACCAGGATGTTTCTCAAACTCTGCCAAGATTTTTATAGCCCTAAAAAATTATTTCTGCCAACAGAAGCTCCACGCCACAGCAGTCTTAAAAGAAATTCACTGCCTGCCACCGGGTTCAGACTGTAAAAGATTGAATAAAAGAAAATTAAACTTGGAAACCCCTAGAGAAAGGGCACAGATTTCCCAAGTGAGCTATAAGACTGTAACCACTAATTTCTTTTCATCTTTCCTCTGACTTATGTGATCTTTCTACTTTGTTCTCAGAGAAGCCTGCCCAGAAAAAGTCGGGAGAAAGAAGAAAGAAAAGGGGCTGAGGCAAGCAGAGAAGGAACACAGGTTCACCACAAGGAATGCCACTCTGTAAGAAGGACTTGCCCCACACTTGATGGCCAATATGTAAACTAATAAAATGTATGGGACATTAGTCTTACCCTCAAGCAATCATACAGGTATACATGAACACAAACGAGGAAGTCATGCCTGGAACTTCTTTTTCCAAGGAGCATACCATTAAAATTTAGAATGTGGCCGTGTCTCCACCTTCCCCAGCCCCAGTGGCCTTTCTTCTAAATATACTACTAAGTAGTATATTTTCGGAAAGAACCTTATAGATGGTTTATGCAAAAGTATTTCAAAAGAACCAGTCATGTGATCTTGATGATGATCATTACTACTGTGGAATGTCTGGTATGTCCCAGACACCGTGCTAGGAGATTGTACGTGTTACTTCCTTACATTTATTTCGCGTCGCAGATGTGACTCTCCACACATAAGAAATGAGCAATTGAAGCTAAGTAAAGGTAAGCGACTTCCCCAGGTCCACAAAATGGCCCAGTCTCATTCTAAAAGACAGAGATCTCTTTTCTTGGCAAACATCTTCAACTGTCCTGAAAAAGAAAGAAAATGATAGTGATGTCAGCGTATTGCCATTTGGTTGCTTGCCACTGGGAAAGGTGGCACCCATGTGGGTATACATCTAACACACGAACTGGGTGGATTCTGTGAACTGAAAGGATTTGCAGGGAGAGCCCGACCTGCTGTCTACATGCCTCCAGCTCCAAGTCACCTGACGCTGCCTGTCCCACAGGAGCCCTGTAAGCCCCCACCCCCACCACTCATATAGCTGCCTCCCTGTGCCCAGTGCTGACTCCTGCCCCAGCCACCTCTAGCCCCAACTCCACCAAGTACATCACTGAGTTCTGAGAATCCCGACCCTTAAATACTTAAATACTACAGATTTCCCTCCACTGGAGGATTAAATCCATGGGTCATCGAATTTGACTGTAGAATCTGACATTAAGAGATTTAAGAACTTACAAAGGGCAGTAAGCTTGAAAGCCAGTGTAAATACATTTATAGCCACTAACATAAAACAACAAAACTCCACATAATCAATGGCATGGATACATTTTTAATTAGCAATGTTGTTTGCAGGGAGATTTATTTCCATGCATTTTCCTTGCTTGCTAGGGAATTCTCTAGCACTCCACCTTGCCCAGGCTCAGTGAGCTGCTCTGACCCTCATTTTGCTTGACTGCAGCTCTGTTTACTGCAGTTCATCCCTGCATCTGATGTCCTGTCAGGACTTTCTGACTGCAGGATTGAGTTGCTAACCTCTATGTGGCTCCGTGGCCCCAGCAAGGCTATATGGCCTGAGTATTTGAGATACATTGGAATATTTCCTTGAAGACTGCAGAACGGGCATTTCACAAGCCCTCCATGTGTTCAGGCTGCAGCCCCTGCCCCCAACCCCTCTCACCTATACCTCCGTACCCTCTCTCCTCAGGACCTGAGATTCGAGATGCTCTCCAGCTCTCAAGGCTTTCAGTGCAAAAATATGTATTCTTTATTCTGCCTTGTTTTCAAAAATTTACTCGCAGGAGCAACTCCTATTTTACAGGTACCAGAAGTGAAATTCTCCCAGACTGAGAAGAAAAGGTGTCTGCACTGGTATGACGCCCTTGGTTGGAAAGAGAGCCCCGTGGTCACAAATCCTTCTCATCCTCTCCTTGGCCACCCTGCTCGTGCTGTCTCTTCCAGACATGGGCACACCATCCTTGCTCTCTCTCTCTCTCTCTCTCTCTCTCTCTCTCTCTCCCCCTCAGGTCTTTCTCAGCTGCAGTCTATCCTCTGCAGGGCAGCCTGAACGTTCACTCCACCCACACCCTGACCTACCCTCCCCAGCTCACACCCTCCTGAGTCTCCACGTCCCTCCATTGCAGCAGCCCTCCACACTGTCTCTGTCCCAGCATGCCTGAGGGACACACCCACAGCAGCCACGCTCATCAAGCCAAGGCCAGTACATGCAGAAGGGAAGAAGAATGTGCAGGTTTCCCAGTGGAAGGAGTGGCCAGATCTCTCACGGTCGTGTGAACTTTGAAATGCCCCCCTCTCAACAATTTCTACACTATTTTCCCATCTCATAACTCCAGACCCCAGGGTGACAGCCACATGTTCCCAATTCTTCACCACAGTCTACAACATCCTTCCTACTGTGACCCAATCCGTCCTTCACCCTGGATCCTCCACCCTCCCAGGGCCTTACACCCCCTGAGCCAGTGCCTGGGTCAGCACTCAGCACAGAGTAAGCATTCTGTAAGTGGAAGCTATTTCTATAGTATCATGAATAGAATAACCCCTGTGGATGTGAGTGAATGGCTATCAGGGGCCAGGGACCATGCTATGTGTTTTACATCTATTACTTGCAAATCGCCAAATGGAGAAACTGAGGCTTAGAGAAGTGAAATCTACTTCATGGCAGAGACAGCCTCAAATGTGAGTCTGTCTACTTCCATATCTATGCTCCTTCCATTAAGCATGACAACCCACATTGGTTAGGAGCTGTGTTAATTCTAGGCAAGGTGCAAGTGTCTTTTTTTTTTTGAGATGGATTCTCACTCTGTCACCAGGCTGGAGTGCAGGGGTGCAATCTCAGCTCACTGCAATCTCCACCTCCCGGGTTCAAGACGTTCTCCTGTCTCAGCCTCCTGAGTCGCTGGGATTACAGGTATATACCACCACACACGGCTAATTTTTGTATTGGGGTTTTACCATGTTGGCCAGGATGGTCTCGATCTCCCGACCTCGTGATCTGCCAGCCTCGGCCTCCCAGAGTGCCGGGATCACAGGCGTGAGCCACTGTGCCCTGCTGGTGCAAGTGTCTTTTATGCATCGACTTATTTTGGACAGCAGCTTATGAAGTGAATGTTATTATCATTTCTCATTAATAGGTTGAGAAGGGCAGAGAGAGGCTACATAACTTCAAGACACACAGCTTAGTAGGTGATTTGGCCTCATAAGGACTGACTCTGTGGCCTGTTCTTGTAACTCGGTATAGTCTAAGGTTTAAATTAAAGCTAAGTATTATTTATTTCCTTCCATCTGGCAAAATCAGGAGGGCCTCAGATGGCATAACCACAAGCTCCCCTCCTCAGTCTGCTCCTGCAGAGAAGGTCTCCCAGCCAAACAACCCTCCTTATCAAGGGACCAGGCAGATTCTGCTTATCCTTGAGTAGTGAATTTCATTCCCTGCCAGCCTGTGGAATTACTCAAACGAGCCAGTCGCATCCTCCCACGGGACCCGGGAGACACTGCAGTCTCTTGTTACTACAAAGCCTGCCTCCCACGGCCCCCGGTTGTTCACTCTGTCCTTAAATGGCCTGCATGGCACGGTGTCCTCCTCTCCTGGGCTGTGGGTATATGTTAGGAATAGGCTGCTGTGTCGATCGCATCTGTCCACTATCAGGTGTTGTGTGTTCAGCCACATTCCAAACCCTAGGGAGGGAATCCCTCCCCCACCAACGGGGTAAACAGGAGGCAATTAAAGCTCTAAGGAGGCCGAGGTCGGGGGATCACTTGAGCTCAGGAGTTCTAGACCAACCTGGGCAACATGGCAAAACCCCATCTCTACAAAAAATGCAAATATTAGCCAGGCGTGGTGGTGCACACCTATAGCCCAAGTTACTTGGGGTGCTGAGGCAGAAGGATTGTTCGAACGCAGGAGGTCGAAACTGCAGTGAGCTGAGATTGCATCACTGAACTCCAGCCTGGGTGACAAAGTGAGGCCCTGTCAAAAAAATATAAATAAATAAATAAATAAATAAATAAGCTCTGGGAAGGACTGGACCAGGCAGTGAAAGTCAAAAACTCAGAGATTGAAATTTGAACAAAATACGTATAAATAAAGCCTCATGCTCACTATTCATTCCTTCACATGTCACGTATTTATTGGGCACCTGCTATCTGTCAAACACTGGGAATAGGACCTGGGATCCAACAATGAACGTGATAGGCAAGTACCTGGCCCACGAGGAGCCTCCATTCTGGTAAGCGGGGGTAGTAAACAGGAAAACAAATAAATAGGAACCTTGATTTCAGGTTGTGCTGGATCTTTGCAGGCCCTTCCCTCTGCCAAGTCTAGGTTCTAACTGAAGATTCCCAGTTAGAATTACGGAACCACAGAAGTCCAGTATGACTTCCAGTTGGACAACCATCTTTACTGACTTCAACTAATAGAAAAATTCTGAATGGCAGTACTGGCAAGGGCAAGTTTGCCTTCTTCCTTGTGTTTTGTTCCGGAGCCTCCATTTATGTCTTAGCTTCTATTTTCTCCCTTGCTTGGGCCCATTCCCCACCTTGGTTGGGCCCATTCCCTCTGTTCCATATTGGTGTTCTTTCTCTTCTTTTTATCCCAATCTGGTTATTAATTTTCTGGTTATTAATCTGGTTATTAATTTTCTAAACCTGGTAGTAAGCAAAATATCAAGAACCTGTAGTCATGAGATTTCACTTAGTTGCCTACAAGGGAGATGAGTCCAAGGTGGAGGTCAGGTCTCCGAAGAGGCAGGAACAAAGATCAACAAAGGTCACCTACTGGACATTTTTGTATCACACACACACACACACACACACACACGCACACACACACACACACTCTTAATAAAACAAATTATTTTAAAACCAAAACTATGCTTTCCATTTTCCCCAAGAGCCAAACATCCTTGATGATTGTTACATAGTTTTAATGACTCACACAAACTATGAATCTTTAATATGCAACTGACGTACTGAGCGCAGATGCAGACTCCCTGGGAGACATTTATGGAGGCCGCCGTTAGGTTTTCCTAATTAGATGTTCCAGAATGCAGATTTCCTACTTACAGCATGCCTGCTTTCTGTGAAATCACCCCACAAATTCAGTTCAGCGGACACTTTTGTTTATCCACAGACCATCAACAGAAGTTAGCTGAAATAATTTAAAGAGGCAGTTACATGCTTCTGGCAAAAAGTAAAAAAATCTAAAAATCAGCATTTCATGGTTCTTAGCGAGCTTGAGCCAAAAATATGCTGGGCTGCAGTCTGAAGTCTGAGTGCCTTCCGTCTGAAGTTGACTGGGCGTGCTTTTGAGCAGCAGCAGGACCGCAGGGAAGGACTCGTGGGTCAGGATAACTTTGGGAGCGGGGGCCAAGCACCAAGAGCAGTTCCTCTACCTGCCTCCGTGGGCCACGTCAGGGAAGAGAGATGCAGGGCTGAGGAGAAGCTGACCTTCTCCTGGGAGAGGTGATACATGTGCTGGGGTGGCTCCAGGCTGGTGGTGGCCATTAACAGGGGACATTCCATAGTCCATGCCTTTTTCCGGACACGGGATTGCAGGGCAAACCTCAGGCCACCTGCACTCGCGTATGCCTGGTATATTTAAGACAAATCAGGAGTCCAGGAAATCAGAGGTGGGTAACAGACCCATTACCAAATGGAACATTCTAGAAGCCCCACAGAGCCAAACACACTATTGAATAAAATTGGACACACTGAACAAAAACAAATCCAATGTTTGCATAGATATTGGTGACTGAAAGGAACAGAAAACCTCCCATCCAAAGAGATGTTTGGAAATAAGCTCATAGACATGGCTGCTGAGAAGCTGTGACGTCCAGGAAAGTTGGGAACTGGATGGGCGTCTGCAACATGAAAGGCTTCCGTGCAGGTGAGGTCTACTTAGAGTCCAATGAAACACCTGCAGGTTCACACCTCCTCAATGATTCTTCTGTTCGCCTTGGCAAGACCAAAGGGCAAGTGTTCTCTTGCATTTACTGTCGACTTCCATGACAACTCAGCACGGAGACTCCAGCATCAAGACTCAATAGCAAAATGGATTTTCCCTGGCCGACAACGTAGGACCCAATGTTATCCTTCTGCATCTCTGGGAACTCTTTGTAAGCCTTTGTGCTTCCTGAAGGCTAATCTGTCTCCCAGGGCAAAGGCCTTGACCTACAGAGAATTAACTTCCATGTCAAAGCCTCAGAGATGCTGGGAGTGGTAGAGATGTTAAAAGATGGGGCAAAAGCTTTGCTAAAAAAAAAAAAAATTGAAAATCCCTCTGTCATTGTTAGAAAGAAAGAAACCACAGCTTCCAACTCTTTAAATGAAAATTTGTTTAACAAACTAACTTTAAGCTTAATTTTTTTCAGAGGAGCTTGGTCCAACATCAATTAACAAGGTCATCAGCCCTGATTGTGCCAGTCTGCAGCAAAGGTCTCCAGTTAAAAGGCTTTCTCAGCATTTCAAATATTTTGTTTGTACCAGATAAAAGCTGCTTTAGAACACAAAGGTCAGAGTTTCCGTGATTTATCTTTTAAAAGCAGGCATGCTGGGTGTCTTTTAAATGAAGTCATCCTGGATAAACTGCACACACACACACAAAAATTCAATGGCTAATTGAATTGATGATGGTTATTTGGGGAGGACCCTCTCCCTAAATCACTTGGGGACACGATTGGTAAAAAGCTGCCACCTTTGATCATGGCCAGGAAAATCTATTTCAGTTTCCTCCTCACATAACTGCAATCATTTTTTTTCCTATGTACTCTCTAATCTTCACAGCAAACCTAGGAAATAGACATTGCTTTCTCCATTCTACAAAGAAAACAACAAGACTTGGAGATATTTATTTACTTAATTCGTTGCAGATACAAGACTTGAAACCAGATTCTTTCAGCTCTACTCTGGGCATTTTAGGCACATAACTCCTCATTAAACCACTGGAATTGTCCCCATGTGCTGAAGTTCGGTTTAGTGCAGAGTCATTCGACTCAGCATAACTAGCTGTTCATTAGCAAATAACAAAAAAGGAAAGAATTAAGAATAAAAATTAGTCTTTGGTCTCAAGGAGTTCAAAGCACTTCATTTTTAAAAATTTTTATTTTTATTTATTTATTTTAGAGACAAGATCTTCCTCTGTCTCCCAGGCTGGAGTGCAGTGGCACATTCATAGCTCACTGCAGCCTCAAATTCCTGGGCTCAAGCAATCCTCCTGCCTCAGCCTCTCAAGTAGCTACTACTACAGGTGCATACCACCATGCCCAGCGAACATTTTTATTTTTTTATGTAGATGGGGTCTCGCTATGTTGCCCAGGCTGGTCTCAAACTCCTGGTCTCAAGTGATCTTCCAGCCTCAGTCTCCCAAAGTGTGGGGATTACACGTATGAACCACTGTGCTTGCCCTCAAAGCAGCTTAGAAGATTAGGGCTCCTCAATGCTCCTTCAATTATCTTCTTTATCAGCCTGGGTCTGGATGCTCACCACACAGAAAGCCAGTCACTGAGACAAGTATTACTAGGGAAGAAAAGCTTTATTGCAGGTGACGGCAGCCAGAAGATGGGTCTCAAGTCTCAAATCCATCTCTATAACCAAGTAAAATTAGGGGTTTGTATAGCAGAGAATTAGGGAGGGGTAAGGAAGAGGAGTTGGTCCAGAGGTAGCAGGTGTGTCTGATTGTCCGAATGTGGTGATATGGGAAGTTTCAGTTCCTTGATATGATCTGGGAGGCCTCATGGTTAGTTTCCTGAGAAAGTAACTCAGGTGAAACAAATGCGAGTTGCTCAAGCTTCAATTCTATGGGAAAACTGGGCCAGTTCTGTGATTTTGCTTGCCTTGGTGTAATGCTCCTTTCTTTTCAGTAAAACTACATTTCTTCATGACTCTGTTGCACACAGCGGTGAAAATCAGCGGGGGTTTTGCTCACTCAGATTCAGAACATGGTTCCCACTTTGAGGGAGTCACCCCATTGTGTGACTTCCGGTGGAAGGCATAGCGGCAGTGCCACCCTGACTGCTACTGCGTGGGCCTGGGACTGCCACTCTGCCAATGAGAAGCTTCCGCCCCAGGCTTCACATTCAGGAGGGTGACCCAGAGCTGCTGGGATAGTGTGGTGGCTGCCACATGGAGGCAGATGTCCAAGGGCCTCTGTTCCCAGGATGTATCAGCATGGGCATTAAGCAACCAGTGGTAGCCACAGTGCCAACAATGAGGCCCAGGCTGGCAGGTTCTGGGCTTCATCCCTGTGCTGCACCTGCCTTGGACACTGCCTTTCCTCTGCACCACATTCTCCAGCCTTCTCTTTGGTTCTAGAAACTTCCAGTGCATTCCTCCCTGCTTCAGTTGGCAGAGGCTGTTTTGCATTCACCTTACACCCTCTGACAAAACAGCCCCCGAGGTCAGGAATCAGATGGACATAGTAATATCTGGGCCAGCAGTGCCGAGTGGTTTAAGCCACATGTACAAGTGTACCCCTGAGGTTCCCCAACCATTTTACATTTTATATAAGCATCTGTATTCTTACCTAGTATTCATTCATTCAACAAATATTATTGGAAGCCGCCTCTACACTAGTTATTTAAGATGGTATGTCTTTGAACAAAGAAATAGGGTCCAGGATTTGTGTAGGTCTTAATCAGCAATTAAAAGATATGCCATATTTCACAGCACCAGCTTTTTCTGAGACAAATGGAAAATTCATTCAGGGACACACAGGACTAACTATAATTATGATGCAGCTAGATCCTCATTCTATGTCTGGGCTTCAAAAGTTTTATTTTTCAAAGCGTAATTATAATAATTTATCTAAGTGACAAAATAGATGGGTTTTGGCTTTATAATCAAATCACAGAAAAGGGCTTATGAATAGAGAGGTACGAATGCATTAAGCCCTGGCCTTAGTAGATGAGAAAACATTCAACTAGAACAGTGCCAGCCAGAGATTACCAAGAATTTCTGTTCCTAGTTGAAGAAACTAATGCTTGTGATATTCCTTATCTTGTCCCAGTCATCAGGTTTGAGGAAAATTTGAAAATTTCCTTCAGTTTCATTCAACTTTCTTTTTTTTAGTGTGGTGGTCCCTGATCCACAAGCTGAAATGGACAAAATATTTTTGCCATGTGGAACTGTAAGTGCAATTACTTCTTTATTTTGTAAATTGCCCAGTCTCGGGTATGTCTTTATCAGCAGCCTGAAAACAGACTAATACATCCATCTTCACTCAGAAAAGTTATAAAATAGTCTTTGTCATAAGTCATGTGTTTTTAAATCTGGAGTCTATAAATTTGCGGGATCCTTCAAATCCTGTGATAACATGCATATTCTATAACATGTGTTTTTTCAACTCTCTAAAGCCCGAGCTTATTCTGAATGGCTGGATGCTCATGTTCACCTCAGGATTTCTGATTTTTATGAGACCAGCTGACCGCCAAAAATGGCAGCATCGTTTCTCTCAAGGATCCATAAGAGGGATTTTTCTCTTTCAAAGGCGTTTCTACAATACTTGAGTTTGAGAAACCCTCTTGTAATAAAGAGCGTAGAAGACCTGGGTCTAAAAACGTGATCTAGTCCTGGATCCATCATTCTCTCCTCTGGTGGGTTATTTTACCTCTAGTGATCATTTTGGATATTAAATAAATTGAAATATAAAATACAATGTGTGCTGTAAATTATGAGGTTATGTAGAATTGTAAACATCCCTTGTAATCCAGTCCCAGCACTGCAGAATGACATGTTCTGGAGCTCTTAATTGCAATTTGCCGTGTGTGTGTGTGCATGTGTGTGCTTGTGTATGAGTGCAGATTTTAAAAAGTCAAAGGAAACTCAGTGTCTAATAAAACCATAACCATGGAAGTTCATTCCTTTCCTTTGGCAAAACAAACAAGCACCACCTATTTTGTGCATTGCGTATGAATCAGTTTATATAAACTGGGATTGTTATTTTGTAAAAGATAATTCATTAATTTAGGAATCCAAATGAAAATGAGTTCAAGCAGCTGGTGGGGATGGAGGGTGTGGAGTGAAGAACTGATTATCTCTCTCTTCTCTGTTCTTACAGGATCTTGATTCTGGCTCCTAGCCTAGGGCACTGAGCATGTCAGAACCACTGGGGAAAAAGATGATTACTCTATCAAATTGAGTGTAAAGTCAATCAACAATATATCATTAAAATAAAAATGCAGCTTCTAAATGTAATTTAGCTCCCCGATGATGGGTTCATGTTGGAAGCACAGAAAATCTAATCTAAAATGCCTGGAAGGTTCCTAGCCAGAGGCAGAAAAGAGGCCCATCATTAAGAGCAATAGAAATCTTTAAGAAGTCATGCAAGAAGGATGTTGAATGAGCTTTCCCCCCCCATCTTGTGAATATTCTAGTCTTTGCTAATAGAGTAGGAATCATTGCCTTCTTCACAAGGTATTTAAGCATACTTGTTTCAAAACAATGTATGAATGAGAGATAATGAGACTATGACAGAATCTGTATCTCAAAGTGAGTTTGACTCTGAAAGTAGTATCTCAGTGATGCTGAAACACATAAAGGCATTTTGAAATGGCTCTCTGAGCTTGTTTATAAATAATCCAGGCTTTATAAAAAATGTCGTAAGAAATACAGGCTTAATTATTGATTTAAACCCTATCTTTAACTAGCAGAAAAGGCCTAGGACTAACCCCCTTTGTTCAACTCTGAATGATTTCAGACAATTCTCAACTCTGTTCTCAACTCTGAACTGTTCGTTCTCCACTGAATGATTTGGACAATTTCAAAAACTCAAATTCACCCTCAAAGAGCAGGAATTTGCCAGCAGTGAGAAGAATGTGCCTGTCTTTGAAAGAACGTTTTTGTTTACCACTATATGCCTAGTGCCCAGTTCATAGTATTTGTTAAATAAATGGCCATACTTGCTTATAATGGTTTGGGTGTGCGCTTTAGGCCAAGTGTGACTAGCAAAATGCTTGATTTTTTTCACAAAATGCAGATATTTATAGTTTGAAATAAAAATTTTCCACCAAATGGAAAGATATACATTAATTCCAGTGATGCTGTTGTTGTACAGGATGTTTGGAAAATCATTTTGTTGGGATTTTTTTTTAACAAGTGCTATGGGGCATTACCAGCCCACAGGAAGGTCTCAGGCATTTTGTGTCACACTGCAAATGACTCCAAACAGGAGGCCCAAATGCTCCACTGGGCTGTGCACCATTTTAGGGGAGTGAGCCTGGTATATGGAAAGGACTCTGAATTGAGAGAAGACTGAGGGTCATTTGGTAACAGGAGTCCGTTCATTAACAATGAAATAAATATTTCCAATCCTGAGGCACATGCCAGCCTAGAGAAGCATTTGAAAAAGAGCAGTCAGCCAACAGTGCTTACAAGGGACTTATGAGTTACTCAGGTGACCAGGGAGGCAGGTAAACATATTACTCCAGAAGAGATGATAAACGCTACCCCCAAGTTGCTGCGGAGCACAGAGGACAGAGACAGGAATTCCAGAGGAAACACGACAGACCTCGGAGAGGTGCTGGCATTGGAGCTGAATCATAAAGAATGGATAAGATTTTAGTGAGCAAAAAGGGAAAAATAGCACAGCATGTAGAAAAGAAGGGAAGAATGTATTTAATGAGTTTCTTGTCTTCCACTTAATAGACACTTACTCAGTACATCTGATGTGCCAAGTCCATGGATCGGAAAACCATGCCACCATTTTGTGAGAGGTTCATAGTCTAGATTGGTTTCTCAACCTTGGCACTGCTGACACTTGGGTCTGAGGCGTTCCTTGTTGTGGGGCTTGTGCAGCATATCATTCAATATTCAGCAACGTATCTGGCCTCTTTTCATTAGATGCAAGTGGAAGCTGCCAAATAGTCACGACAGAAAATGTCTCCATACATTGTCAAATGTCCTTCAGAGAGCAAAATCTCCCCTAGTTAAGAATTGCTGCTCTAGGAAACAAGAAAGAAGTCAACAAAAATGCAATGCACAGTGATGACTGTCCTGATGGAGGAAAACAGGGATCCCAGAGAAAAAGCTTCCCCCGACCCCAACTCCAAACCACCCCATGCAACCTGAGGACCCAGAGGATGCCAGAGGGAAGAGCAATCTGATGTGAGTCTTGAAGGCTGAATGGAGGTTATACAACTTAAATTTCAGGTCAACATATTGTGTTTAGCGTAATAATGAGCCACTTATATGCAGGTGTCTGATAAGCACTTGAAATCTGGTTTGTTGCCAGAGAGAAAGGTAAGAGACTACAAGTGAAAATTTGGAAGCCATTCAAACAGAAATGAAAGTGTAAGGCATGAGTTTTAGTGAAATTAGGAGAGAATGTCCAATAAGAAGAGGAAAGAGAAGAGAAAATGGAAAAGACCCAGAAAGGTTACATCAAGGGAAATGCTGAAGAAAAGGCCAGAGGGGGAGAATTTTAACAGTAAAAGCAGCTGGATGTTTGGGTGTGAGAAACACTGAGAAGAAGCCTCTGGATTTTGTCATGTAGAGGACATTTGAGGACCTTACCCAGAACTCTCAGAAGCAAAGTGCCAAGGGGTGTAATAAGTAGGAGATGGTGAGGAAAAGACAGCCCAAACACTGGAGTAAAAGGGGAGGGGGCGAAAGGGGGTGCTGTTAAGGGGCATCAGAGTTTTAAAACTGTGTTTAGAGGCTGGGTGAGACGACTCATACCTGTAATCCCAGCAGTTTGGGAGGCAGAGGTGGGAGGATTGCTTGCATCCAGGCGTTCGAGACCAGCCTGGGCAACATGATAAATCCCCATCTCTACAAAAAAATACAAAAATTAGCTGGGCACAGCGGTGCATGCCTGTAGTCTCAGCTACTCAGGAGGCTGAGGAAGGAGGATTGCCCGAGCCTGGGAGATTGAGGCTACAGTGAGCCGAGATCACACTACTACACACCAGCCTAAGCAACAGAGCAAGAGACTCTGTCTCAAAAAAAAAAAAAAAAAAAAAGTACTTAAGAGAGAAAATACATAAAGATGTTTTTAAGCCAAAGGAAAAGAACAGGAAGAAAGGAAGATTCAAGGGAAAGAAATATGGTTTGTGGAGCAGGATCTTTGAGGACTCAGAAACAAGACAAAGAATAGAGACATTTTCCTTAAAAGGGAAGACAGAAACTTCTGCTTCAGGGTAAGATGTACAAGCCACGGTAGGGCAATGCCCCTATTATGACAACTACAAAAAGGTGAATAAATTATAAAATCGTATTTTTAAGCAGAACTATGGGACAATAGGAAATGGATGAACCAAAATTTCAGATGTAGGGAAACCATTCTGAGTTGAAATGATGGTGGCCTCCGTTTTTCCCCTGGGACATGGTCTATGTCTGGGTGAGGGCTAAGGATCAGAACATGCAGAGGGCTCCTGTTGGGAGAACGGAGAACCAGCAAAGCTTCCAGCAGCAAATAAGGCTGGTGTGACCAACTGGAAATGAGAGAGGTCTCAGGATATCTGCTGAGCTTTGGAACTATGTGGGAGATGGGGGAGCCAGGCCACAGTCTCTAAACAATGAAGTGAGTTCTCCTGCATTTTCTCGGTACTTAAAAAATAAAACCTACCGGGGGTTTACCTCAAACACAAGGCAGGTCTTCCCTGAAGATGTCTGTCAGATTTTGAAAGACATATAAAGAGGTTTGATGGATTTAAAGTATGTTCACAAATTCGCTTAGACTTTTCCCTTCAGTAGAGCTAATTCCCCTCACCTTGAGAGTGGACTCTACTTAGTGACTCACTTCTGATCAATAGGAATTTCTGATGGCAGAAAATATGGACAGTGACCACTGAACCTAAGTAATAAACACATTATGATTTGCTGTCTCTCTCGAATCACTCATGCTTGAATCACTCATGATTAATCACCAGGTCATCAAGACACATAAGAAATCACCGAGAAGCTCATGGTGAGGAAATGAGGCCTTTGGCCAGCAGCAAAAAAAGACAAAAGGCCCCAGCCCACAACGATAGGACCAAACTTGGAAACAGGTCTTCCAGTCCCAGTCCAGTCTTCATTCTGTGGTATCTGCAGCCAACAGCTTGAGTGAAACCTCATGAGACGCCTACAGCCAAATTCACCCACCTAAGCTATTCCCAAATTCTTGACACACAGAAACCATGACAAAATGAGTATTTGCTGTTTTGAGCTTCTAAACTTCAGGTGATTTGTTGTGCAGAAACAGACACCAACACAGGTGTGAAGTTTGAGAGCTAAGCTAAAAACCTCTGAAGGGCAGAACTAAATCTTTTGCAGTCTTTCAGGACTGAGATAGAAACCCAATGGGCTTGGGTCAAAAGGCTGGAAGAGCCATGAACTAGATGTAGACTGAGTCTCACAAAAACTGCAGCTCAACACCCAGCTCAGCTCAACCTCTGTATTAAGCCGATTAGTCCTTACCCTCTCTGCCTAACAAAGGAAGCAACAACCTCTTTGGTGGAAGAGAACAACAACTGCAGTCTCTACTGACTATGAAGAAAAGGAGAATTGGACATCCAAAGAGGGAAGACCACATGACCAATAATCAGAAGAAAAAAAATTCAATCAAAGTAAAATCACAGATAAGCTAAAGAGAGCAAACAAGTTCTTTAATTTGATTAATATGTTTATTTAAATGAAGAAAAAGAATCATAAGGTAGATAAAAAGAAGGAGAATTTTGCCAAATAGCTAGTTTATAAATAACCAAGTGGACCTCTGAATTGAAAATGTAATAATGCCTAAATATTAGATAATAGTGGATAGGTTTAACAGCAGATCAGACACAGCAGAATACAGTATTAGTGAACTGGAAGAAAAACTAATAGCACCCAAATTTCAGAGAGGGAAAAAAATAGTGGGAAAAATTATTAAGAGCATAAATAACATATGGGATACTCACAGAAGGTCCAACATACATATATTTGGTGTCCCAGAAAGGAGAAGAAAGAGGGGAAATTGGACAGAAGTAATATTCACAGAGATAATGGCTGAGAATTTTCCAGTGATGAAAAAAGAAGAGAGATATTTCATCTTCTGAAATACTACTAAAAGAGAAGAGAACAGGGGATGTAGAGAATTCTGATACTGGTGAGGTGAAACAGGCTGAGAGAGAGGGAAATTTTAAATAGTCATGTCTTCTCAGTGAAGTAGAACACAAGTTGATTTTTAGAGAGTAAGGAGGTTTAAGAAAGTAAGTTTGAAACTTGGAGAGACTAGAAAAGGGACAGATTAGCCTTTGTGAGCAACTCACTAGGGAATTAACTAGGATAAATGAGGAGAAATGTCACATAGGAAGGAGGCCTCAACTGAGGCTATCTGAAATAATTTCATAGTGAGAGGAATAAACATTATTGAGTATTGTTGGCCAGGCATGGTGGCTCATGCCTGTAATCCCAGCACTTTGGGAGGCCAAGGTGGGCAGATCACTTGAGGTCAGGAGTTCAAGACCAGCCTGGCCAACATGGTGAAACCCTGTCTCTACTGAAAATACAAAAATTAGCCTGGCATGGTGGTGCACATCTGTTGTCCCAGCTACTCAGGAGGCTGAGGTGGGAGAATCACCTGCAACCAGGAGGCAGAGACTGCAGTGAGCTGAAATGGTACCAATGCACAAATGTACCAATGCACTCCAACTTGGGGGGCGGAGCAAGACCCTGTCTCAAAAACAAACACACACACAAAATAACCATTATTGAGTATCTTTCTCTAGCAGCGTCTAGAAGCTCAACATCAAGACTAGGAAAAAAAAAAACTGCACAAGCATGTGGACACACACAGAGGTGAATTTAATAAATGAAAATAAAAGCAGTGAGAGTGAGGGAGTGGAAGAGATCAAAGGTCACAGCCCAGGTGAGGAATTTGCCCTCCTGGTAAGCAGAGTAGCTCTGAGTGCTTATAAGACCCAGAAAAAGGGCATGAATGACAGTTTCTGAACTGAACTGAAATACAAGTGATGATTATTGATGCCAAAAGGGTTGAAAAACTGTTACCATGTTTCCCTACATCTGAGGTAGGACCCAAGTCAGACACATTATCTCATCCCTCTATTTCCTCTCCTCTCCTTGGGTCCCTGACTTAAGCTAAAATGCAGTGTTTTCTGGGGTTGTTAAATTCAAATTTTTAGGAAAAGTTTCATTCTGTAAGCTTTCTTGCTAACATGAAGCATTCTTTTAAAATTTCTATTCAAATTGTTAAAAATAAAAATACAGAAATAACAGTTTTTGAAAAGTCACTGTATTTAATAAATGCCTGCCTATTTTATTTTTGAGTCCCAGCCAAAAATACACAAACTGGCAGAATGTGAACTTCAAAAAAAAAAAAAAAGAAAGAAAGAAAGAAAAATCCACCTGACTCTTGAAATTTGAGGTGGAAAACACATGAGGTCAGCAAGTTTCAAAAAAAGAAGCAAGAAAGAACCTCCCATTTCATGTGACTGCTCAGCTTATTCATAAACACCAACACTGATAGAAACATATTTTGGATACAACTTAGAGAAAACTTCTACCCTGCCTTACCTGTTAAAAATGTTGTATATTTGCCTCTGTAATCCTAGCACTTTGGGATGCCAAGGCAGGCGGATCACCTGAGGTTGGGAGTTTGAGACCAGCCTGACTGACATGGAGAAACCCCATCTCTACTAAAAATACAAAAATTAGCTGGGCATGGTGGTGCTTGCCTGTAATCCCAGCTACTTGGGAGGCTGAGGAAGGAGAATCACTTGAACCCGGGAGGCAGAGTCTGTGGTGAGCCGAGATCGCGCCATTGTATTCCAACCTGGGCAACAAGAGAGAAACTCCATCTCAAAAAAGAAAAAAAAAAATGTTGTATATTTGCTTAATGGTGATCTTTACCTTATGGGCGGGAGTATTCAGCAGATGTACAGTTGTATGTCACTTTGAGAGTCAGTTCGCAAAAGGTGTATCAGATACCCCTCAAAGTTTAGCCACACATTCATAGAAATATCTTCCTCCTTAGATAATTTTAAGTCTTATAACCTCAGAAGTCCCACTTCTTTTCATAAAACTTAGTTTCCTATCTTTAAGTGTTTTAAAATTAGTTGCTTAGAAGCCAACATCTACATTTAAAACCAAGAGTTAGCAGGCTCACATAATATTTTTAAAATACTCTTTCTATTTTGTTTTATTCTGTCATGTACCATAACTTCCCAAGGTCAGACATTGTGGGGGAAAAAAAAAAAAAAAAAAAAATCTGGGCTGCAGTGTTTACTGAGGGTGCCAAAAAGTAGAAAGAAACTAATTCTTCATAAGCTTAATTTCATTTAC
>NW_012102721.1:2395023-2462228 GCF_000951045.1 Mandrillus leucophaeus | reverse complement strand
CAGCCAAAAATACACAAACTGGCAGAATGTGAACTTCAAAAAAGAAAGAAAGAAAGAAAGAAAGAAAAATCCACCTGACTCTTGAAATTTGAGGTGGAAAACACATGAGGTCAGCAAGTTTCAAAAAAAGAAGCAAGAAAGAACCTCCCATTTCATGTGACTGCTCGGCTTATTCATAAACACCAACACTGATAGAAACATATTTTGGATACAACTTAGAGAAAACTTCTACCCTGCCTTACCTGTTAAAAATGTTGTATATTTGCCTCTGTAATCCTAGCACTTTGGGATGCCAAGGCAGGTGGATCACCTGAGGTTGGGAGTTTGAGACCAGCCTGACCGACATGGAGAAACTCTACTAAAAATACAAAAATTAGCTGGGCATGGTGGTGCTTGCCTGTAATCCCAGCTACTTGGGAGGCTGAGGAAGGAGAGTCGCTTGAACCCGGGAGGCAGAGTCTGTGGTGAGCCGAGATCACACCATTGTATTCCAACCTGGGCAACAAGAGAGAAACTCCGTCTCAAAAAAAAAAAAAAATTGTATATTTGCTTAATGGTGATCTATACCTTATGGGCGGGAGTATTCAGCAGATGTACAGTTGTATGTCACTTTGAGAGTCAGTTCGCAAAAGGTGTGTCAGATACCCCTCAAAGTTTAGCCACACATTCATAGAAATATCTTCCTCCTTAGATAATTTTAAGTCTTATAACCTCAGAAGTACCGCTTCTTTTCATAAAACTTAGTTTCCTATCTTTAAGTTTTTTAAAATTAGTTGCTTAGAAGCCAACATCTACATTTAAAACCAAGAGTTAGCAGGCTCACATAATATTTTTTAAAATACTCTTTCTATGTTGTTTTATTCTGTCATGTACCATAACTTCCCAAGGTCAGACATTGTGGGGGAAAAAAAAAAAAAAAAAAATCTGGGCTGCAGTGTTTACTGAGGGTGCCAAAAAGTAGAAAGAAACTAATTCTTCATAAGCTTAATTTCATTTACATGACATTGGCTTGAGCCTCTAAGTTTTAAAGACGTTCCCAAGCTTCTAGAAATAGTTCCCTGGAACAATAGCTAGAAGAACATGATCAGCTTTTATCAGCAGGAAGCCTGACTATCCTTGGATACAACATTGCATTTGGGGGCTTTTGTTGGTGGGGTGGTGGGGAAGGGAACAAATTAATTTTATAAAATTCCCTTTGGATTTGGGACTGAGTAATAAAATGCCAAAACAAATCCAATTGAAATTTATCAGGAACCAACAGAGAATCTTTGTAATGTTGCACCAAAGTGACTGATAAAAAATTTTTAGTTTTCGAAATCATCATCTCATTGATGGGAGGTTTTCTATTTTCTCTTTAAGCTCCTCTTCTTTCTCCAGTTTAAGGTCTTTGCATAGTGTAATTTCAACAACATTCAGAAACAGTCACTCTTTTTCCCTATACTGCAACTTTTCCATAAAATTATAAATAAATCCCAAAGAAACCATCCTCTAAAGTGTCAACAGCAGATCATTTTTATGTTAGCTGTCGCAAATTAAAAGCTTCAGTGGTAAACCTGTGTATTAAAATCCCACCGCATTTTAGCCTACTAACAATTCTACTTTTTTGAGAAGAGGTTGCAGAGCCTGTTACAATAGCCCATTGCATCTTGACAGGTTGCTTCTATTTTTAGCAATAAGCACTTTAAATTTTCTCTAAGATCATCCTTCATAGCTAGCTATAGAGATGGCCAGAACTATGTACTGGATCTTACATCTTTTACATTTTATAAACTATGTTGAACACACTCCCTGTTTAAAATTACCGTTTTAACAAAATTACCTACAATTGTTCTATGAGCCAGTCACATTGAAGAGCTATGCATGAGAACCTTGAATTCTAGAGTACCCAGCAGTAAAGGAGTGAGAAAGTCACAAAGCAAGCATGATGGATCTTCCTGAAAAATCGATTTCATTCCCTGGTGAGTAAAGTGCAAGTCCTAGAGAATTGAATGCAACGTTTATGTGAATTTTTAGACTGAAACACCAGATTTCAAACACATTTGAAGCCTTTGGTCAGGTCATGTCCTGGGCTGGACATGACATTAAACATAACTTAGAATTTCTCTTTTATGGTCTCCGAAACTGAGTCTGATAACAACCATCACTGCAAAAGTTGAGTTTCCAAATGGATTCTCTCTGTCATGCAAAATGCTTCTATGTATTTTATTACCAGGTGCTGCTGATTCCCTCGGGCTGCGTTCATTCAGCAAAGTCATTGAGTGTCTGCAGAGGTGTCAGGTACTGAGCTTTTCCTGCGACCACAGCACCCTCTCCCAGGTACAGTGTGTGGATTCTCTCGCCTCCTGTTTTGGAACATTTAGTAGCCAGCGGCTGAGATCCATTTGGGGGCCCCTTTCAATTCAAAGCTGAACCAGAAAGTTTTCGATAATATTTAGACTCGATAATAATTTTTAAATGGTGGGAAACGGGATAAGCCTGTGCCAGTGAAGATCCCACTGTGTGGGGACACGAGAGGCCTGGGTGCGTTGAAAGTGAGAAAAAGCAGATAGACTGACTCTTGCCCTTAAATAATTTGTAAGACAGTCTGCCATTTGCAGTGACATGGGTGAACCTAGAGGACATTATGCTAAGTAAAATAAGCCAGACAGGGAAAAAAAATACCACCTGATTTCACTTATACGTGCAATACAGAAATAATAATTAAATACATACAAACAGAGTAGAAAGTTGATTACCAGAAGTGGGGGCTTGGTAGGAATGTGGAGACGTGGAAGCATATCAAGATGCAGTTAGCTGGGATGAATTACCCTAGAAATCTAATACAACTTGAGGACTGCTAAAAAGTATCCATTTTTGATACTCTTACTACAAAAAAAAAAAAAAAAGAACTATGTAAGGTGATGGATATGTTGATTTACACAACTGTGGTAATGACTGCACTATGGACACAGACATCAAAGCAACATGTTGTAAACCTTAAATTCATATATTGAGAATATTTAAAAAGAGAAAACAGAGGTCACAGTTTGGCTATACCTTTGGGCCTACTGCCCACAGCCACATAACTAACACTTAAACCATCCTGATTTCCTTGCAATGCTAGCTTTAGCTGTAAACAAAACTTAGGATTTTATTTTGTCATCATGATTCTGAACTAATCAGCTACAGACAAAACAACTTATACAGCTCTACTTGGCCTAAAAGGAATGGGAGTTTATAATAGCCCGTCGCAATAAAATCAGTGTTCTTCTTCATTTGTGCTTCATGAGCTGCACTGTAAATGCTATGACCTGAGCTACTTAGCACTTTTGGTTTGAAGTCTCCTAGTTCAAGACTGCTTTATTATATGCAGAGTAAACTTTTAAAACAATTTTTAGGCCAGGCATTGTGGCTCATGGCTGTAATCCCAGCCCTTTGGGAGGCCAAGGTAGGCAGATCGGTTGAGCTCAGGAGTTTGAGGCCAGCCTGGGCGATATAGCGAGACCCTGTTTCTAAAAAAAAAAAAAAAAAAAAATTAGAGTGGTGTAGTAGCATGCAGCTGTGGTGCTAGCTACTCCAGAGGCTGAGGTGGGAGGATTGCTTGAGCCCAGGAGGCAGAGGTTGCAGGTTTACAGTGAGCTGAGATCTCATCATTGCAATCCAGTCTGGGCAACAGAGCTAGACCCTGTCTCAAAAAATAAAATAAAATAATTTGTAATCTCTGTAGGCAGAAATATATTCTTATCAGACAACGGATGAGCTTTCTTTTTATAAGTAGAATACATCACAGCATATGCTGGGCACTAAGTACGGGCAACCTGAAGAAGACCATTCACACAGTGGGACATCAGTGAACAGTCCGAAAGACGAGCATCAAGAGAAAATCATGACTCAAACTTCAGCAAAGGTGTAGGAGCCAGAAACCCCTCAGAGGCAGCAGCTGAACAGCCAGAAGAAATGGGGAAAACAGGGCACCCTAGTCTGGGGACCCAAAAAGACTCACACCTGGTTTTCCAGAGTGGAGCCAGCCCAGGGCTGAGGAGGCCAATCTGACACTTCTGGAGCTTTCCATGTGTTTCTGGCCCTTCCTCTTCCAAGCATTTTGGCCACGGTTCCTGGAGGTAACTGGAGTTGACAGGGTGAGCCCTGTCCATGGCCCAGCCTTTCCAGCTCTGTGGAGTTGCCAGCGCCTTCGCAGAACACGGAAAGGCCATCCACTCTGGGCCCTAACATGGCTGTCCTTCCTCAACAATGCCACCAGGTCTCTCTCTGCACCCTGAGCACAGTCACTCCAGAGCACTTCCGACAGGCCGCCCACGATTGTCGGTCTGCTGCGTCCTGCAAACCAAAGTGGCACATTTAATATTAATAGCGTTTTTATTTACATCATTGGCTGCTTAATGACCTACTGTAGATAGTCTTCCATACTCGTAATAGATCAGATTAGCTGTGCTTCATTGGTTTCTAGACTGTTCTTTCTGGGAAGTGTTTTTATAGACTCATTAGTCAATCAGCTAGTCTTTGTGAAGGCCACACAATTTCAGAACATCTCACTTTTGATAGGCAGGAGAGGTGGAAACTGCCCCCAATATCCCTCTAGAATAGTAGTGGTGAGTTAGAGGGATGGTATTAGTTACCTAGAGCTGCTATAACAGATTACCACAAAACCAGTGGCTTAAAATAACAGAGATGTATTCTCTCACAGTTCTGCAGAAGAAATCCAAAGTTAAGATATCAGCAAGACCATGCTCTCTCCAAAGGATCTAGGGGAGAATGGATTCCTCGTCTCTTCCAGCCTCTGGTGGCCACCCGCATTCCGGTGGCAAGCCAGGTTTCACTACCAGCTGAACAGGCCTCCATGACAATGGTTCCAGCACTGACTGAGTGGTTAAGTTAAATATTAAAAGCTGAAAGAGGTTGCTCATGGTAGCTCACACCTATAATCCCAGCACTTTGGGAGACAAAGGCAGGTGGATCACGAGGTCAGGAGTTCGAGACCAGCCTGACTAATATGGTGAAACCCTATCTCTACTAAAAATATAAAAATCAGCCAGGCATGGTGGTGGGCACCTGTAGTCCCAGCTACTCAGGAGGTTGGGACAGGAGAATTGCTTGAACCTGGGAGGCGGAGATTGCAGTGAGCCGAGATCGCGTCACTGCACTCCAGCCTGGGCAACAGAGCGAGACTCTGTCTCAAGAAAAAAAAAAAAAAAAGAAAAGAAGGCTGAAAGAGCCAGCACCCTTTTACAAAGACTGGAATGTAACAAAAACCCACCAAGAGTTTTGCCCAGGGCTTTCCTGGGTCTTGAAGCATGGAAAGATAATGAAGGAATTCTTAACAAGACCTGTTTAGGATTAAACAAGTTTTATTGTGCATCTGAAGAATCTCTCCAAACCTTCACAAACAAGTTTTATTGGGGGACTAAAGGAACTCCCCAAATCGCCATGATTTAGCAGGTGACAAGATAAGGGTAATCACTCCTGGCACCTGGACCCATCAACATTAAGTAAATTTACTGAGGCTCCAGAGGAAGGTCTTCAGGACTCAGACTTTAGTTAAAGATTAGAAGTTAATCACTTTTGTCTTTGGATGAATGCTACGTGTAAGCTATATGTCTACTTACACATAGACATATAGCTTAGAAGGTATATAAGCTCTGGAAAACTTTGTAATTTTGAGTTGACCTGGCGATATTTTCCTGGCCTTCTCCCTGTCCCTGGTTACAGAAATAAACTTTCTTCTTTCCCAGTTCATCTACATCTCATTACAAGGCTGCGAGAATAAGCAGCCTGACCCTTGATTGGGTCTGGGAATATTCCTTGGCTTGGGACTGTCTCTCCGCACCCTCTGCCTCTGTGGTCACGTGGTTGCCTTCTCTTCTGTCTGCATAATCTTCCTCTGTGTCGTTCTTATAGGAACACCTGCCATTGGATTTAGGGCTTACCCAGATAAGCCAGGACAATCTCATCTCGAGATTCCTAACTTCATTATATATGCAGAGACAGGGTCTGGGGTCTCTGCCTTTTCCCAAGCAAGGTCATATTGACAGGTTCTGGGGATTAGGATGTGGACATATCTTTTTGGGGATAAACTATCCCAGTTTTCCAGGGGCTGAGGGGTTTCCCAGAACATAGGACTTTTACTGCTGAAATGGAGACTAACTGATTACCCTAACTCAAAGAAACCGATCCCAGAAGAGGAGCACCCTTAGGCAGAGTTAGGCCGTGGTTCTCAAAGTGTGGCCCTGGACCAGCAGTATCAGCATCACCTGGGTATTTGTTAGAAATGCACATTCTTAGGCCCCACCCCAGACCTACTGAATCAAAAATACTGAGGGTGAGCCTCCCAGATCCCTCCAGGTGATTCCAATATGCACTAAAGTCTGAAAACCTCTTGAGAAAGATTTAAGTCTTGGCCAAAAAAGCACAGAAAAGCAGAGAACAAAACCCAACGGGAACGTTCGTTCTCAGCGCTGGCAGCACATTTGAATCCCTTGAAAAGCTTTTGAAAAGGTTGATGCCCAAGCCCTATAATTGGTCCAGAGGAGGAGCCCAAACAATGGTGCTTTTGCGGAGCTTCCCAGGTGACTACTATGTGTGGCAGGACCCAGCACCTAAGCCACGAGACTCCATCCAAGCGCAGCTTAATGAGCACGTGAGCGAGTGTGGGGGCTTCAAAGAGGTCGCTTGCTCCTTTGTGTGCTACATCACGGAATACACACTAGGCTTTTATTTTGAACTTAAAAAGAATGAAAGACCATATTGCTTTGGTCTACATCTACAGATGGACAACAAAATGTAATTTCAGAATAATTTGGCAAGCAGAAGTATGTGAATAGCTTAGGAGTTAAAAAAAAAAAAAAAAAAAAAAAACAAAGTTCCCAAATTAAGATAGAACAAAATGAAGGTGTGATGGGGAGGAAGGGCAGAAACGCCGAATATTTTCTTGGAGGTGAGAGGTTATTTTCCACACCTGGCAATGTGAGCCCACTAGGAAGCCACAGCAGGTTGACAGGGCATGCCACGCTCTGCCCTTATGCATGTAGCCATTGCAGCATTATTTTGACTTCTGTCCTTTTTTTCCCCTCCACTGCTTCAGCTATGGCCAGGATTTCCTCGCAGTTTCCAAGAGAAGGGAGTTCACCATGCCATGCGGGACCAGCCGGGAGGCTGGGGAAATCCTGGCCCAGAGCCCTCATGATGGTTTCCACGGTGAAGCAGAGCGGACAAGTTTGAGCAAGTTTAGGACTGGATAGTTTGAATAATTTCAGCAGGCTCTGGGCTAGAGAGGTGGTCTCTAGTTGTCCAGTACCTGACCTTGGGGACAATGTAGGGCAGAGAAGATATTGGCTTGGTATATCAGAGTTTGATAAAAGAGGCGGTTGGTGATTTGGGCTTTGGTTTTATTGTTTTGCACATGAAAGGCATGTTTGCAGGGAAAATGTTTGCTATGTTGGGAATTCGCTAGCCCTGGAAGGAGTCGCCTCTCCAGGCCCCAGAACAGCAAAGCATCATAAAATGCAAAAAATACACATATGATTAATATACCCACACAATCTAAAATCACAAGGCTCTTTCCCTCAGGTATGCCTTATAGGGAACCTGAGCGTGTCAAACCAGGAACCTGCTGATGGAGATCTGGGAGCCAACTGCGTAGAAACCGTGAGTCTGCCTATGATTATCCCTCAGAGAAGGAATGAGGGGAGTGTGGTGCCCCGAGCGACTCTTCCATTTATTAGTGCGCAGCAGGAAAGGAACACCCAACAATGAGGAGAGAAGAAATCAGCAGAGAGGAAACATAGTGACAAGAGGGTAGGGAACTCTAGGATTGTCCTCCAGACAATCCTCAGCCAGGATTATCACCAGTGACATTTGGAGGGAAGGAAGGGAAGGCCAGCCCACAAATGCCAGGTGGGTAATTTTTTTCCAGAAATGCAGACAACTTTTTTAAAGAAAATTGGCTGTGAGGAGAAGGACAGGAGTCTTAGGAAATACCAGAGTAATGGAATGACTTTGTTTTTAAAGGCAGAGTAGACCTGACCATATATTTACAGGGACAACAGGGACCACAATGTGGAAGAAACTGAATGCTCATTAAAAGGAGGAGAACTGTGGAGTAGCTTTTCCGGACAGCTGGGAGGAGAGTGATCCAGCACAGAGGGCAACAGGGTACCTTTATAAGGGAACAGACATTTCTTCATAAACAGGAGCGAGAAGAGAGATGAGGCTAAGCCACGCTGTCCATAAGAGGAGTGAAGTTAGGATTTATGTTGGAATGGCTTCAGTCTGCTCAGTAACAGGGGAGGTGAGATCATCTGCTAAGACTTTAGGGAGCAGCTGGCAGTGGGATGAGCATCTAAAGAGAATTTAAAGGGTATATGGCAGCTACTGGGGAAAACCAACACTGAAAGAAGGAATGACCTGCAGAGAGGATGGACAGAGGTTAGAGCTCAGGGGGACACTGGGGAGCAGGTGTTCCCAAAAACAGGAGCATTGATTGAAGGTCTATGTAAAGGCAGTTACCCCCCAAGCTGTCCACCTTCACCCGGCATGAGACTGAAGTTCATTCTCTAGAGAGACTGAAGCAGAGGCATCACTGAGGTGAAGAGAATCAATAAAAATGGACACACTAAATGGTAAGACCCCTGAACCCCTTCAGTTCAGAGCACATGCGCTGCCAGACTTATACTCTTCCTGCTACACACTTCACGCTAGGACTTCGAGGATTTCTCCTGAGCCCTAACAATCATCCAAACTTAGCAATGGAAAGACCCAGCCAAACCTCCTTACCTTGAAGCCACCAGTCAGTAAGCCTCGCCCACAGATACTTTGGAGCGCACTGCCGTTTAAATATGAACTATCAGCAGACATTTCACAAAAGCATCTACAAGCACAGGGTTTCTCAACCTCTGCACTATTGTGATTTGGGACTGGAAAATCCTTTGCTATGGCAAGGTGTCAGGGTTCTCTAGAGGGACAGAACTAATAAGATAGATATATATATGAAAGGCAGTTTATTAAGGAGCATTGACTCACATGATCACAAAGTGAAGTCCCATGATGGGCCTTCTGCAAGCTGAGGAGCAAGAAAGCCACTCCGAGTCCCAAAACCTCGAAAGTAGGGAAGCAGACAGTGCAGCCTGCAGTCTATGGCCAAAGCCCCGAGAGGCCCCGGCAAACAACTGGTGTAGGTCGAAGAGCCCAAAAGCTGAAGAACTTGGAGTCCAATATTCGAGGGCAGGAAGCATCCAGCACAGGAGAAAGAAGAAGGCCAGAAGACTCAGCCAGTCTAGTTCCTCCATGTTCTTCTGCCTGCTTTATTCCAGCTGCACTCTCAGCTGATTAGATTGTGCCCACCCAGATTGAGGTTGGATCTGCCTCTCCCCATCCACTGACTCAAATGTGAATCTCCTTTGGCAACACCCCTACAGACACACCCAGGATCAATACTTTGCATCCATCAATCCAAACAGGTTGACACTCAGTATTAACCATCACAGGAGGCTATTCTGTGCATTGTAAAATGCTCAGCAACATGCCTGGCCTCCACCCGCGAGATGCTAGCAGCACCCACGCCCGTTGTGACAATTCAAACTATTTCCAGCTATTGACAAATATCTATTGAAGATGAAATATCTGTCTACCCCCAAACCAGTTGAGAATCACTTACCTAACATGAAGGGAAAGACAAACTCTAAGAAATAAAAAATAGGAAAAAAGAGATGATGCAAGGAGGATAATATATCTTTTGGGGAAAAACCATAATTAATATCATAATAGCTATAAGTAGATACTTTTTAAATAAAATCAGAATAAAGTGTGATTACAAAAAATTAGATTCAAGCAACTAAAAACAGACATAGGAAACTAAAAATATCAGGTCAAAATGAAAAATAGATGCATTGAAAGGCAAAATTGAAAAAACAAATCTTCCAGCTAGTAAGACAAAGTGACAGAGAGATGAAAAATGGGAAAGAATAATAAACAAAATGAAAGGATCATTCCAGGAAGCCAACATCCACATAACAGATATTCTAGAAAGTAACTTCAAAGAACAATGGAGGGGAATAAATTACCAAGTAAATAATTTAGGAATATTTCCAGGAACTGAAGGACACAAGACCCCAGTTGGAAAGTTACCTTTAAACATCCAGTACAAATGGATGAAAGACACTTACCTCAATGCAATCCATATAAATTTTCAGAAAACTGCGGCTAAAGAGAAGAACCTTAAGGCTTTTAGAGCAAAAACTAGGGCACAAAGGATTGGAAATGAAAATGGTGTTGGATTCCTCTTCAGCAATAATGGAAGCTATACAATAAAGAAGAACAATTCAGGGTCTTAAGAAACAGTGCCAAGTATTGACAAGGATGGGCAAGTACTAAAAATCTCATGCATTGCTGGCACAAATGCAAAATGGCACAGCCACTTTGGAAACCAGTATATATAATTAAGTACAAACTTACCATATGACCTAGCAATACCACTCATAGAAAAAGAAATGAAATAAACACATATGTGCACACAAAGACTTGTATGCTAATATTTGTTGCAGAATGATTAATAAAATCCCAAAATGGATGCAAATAAATTGTCTACCAGTTGTTGAAGGGTCGTTGCAGTATATCCATACTAGGGAATACTACTCAGCCATAAAATGAAATGAAATATTAGCATACACGACAACATGGATGAATCACAAAACATACTAAGTAAGAAGTTAAACACAAAAGTCTACATACTGTGTGATTCCTTTTATATGAAGTTCTGGAAAAGGCAAAACTGTAATGATACAAAGCAGAGCACTGGCTGCCTGAGGTTCAAATATAGAGGGGCGTGAGGAATTGTTTTAGGGTGATAGGACTGTTCTGTATCTTGATGGTAGTAGTTGTTACACAGTTGTATACAGTTACCAAAATCATAAAACTGTATCCTTTTTAATGGGTGATCATTATTGCTAGTAAATTATGTATTAGTAAAGCTAATAAAAAAGAGTATTAAAAAAAAAAATGTGTTCACCCCCTAAAATTTTATGCCTAGCCAAACTATCATTGGATTAAAGGGTTAAGAAAAATATATCTTAAAAATGCAGAAATTCAAACATTCTAGGTCCCCTTTCTTAACAGGATCCTAAAGATATATACCATCCACATGAGAAAGACAACCATGAAAGAGGAACATATGACAACCTAGGACAGGAGAAACACTGAACAACTCCCTGAGGGATAATGAACAGACACCCCAGAATGGAATCCGTGCCACAGCCCTGTTGGAGCGTGAAGATGGAGGAAGAGTCTATGAAAAAAAAAAAGTGAAAAAAAGAAACTATAGGTTACTCTTGAGACCTTTGAATATATTAAGGAAAAATATATTTTTGGTGGAAAGTCCAGCATTAAAACAGTAGTAAGCACATAAAAACTAAGCAAAGGAAAAGTTAGAAAATGATTAACTCCAGGAAAGAAAATGCAATGACAGTATATTAAATGACTCAGCTGTGGATTACATTAACCAAGACATAATAAAGAAAACACCAAAACGGCAATTGTGTTGAGAAAATAAGAGAAAGGAAAGACCAGGAGGCGAGGCAAATCCTCATGTTTCATGTAGGAAGTCATCATGCAATCTCTGAAACTGAAAAATTCAGAAAGAGCTACACAAGCATGTTTTAGAAATATGGAAGTAAGTGCCCAAAGGAGCAGCTGAAAAAGTTGAAAGCATTTTGGCGGGGAAACAGGACATGGAAATGGAAAATTGGGGGCATAGAATGCTGTGTTTTTCTTATAAGCTTTGCAGAATCATGTAACATTTTCAAAAGTAAGAAACAAAAACGAGGCAATGGGCCAAGAGGGGAAGGGAATGTGTATGCTAAAAAAATTAGGCTGAGTTAGAGGCAGAGGCTAAAAAGAAAGTGAAGTTTAAATGGGGGTGGTTGGAAGAAATTAATGGAGAGGGCAGAGACACGGTCATAGTGGGGCTGTAGAGCAAGGTAAATAAATGGCTGTGGTTGCAGACATGCAGAGGGAATTAATGGAGGCAGCAGGAGGGTAGGGGTGGAATTCAGCATTCAGATCAGAACAATGTGTTTCGAAAACCATCTTCATCAATTTTCTGTTCATCTGCAGGTCAGGTCTTCAAGCACTTCATTTCCTTTCTCAAACAAAATGTCCCTTTTGTTCTATTCTAAATCATTTTATCAATAAAGTAAGAGTCATAATAATGAAGAACAGTTATCAAGACAGTACTGTCGCTGCCCAAGTTTTCAAGGGACACATGCACTAAACATTTATATGCTGTAACACTTTGCTGGAAATTCTGCCTTTGGCAGATGAATATGCTTCTCTTCACATACCCTGATTAATCTACCAGATTAACTAAATGATTAACATGATTAAGAAAACAAAGCCTAAACCATGACGTGAATATCATGCTTTTAAGAATTGGTTGCAAAGAACTCTAAAAGCATAGACAGGCTAAAGCCCCTAAATGCAAAATACAACCAATGCCATTATATACATCTTCAAAATGGAGATAAGAGTTCCCACTCCATAGGGTCAGTGTCAGGTTTAAATGAAAAAAAAAAAAAAAAAAAATCAGAGCACTTAGAATGACATCTGGCATGGCATGTGAGCTGGACCCTGTTCATAGTCACAGCCATGGTGGTGGTGGTGTTGCTGGTGGCAGCTGGCATGGTAGCATGTGTGGTACCACCAATGTGAGCTTACCTTCCCTCTGCACATACAGTCTGCTTCTCTTTGGGGGCAAGTTTATAAGCTGCCTTGTAATGCACTTTAGTTTGATCCTGACTTTTCTTCCTTGTTAGGCTGAAATGTTTCAAAAAGCAAGAACTCTATCCCATGTATCAATGATTTTTCAACATGCTAGAGTCAGGGGAACTTGAAAATAATAGATGCTCAACACCTATAGTGAAATAAGAAATCTTTGAAATAATGAGCCTGACCCACCATTCAAGGATGTTTATCCACTCTAAAGGGTGACAGAGAATTTGTTGTCTGAGGCTCCATAATAAGGAACCTATGGACTTTCCTTTTATTTTATCCATGGGACGTGGGTTGGCAACAGTTCCATCTCAGATGTGCTCCCTGATAGATGAAAGATACAGACCCCCTGGCTCCTCACTGCCTGTTAATAAAACATAAGTGCCTCACTTTCATTTGTAACTCTATGAGTTAGAGTGGTGCTAGCTGCTATAACAGGTAAATCCCCAAATCTCTGGAATGCACACAATAGTAGTTCATTTATTGCTCAAGTTAAATCCAAAAGAAGTGTTCTTGAACATCGGGTGGCCTTCTACATGACCATTCAGGGACCTGGATGCTTTCCATCCTGTGGGGCTCTGCTATTGTCTCCATCTGTTAAGACTCCTAAAACAAAACTGCCATCAAATGGGTGGCTTCCACACAGGAATTTATTTTTCACAGTTCTAGAGGCTGGGAAGTCCAAGGTCTAGGTGCAGATTCTGCATCCAGTGAGGGTCTGTCTCCTGGTTCATAGAGGGTGCCCTCTTGCAGTGTTCTTATGTAGTGTAAGAGGCATGGGAGCTCTCTCAGGCCTCATTTATAAGGGCATAAATTCCATTCGTAATGGCTTCCTCCTCATGACCCCCTACCCTATCCAAGACCCCACCTCTTAACACTGTCACACTGAGGATTAGGTTTCAACATAGGATTCCTGGGGGAATACAAACATTCAAATACTAGCAGCCCTCTTAAACCAGTTCCAAAGTCACCCTAATGGGCATGAAAATATAAAAGTGCTATGTGTGATCCTCCATTCTCTTTCCCCATCATGGAAACAAGGAGAAAGAGAATGGAGACCACACACAGCACTTTTATTTTCTACGTGCCTGGCTTGAAAGTGACTCATGTGGCTTCTGCCCTGTGGTTTCACTGGCCAGGACTCAGGCACATGGCCACATTTCACTGCCAGGAAGCCTGGCCAGTGTTGACAGGCTGTTCCCAAGATGAAGAGAAGACAGGCTGGTGAGCTGTTAGCCAGTTCGGCCACAGTGGCCATCTGTCATCCAGCCTGGCCTTGACCTACCTCTCCAGACTTGGATTCCACTGAACCCCTCCATGCTCCCTATGCACTTCCCAGCCTGGAAGAGTTGCTGTTCCTCAAAAGAAGTGTTTTCTTGCCTCTGTGTGTGCGCTTCCTAAAATGTCCTTTTCCCTATCTCCACCTGTTCAACTTCTATGCTTTCTTCAAGACCTATATCTCTCTATCAAGAATTCTTCTAGTCAACATTGATCTCTCTCCCTTCCCATTCTTCTTCTGTTTGTCTCTCAAAGAACTCACCACTTTTATTTTATTGGGGAACATGTCTGTCAGTTCCATGAGAAAGCAAACTCCTTGAAGACAGATGGCCATGTCTTGTCATTGTGCCTCACCGAAGAAAACCTGTAAGCACTATCTGTGCCTGACTGCATCCTTCACTCTGTCCCCATGAAATTGGTACAATATCTTGGGCATGGTAGATGCAGAGTGAACTAGAGCCCAACTCATGCTCTCTGGTGTCACCTGCCCCAATCACAAACTGACGATGGCTATCCAACTCCTGGAATGAAATCTGTTGCATCTGCAGACACGGAGAGTGGGCTTGCCAGAATTTGTGACAGACAGGGTTATCTGCTAACTATGTACTTGTCAAAGGTATGGTAGAACATGTTTACTCTTACTTCAAAACCAAACTACAGGGAAGTTATTTTCTTTCCCACCTAGTGACTTTGTTTCTTTTCTTGCTTCCCTTCCAGTCTCTCTTCCTTTCTTTGATTCTTTTCTTCCTTCTTTTTGCCCTTCCTCCAGCATCATTATTCTCTTGGTCTTTATTTCTTTCAAAACAGCATTTACTTTTTTATCTGCTATGTGTACAAGACAGATCTGGATCAATAATCAGTAATGAGGTACTAAATTACATAAGCTTGTTTTTCCCTCTTTGATCTTTTGCAAGCCAGCAGAAAATTTTCCAGAACAGAAGGGGTAGCGTAGGATGGGAAAGTGACCCTGGTCCCTTGTCCCCACCTGCCAAGAACCTAAGCCTTCTTGCTTGCAAATATGCTGTGTGGCTCTATTCAGACAAGGTAGCCTGGATCTGCTTCAAACAGGCTGCCAACTTACGTTTTGCAGTTTGATGTAGATTGTGCTGGAGCTGCTGATATGCCGTTCTGAAAGCAGCCAAAGTAGAAATAAATTTTCTGTATCCTCTCACTCAAAGTTGATAGCTGTGCTTGAAGAATAAAACATCAGGTTCCACCTAGCCATCTCTTCTTTGGCAGATGAACTTGTCAACATTTGCTTCCATCAACTTGAGACATCTGCATTGTCACTCCTGTCCATCGGTGTCATCCAGTTTCTGGGCCAGAAAGTGAAAACTTTGGCTGTGTTTTCAGTCTTTGATGTGTCCTTGAACAAGTCACTGTGGGAACAAGAAAGCTGAGACCATGTCTAGGGTGAAAGAAAGAAATTTTGCAAGGAAAGGCAGTCCCCAGTAAGCACTTAGCTCTAAAGCACCTAGCTCCAGTGAGCTCAGCCCCAGGGATAAGTAAAGGAAATCTGAGACTAGGCATGGGGCTGTGACAACTGTCCCACAAGGATAAAAGACCAGGAGTCAGTACAGTTAGAAGCAGCATTCTATGGGGCAAAAGGCCCAGGCTGTGAAAAGTCTGCTCAGATGGAATCAGTGGTTCTACCATTTATGAATGACCTGGGAAATTTGTCAAGGGACTCTGCACCTCTGCTTATTTGTCTGAAAATTGGATAACTAAGAGTGTCCACTTCAGAGGCTTCTCGTGAGGATTAAAAGGAGACAATCCTTGCAAAGTCCTCAGCATGGCATCAGGCACAGAGGAAGCGCTCCTTGAACATGGCCATGTGTCTGAGACTAGCTAGGTGCTCACCACCTCCATCTGCTTATCTGGGCAAACAGGAGGATAATCTTCCCACCCTCCCTTGCAACCAGGGCTGTGCTGTGTGATTCGAGCTGACCGATGGAATGTGAGTGGGCATGGGCGCCACTTCTAGGCATGATAATAAAGCAAACAGACATGTGCGGTGGGTTGAATAGCATCCCCCAAATGGTGTACCTAAGCCCTAACTCATGGAACTCAGGAAGGAGACTTTACCTGAAAAAAACCTACTTTTGTAGATGTAAGTTAAAGATCAAAAGATGAGATCATCCCGGGTTTAGGGTAGGCCCTAAATCCAACGACTTCTGTCCTTATAAGAGGCAAAAAGGAAAAAAAGAAGAAGAAGAAGAAGATTCACACAGACACAAAGGGCGATGTGAGGATGGAGGCAGAGACTGGAGTCCGTGTCTACACTCCAAGGAATGCCAAGGACTGCTGGCAGCCACCAGAAGCCAACAGAGCCATGGAACAGATTCTCTCTCTGTCTCCAGAAGGAACCACCCCTGCCAACACCTTGATTTCAGACTTCCAGCCTCCAGAACTATAAGACAATAAATTTTTGTTTTGTAAGCTATCCAATGTGGAAATGTGTTATGGCAGCCCTAGAAACTGACACATTTTGTGATCATCCAAGCTCTTTCTCTCAGAAGCAAATGACCCAAAGACATAGTCATCCAAGGGACAGAGCCTGCATCCCTGAGTCACTGCCTGGATGGAGAGCTGCCTACATAGCTACACAAAGCTCATCTGGCTTCACAGGAGTGAGAACGATACTTCCTGTGTATTAAATCACTGAATGATGGGGTTGCTTGTTACAGCATCTGGCATTGATTATCCCAAGCAATACGACTATTATTCTTAAGGGATCTATAGTAGGGATCTAGATAGAGAGGAAAAGAAGCCTGGATATTAGGAAAGGTGGTGAAGAACTAATTACAGTGACTGTGTAACTGTACTTAGCAGTTCCAGCCCCTCACCTTCAGCAGCATATCCAGTTCTGGACCTTTCTAGTGGATATGGGTTCAGGATAGAGTGACCCACAGTCCTGTTATGTTAAGTCCCACATTATCCCCACAACCTACTGAACTAACTGTTGTCTCAGAGACTAAGTCAGATTTCTTATTACAAACAGAATGCTAGAGCCCATGAACCCTATGGAAAGCCACTGGGGAGACCTCAGATTGGGAATGAGTGTGATTCCAGACCAGAGGAAGCCAAGAGAAATACCCCAGGACTGATTCAATCCAGAATGAGCATCCAGTTTAAAGCAAGTTGAAGATGATGTAATCTATCTAGACGGTAACTCAGCCTGTTACACTGCCCATAAAGGAAACTGGAAAATCATAGCATGGGACTTAGAAACTATAGAGAAAGAGGAAAGACAGGACCCTGGAATATGGTGAGGGGCTACAGTGGGATCAGTTTCACCCCAAACTGAATTGATTTTAGCTAGAATAGCTTTTCACAGTCTTAGATTAGCACAGGTGCTGGGAGGTGGGCTCTGCTATTTGCAGGCTATAGAGTCACGCCTCTCTGCAGCCAGGGTGTCTGAGAGCTTGTGTCCACCAAACAACACTGGCGCAAGGCGTCAGGGAGCCTCCTGGGAAGCAGCTATCCCAAGGACAGAGAGCTTCAAGGTGACTGAGGCGACCAAACACAGAGTTGTTCTCGGGGAGTAAGGACCATTCCAAGAATGGTCTAAGGGTAAGGGGCGTCCCACTGGGATGAAGCTTCCAGAAAAAATGGAGACCACATCTCCCTCATCTTCATACCTTCAGGACTTAGATGGATCCCCACACAAAGCAGTTGGATCACAGCCTCCTACTCCACCTTCCTTCCTTTCAAGGAAAGGAAATAACTCTTGATAGACACAAACTAAGTTAATGTCTGCCCATTTTTATCTTAAGGTGCTGATATCTTAATTTAAAAAAAAAAAAAAAGGTTGTGAAAAATAAGACGGAAACAAACCATGGTACGTATGGTCCAGAATGCTTGGAACCTAAAGTTCTTCAACAGAGAGCAAATAGGCAAGCATCAGGAAGACAGAGAGGGGCCAGGTCATGGGTAACATAGCGTGGGGAAGGGAGGGGATGAACATGTGCACAGAACACATCCCTGTTTTAACCTGAGATGCAGAAGCAGATTCAAGATGTCAGCGTATCCCAGAGAGTGGAGCACCAAGTCACATATGCAAATCAGTAAAGGAAGCAGCATCCCTGAAGCCACCGAAATGAATGTTCCACCAGCCTAGAAAAGCAGAGGGAGTTCGTATACAATTCCCAAGGAAGCAGAAGGGAGGGGCTCATGGCTGAAATGCCTGTGATCAAATAGGCGAGGCTGACGCAGCACCACGTGATCTTGTGATGGACGCTGAGACCCTCACTCTTGGGCTGAGGGTCCTTTCTCCTCCTCCCACCTATCTGGTCCTCTTCTAGAAGCTTCTGCCTTCCCAGCTATCTATGGAGTCCAATGGAAAAAGCATATCCATTATGCTTTTTCATAAATGTGAGCTTCGCTGCGACACATCTTGCATTTCTCTCTCATGCTCTTAGCTGACGTCTCATATACAGGTCTCTTAAATCTCCCATTTGAATGAAGCTTCCAGGGAGAGTAGAGACCACGTCTCTCTCATCTTCATACTTCCAGGACTTAGATGAATTCCAACACAGAGCAGATGGGTCCTCCTACTCCACCTTCCTTCCCTTGTAGGGAAGCTTTTCCTTCAAGGAAAGGAAACAACTCTTGATGGACAAAAACTAAGTTAATTTCTGCCCGTTTATATCTTAAGAGGCTGATTTCTTAATAAAAAAAAAAAGAGGTTGTGAAACATAAGATGTAAACAAAACATATGGTGCATATGATCCAGAATTCTTGGAACCTGGAGTTTTAGCTAAAAATGCCCACACGTCTCCTTTGCCATCTGTCTTGGGCTGGGTTCTCCTAGATGCAAACCTTGAGACAAGCATTTAAATGTAAGTGGTTTGTTTGGGAGGTTATCTGGGGAGTATCAGGAGGGAAGTGAGTATGTGAGACAGGGAGAAAAGCCCATACAAAGTACACCCTCCGGCAGTTTACTGCATGTGTGACCTGCGGCTCACCCCTGTAAGGGAACTCTGGGAGGCAGAACAGTACAGCCTCAGAGTGATTTCACATAGACAGCAAGTTAGCTGGGATATTTATCCTGCAAGTACCAGGCATTGGCCGGGAACAGTGCTGAGCGGCAAGAATGCCGATCACTTCCAGCTGCCCTGTGTGCTGGCTAGGAGATGCATCAGCATTAACTGGAAGGATGAGTGCTGGGAAGATGCGTGCATGGATGGAGACCATCTTCTGCCATACCAATCACATGTCTCCAGGCCGCACAGCACCAGGAGAATTGGACAAGTGTCAACCATCTGGGGAGCTCAAGCCACATGCATCCAACTACCTAGTTTAGGCCACAAAAGATGGCCCATGAGGCAGAGACTGTGCTCTTCTCTGTCCATCCTCCCAGTTGTCCACCAGATTGTCCCCTTCCTGCGGCGGGACATGAGTGCAGTGGTGATCCATCTCAAACTATGAGAGAAAGGGCAGGACACTAAAGATGGCCAGACAAGGTGGAAGTTCTGGTCCTGATACCAGCAAGCTCCTGTTCATCGAGGCTCTTACAGATGAAACACATGAGACCGGGTCGTTGAAGCCATTGTCACTGGGGATGTCAAATAAAGTGCTGAGATTCCATCCTGATGGCAACATCCCTTCCCTCTACTCTTCTGAAATTCGGGCTGAAAAAGCAATGGAGTGCGCCACTGCTTGTTTACTTTTGCTCTTTCTTCCATGTCTATTCCCAGGTAATTCAAGCAAGTGATTGGGCAACCTGGCCAGCAAGGGGCCTCTCGGGGCCTGAATGGGCAAAACATAGCCTCCTGTCTCTGGTGGAGAGTTGCGGATGGGTGGCTGCAGCCTTGCTGAGGGTTCAGCTGCATCAGGATACGCACTGACCCTGAAGGATGCTGTGCCTGGGCCTGACCTGTGGTTGCAGGCAAGCACTCCATTTCTCAGAGCTTCGCTTCACTTGTTTATAAAATGCAGGGCTGGATGAGGTCCCTAAGGTAGTTAGCAGCACTCACGCTCTTTGATTTATAAGCATGAAGACACATCAGGGAGCCGGTAGTTGGGGGTGAGAGGCAATGAGTAAATGAGAGCTGGATTGGGAGCCAGGCATTCAGAAGGGAGCTGCAGAATGCCTTCGTTCATTGAGACCCAAACAATCAAAAAGGGGAGACCAACAACTCCAACCACCACCCAACAGAGTTCTCTCACCTTCACACACCCACAAGGTGGTTGTCAAAGTCATAAAACATCCACTTCCTGCTTTACCACCCCACTGGTCCTTTACACTGGGTGGATGGGCAGCTCGTCCCCTGGGAGCTTGACAGCAGTGGGTCCAGGGAATGCGGGGAATGGCACGGTATTTCAGGCAGGAATACAAATGGTGCAGAGTCTTCACAGCTCCCTCTCGGCCTGCAGCTCTGCAGTGGCAGAGTCATTTGCATGGCAGCCAGATTTATTGGCTTGGCTCCGTGCCTGGGGTTGCAGAGGCTGCTGGCTTGGTTGCAAACAAATCACACAAAAGAGCCTGAGCGACACCTGAACAAGGAGAAAATCTGTGGCCGGTGCTGGCCACAGGCCAGCCTCCAAAGCTCACCCACGGCTGTCAGGCCACAGCAGCTGACGAACCACAGTGCTGCTGGCTTGCCTCAGCCCTCAGCACCTCCCTGTCCAAGGGGGTCCTACAGAGACTGTGGTATAATCATGTTGCTGCAGATCCCACCCATTCCCAGAGACCAGGGCTGAGGGCAGTGTGATCTGTCAGCCATCTCAGTAGCCTCACCACCGTACCACAGTTTTAAAGACCAGAAAACATTTCCTTGGCTCTTCTGTATCTGCAGTGTCCTCACAGAGAGGGATGTACTGGGTGACCCTCTTGAGGGATGCTGTGTGAGCTGGGGTGATAATAATTAGTGCATGCATAACAGGTGAGCTGCGAGACCACACAAGCGTTAAGGTACAAGAGACATGGCACAGAAATTACCATTGCATTATAATTTCCAAATTACCACAAACCTAGTAGCTTCAAACAACACAAATTTACTATGCTATAGTTCTGGGGCTTAGAAGTCCAAAATGAGTCTATTATAATAAGGTAAAAATCAAAGTTTTGGCAGGGCTGTGTTCCTTCTGGAGGTTCCTAGGGAGAATCTGTTCCTTCCCTTTCTAGAGGCCACCTGCATTCCTTGGCTCATGGCCCCTTTCTCCATCCTCAAAGCACATTCCTCCCACCTTCTTTTTCCAACACTGATCCTCTCTTGCCTCCTTCTTAGAAATATGCTTGTGATTACATTGAACCCACTCAGGCAATCCAGTACAATCTTCCCATCTCAAAATCTTTAACTTAATCACATACATGAAGTCCTTTTGGGCATATTCATGTGTTCTGGGTTTTGGACGTGGACATCTTTAGGGGTCTTATTCTGTCTACGGTCATCACTATTGGAATGCAGAGGCCAGAGGATCCCCAAAGGACTTGAATCATTGAGAGGCATCATGGAGGCACTGGAGATTACAGAACCCAAACGGTGCCCCACATGGATAGGAAGCACCGTAAGTTACAAAATACATTGGTGTTGAATGCCTCCTACTAGATGAAGTGGGTGTCAAAGACTTCAGGCTCTCAAGTCAAACCCAGATGCAGAATTCAACCTCATCCCTCAATAGCTGCATGACCCTCATCCTCTCTGAGCATTAGTTTTCTCATCTGTAAAATGGGGATAAAGTACATCCTCTTTAAGACTATTAAGACTCAATGAAATAATATGTGTGAAACCATTAGTAGCTTGCCACAACCCGACACACAGGAAGAACTCCACACAGGTTGCTTTTAATCTCTCCCTACCATCCTGAGAGTTATGTCCACTTTATAGAGGGGTAGGTTGCGGCCAGAGGAAGTTGTGCTCCTTTCCCAGGACAACCCCAGTACTAGGCTGGCTGACCACAAGCCAGGGCAGCCCACTGCCCACAGTGAGGGTAGGCTAACAGCAGGCATTTGTTCTATACAGAAAGAATGACATGGCCAGGCGTGTTGGCTCACGCCTGTAATCCCAGCATTCTGGGAGGCTGAGGTAGATGGATCACCTGAGGTTAGGAGTTTGAGACCAGCCTGGCCAATATGGCGAAACCTCATCTCTACTGAAAATAGAAAATTAGCCGGGCATGGTGGTGGGGACCTGTAATCCTAATTACTCAGGAGGCTGAGACAGGAGAATCGCTTGAACCCAGGAGGTGGAGGTTGCAGGTTGCAGTGAGCCTGTGAAAGAAAGAATAACATGGAATAAAGTAGGATCCTGAGTCTGCAGTTTGACCTGAAGACCTGATTGACCTGAAGACCACCATAGGCTTGGGGATTTGTTCAGCTTTTTGGGGAATAAACAAAGGCCTAGAAATGTACCCGTGTCTTGGTGCCTGTCTGTCCTGAGTTCCACTCTATGACAAGAAAATCTACAGCACAGTGTCTTTCTAACACCCTCCTTAGAGAGGAAAAGGAAAAACTGAAGCATACCAGCTGACTTTGGACTCTGACCAGATCAAGGTCTTCCTTGACTGTTTGCTAAATGAAAACATTAGGATTCCTTTATGTACTTCTGCGCTCAAATACACTGGGAAAGATGATTTCTGTAGAGTGCATGCCACAAATGTGAGCATGGATGTATTTATTCATTCTTGCTGCAAGTTCTTATGGAGCACCTGAACAGCTGGTAAAATGGGTGTCCCTGGCTTCATGGAGCAGCATGGAGGAGACAAGTATTGATCAGAGAATCCCAGTGATGCCTGTGAATTGCAGTTGTAATAATTACCATTAGAAACAGGACCTTAGGTGAGAGGGATGGGTAGGTGTGTGGGAATGGATGGGATGTGAGGGGAAGGGGCTGTGGCAGAAACTGCAGTGATGCCCCAAACCTGCTTCCTCCACTTCCTGAGCACACAGGTGGACTGCATTTCCGCCCTCCCCTGCACATAGGTGAGACCAGGTGTTTTCTCCCAGCCAGGGGAATCAATGTCAGGAAGGTATGGACTTCTCTTAGTTTCATCGAATAACATGTGATTTCGCCTGAGTCTAGGCATTTCTGTCACTTCTGGATCTGACCCATCAGAAACTTTTGACACAGCCTCCCGCATGGAGAATGCAGATGACTCTGGAGCACCAGTCTTGGATTCTGCTGTAAGCAAGAAATAAAGTTCTACCGGGTGCAGGCACTGGGACTTGGGGGTTTATCTTTCCATCAGTTAGTTCTCCCTCAACTACTCCAGAAAGTAACAGGTCAGCTCAGAACTAAGATGATGGGAAGTATGAGATGCAGAGAAAGAGGGGCAGGCTGAGACTGAGAAGCAGACTCAAGCATCTTGATGTTGGGGGGACAGGAGAGCACATCCCAGGAACATCAGAAGCCTCCAGAACGAGAGGAGAGGTGGCAGTGTGGGTGCCACACAGAGGAAATCGGCTTTATCCTGTGAGCACAGTTAAGACATTGAAGAATGTTGAAGTTTGAGGGGAGGGAAGCATGGAAAAGATGATAGGACCAGGTTTGCATTTTTAAAAAATTACTCTGGCTGCTACAGAATATACTAGAAAGAGGAAATTATGTGGTGAAATTGGAGGGATGGTCACTGAAATTATCCAGATATAGAACAGTGTTAGCTCTCAGGATTAGCACTGTCTAAGCCTCTGCACCTGTCAAGAGTTAGCGAGTCAACCACAAGCTATTTTGTCTAGGGCCAGACATGCCCCATGTGTGACTCCTAAACCACAGTGCTTGGTTGGAAGGCCTGGGTACTGGGGGCCTGGCTGCAGCAGAGGGAGGAAAGCAGCCAGCCTAATATTTTTGGCAGCAAGGTTCACATGAGAGTACAGCAGGAAGGCATGGACTCCTCTTAGTTTCATCGAATACCATGGGATTTCGCCTGAGTCTAGGCATTTCTATGCAGGAATCCATCTCACTAAATCAAAGACTCAGCCTGGCTTTGAACAAGACAATCATCTAACAATGTAGTTCATGCAGTAGGTAGTCTACAAAATTATTCCTTAGCTTGGGGGCTTTAAGAAAGACCCACAGTAGAAGCCCCAGAAGCACTAACAGACAAGCACATCTCTCTCCTTTGTGAACTGTCATGGTCCATGTGATGGTAGCTCTTTACACCCTCAGGTGCCAGAGAAAGCCTGAAGCACGGGCATATAGAAATAATGAGTGGTTAGCTTTTTTTTGGGGGGGGGGGTTCAAAAATTTAATATTCACATCAGCTTTACAGGGCAGAGAGCAAAACCAGTGGCTCTACTTTAACAATCCTCTGGTGATTTTATTCAAGCCTTGCCCTCCAGCAGGTGCCCTCCAACACATGCCTCGGTCCAAACCCATCATCATCCCCTCTCTGCAGACTCCTAACTCCCATGGAGGGCACATAAAGCATAGCAGCATTCTGCTTACCCTTAATTCTTATTCAATTAAGCAACCGTTAACAAAAGAGCAAAAGACTTCCTAAAGGGCAATGGGGCACTGAACAGAGTACATTGTCACAGCTGTAGGGAAAATGGAGCCAGTCTTGAAGCAGCAGCCGGCGGGGAACAATGGCAGGCAACGTGAGCATAAATCCACGTTGTGCAGTAAATCGATGGGCAGTAAATAAAGTCCAATCTTCTGTTCAGTCTGGTCAAATTACAGAAAATGAAGACCAAGGGTGAGCTGAATGTTATGGACTCAAGGTTTAAGTCCCTTTAAATTCACGTGGCGAATCCCTAACTCCCAAGATGATGATATTGAAGTGAGACCTTTGGAAGGTTATTAGGCTTAGATGAAATCAAGAGGGTTGGGCCCCATGATGGGATTAGTATCCTTACAAGAAGAGAAAGAGCTGGGCGCGGTGGCTCCTGGTTGTAATCCCAGCACTTTGGGAGGCTGAGGTGGGTGGATCACCTGAGGTCAGAAGTTTGAGACCAGCGTGACTAACATGATGAAACCCCATCTCTACTAATAATACAAAAATTAGTGGGGCGTGGTGGTGCACACCTATAATCCCAGCTACTCGGGAGGCTGAGGCAGGAGAATCACTTGAACCCAGGAGTCAGAGGTTGCAGTGAGCCGAGATTCCACCACTCCACTCCAGCCTGGGTAACACAGCAAGATACCATCTCAAAAGAAAAAAAAAAAGAAGAAGAAGAAGAAGAGAAAGAAACATCAGAGCAAGCTCACTCACTCTCTACCATGTTACCACGTGAGGATGGAGCAAGGTGGCCGTCTAAAAGCCAGGAAGAGAGACCTCACCAGGAACCAAGTCCAGCAGCACCCTCATCTTGGACTTCCTAGCCACCAGAACTGTGAAAAATAAGTGTCTATTGTTTAAGCTGCCCTTATGTGGTATTTTGTTATAGCATCCCTAGCTAAAAGTGTGACCAAGGGACTCCACCTTGATTGTCCATGATTGGAGCTGTAATCAAGTGAAATATCCTAGACATGACATTTATGTGAATCCTCATCTTAAATGCAAATCCTAAATAAGCTCTAACCCTAAACTCTTCCTGTTCAATCTCACCTTATAATTATACTAATTTATTTAGGTTAATCTCCAGTCTATAAAATGTGTGCATTCAAAAGTACAATAAGAGACTCATGAAACTTGCGAAAAGATGATCCTATGAAGTTAAAATTAATCAACCCAAAATAGGTGCAAATGACAACCCCAAGAGATGGTCTATCACTATAACTGTTGAGACTGAAATCGTGCCCAAGCCTCCCTCAACACACAAGAATTAATTATAAGGAAGATGAGACAGAACAAAGGAAAGGAATTAAAAGTTGTTGGAAAGAAGAGACAAAATTATTGTTATTTGCAAGTGATAGGACCTGGAAATCCAAAAATATTCACTGGAAAATGATCAGAAATGTAGTTCAGTAAGATGAATAGTTACAGAGCTAAATCTACAGAAATCAGTAGTTCTTTGAGATAACAGCAAAACCTACTAGAGAATGCTTTGGAAAAAGATCCTGCTTACAAGGGCAACAAAACCCATGAAACACTTAGAAATAGAACAAAAAGAAATGTGCAAGACCTATATGAAGAAAACTATAAAACCACCAAACGTCACAAAATGCTATAAAAACAATAATATAAAGACGTCAATTCTTCCCTACTGTGCCCCAGTTTATTTATAAATCTAATATAATTCTGCCTGCCCATGGTGTTCTGTTCTTTCTTGGGTGTCTTGGATGTTCTATTCTTGGATGTCTATGAAACCTGAATAATTCTCTCCTTTTTTAGCTAGTATGAGTGGGCTTCTATTCATTGCCACCAAATGACTAACTCAACCTGGGCTACCTCTTCATCTCTCATGGGCTCGTGTACCTTGAGTCTCAAATCCTCTCCTTCTTTCTGCACCTGTCCCACATGGGCTTTTGCAGCTCCTTGCAAAACAAAAAAAAGATTTTTAAACCCTTTTTGCAGCTTTTACCTGTCACAACACCAACCTTGTCCCAACTCAACATCTCCTTCATCTTAACTGACTCAGCTCCCATGATGGTTAATTCAGAATCACTAAAGAAATATTCAGACAGGCTGAGACCACCCCTTGAGTCAGGTGCCCACCACTGATCCAACTAGCTGTAGCCAAGAGAAACTGAGTCTCGTGGCTTCAGTTGAGTGAGGTGTTGTGTGTTGCGTGTTGATAAGGGAAGCCATGGTTGACTCTTTACCACATGGGTTTATCAATAATGATAGCTTACCTTTATTGGACACCTACACTGAGCCAGACACTCATGCATTTTGCCTCATTCTAAATTCCTAACACTTTGCCAACCACCTTACCACAAAGATTTTATCATCACTTTGCTGTTAAAGAAACTGGCTACTTGAGGTAGGTAACTTCTCTGTGTCACTTGACTGACCTGTAAGTCAAAGATGGATCCAGTTTCAAGTCTCAAATACTTGGGTTCTTGCCTCCTGGCCTCCCCAAGTTCAGAGAGCAGAGTCACATCCCCCAGGCTGACGTGCACTGATAAATTCAGCCTCTGGGACAGCAAAACTGGGCACTTCCTTCTCAAGGACTTTGCCCAGACACTTCTCCACCAGCCACTGCCCTTATTTACCCAGGAACTCCTCTCAGTCTTCAGTTCTCTGCCAAGTGTGGCTGTACCTGGAGAAGACTGGAGAGATTGATTCTCCATGCTCTGCCTTGCTGTGCCCCTCCTTCTGTTCCAGCATCTGCTTATCCTCGTCCCTTCCCCACCAGCCTAACAGCACCTTGACAAGGACTGTCCTGCTTTGCAGACACTGCACCAAGTCCACACCTACAGCAGGAGTTGAATACACATGGCTGAAGGGACATTGAATTAGTGATGCTCCAAATTGCTGGCAGCCCGTAGCACCTCAGGAGTTTCCTTCCTTTACCCTAAATAAATACTGCAGCCCATGGTAAGGAAAAGGTTCTCCCTAGCCTGCAACCACAATCCCTTGTCCTTCTTCTGGTTTTATGAGACCATAGACTCAACATACCCAGTTCCTATGCTAAGGGGGGGCGCATTTGGAATATTCCCCATGTTGTTAGCTGAAGCTCTAGACCCTCATGAATCTACCTGGGAAGTGAACAGTTAAATTCATCCCTATGGCTCAAAGGAAAGCAGTTATACCCCTGTCCTGTGATGGGAAAAAGAGAGGCACATCACAGTCTTTAAGGGACCTCTCCAAATTTCACGTCTCTCACCCCACTTTCATCCTTCTTCCCCCAATGGGCCATTGTTACTGAAAGAATATTCCCAGTCCTTTGGGGACATAGGGAAGAACCACTCCATTGGAATTTTCTGTTCTGCATGGAGAGTCCCCTGTAAAGAAAGCATCCTCATTATAAGCCAGATTAGCTTCCAGAGGGGTCAGCGTGGGGTGAGCACCAGCCAGAGTGCAGCCAGTATAGACAGTGTCCCTGCTTCCTTTATGTGAAATATTCAGAGGATGGGGGTGCTTGAAGTATAAGGTGTGGTGAAATTGATCCAAAATTTGTAAGTGATTGTTTTGTTCCTGGCTTACTTTATGAGACCAAGGAGCTGGCAAAGGAAAGACATGCAATGTCCCACAGTATACAAGAGCAGTCATGGAGCATCTCAAGCATCTCAGGAAGTTGAAGATGAGATGTGACTTACACATCACGTTATCATGTGGAAAAGTTCAAACAAAAACCACAAGTGCCTCCCAAGGCGGGTACCCACCCAACCAACTGGTTCCCGAATCAGTGACGGCGAGGTCCTCTCCGTGTGATGGACCTCTCCTCAGTGCCTACAAAACCACTTTGGGATTTGCAGAACAGTTTACCTGCAAGGTTTGCAGGGGGAGAAGATGGAGCGGAAGAGAAGCCTGATAGCTTCTCTAAATTACAGGTTGTAATAAATAACCCTACCAGGTGGCAAATCACAGCATGGAGGAAGTTGGGGAGTCTGGAGAAGGTGCCAGTACCCTGGAGTCACACAGGTACAGAGTACTGGAGGTAAGCCGCAGAATGGCCTGTAACAGGCTAGGGTATCCCCTTTGGAGATCTGAAATGGGTCTGCTGAGTAAATCTGGGGACGCTCCAAACACATACGCATCACCTTCTCCCGTTTTATTCTCCTGGATCAGTCATAATTCCCCAGGGAAACTTCTGAGTCTTCGGCACCCGAGGATGCAGGGCTCTATTCCCATGATAAGAAGAAAATATATTGCCATCGCCAGCCAGCACTTAGGACTCTCCGAATGAGGCAGGCATGGCTGAAAATGGATCTCTCACTCCCAGCAAAAAAGCTCCTAACAGAAGACAACGTGTTACGTCTCTGACTCCTAAGAGAAGAAGGAAATAGACACGTGGCTCACAGTCATCTCTAACGTCGGGTAAAATAAAGAGAGAGAGAAAGGCAGACACTTGAATTCATCATCTTAACTTCATTTTATTACAACATCAAGGAAAATAGTTGCAGGAGGAATGAAAATGGAGAGAAACATAGAGATTAAGCTACTCACAATTCCATTGTCTATACCTTCCTACAAGGGTCTAAATATCACAGGTTTCTGTACATGCATTGGAGGTTTGCTGTGCGTGTGTGGATTGTGTGTGGATGACTTCTCTCTAGGGTGTTGTTCGTTTAATTTCTTGACAGATAATGGTTGAGTTTGGTGTTTTCAGGTGGAATAGGAGGGGGCTCTCCCGCTAGGACTGAGACCCAGCCTTCTTCTTCTGGAATTTTCTGAACTGAGACTGAATGGCCACCGCTGCACGTTCTGTCTCTGGTGCATCCATGTCAATGTCAAATTCTTCTTGAACTTTCTTCTGTCCATCTGTAGCAAGACAAACACAAACAGAAGGCAGTCACTGAGCTGAAAATAGGAAAGCAGACAGCCCCACTAGATAAGTGAAGCCAGGGAGTCCACCTTGGGGCACACACAGGGGCTTGACTTACACCCCAGCACAAGAGCTCATTTGCAAAGTAAAATTCAGTGGACTGTTTTGACAGAGCTCAGAATCTACCACCTGAGCAGGACAATAAAACTCAAGGACACAGTCTCAACACTTCATGTACTTTCTGCACATGATTTTCTGTTCTCAATGACCATCTTGATATATGGTTTTAATATTGGCTGTGCTGTTACTTTCACCTGCTATCTCACATAGGTACCATTTAAATATTGCTAAGACATTGGCCCAATGGTAGCTGATATTCACAGCTACTGAGTTAGCAAAGTCGTACACTGAGTTTCCATGTGTAATTCTGTGTGTCATTCTCAGGGAAGATTTGCTTATTGCAATCAGGGCTTCCATTTTTATTATCGTCAAGATGGGATGACACCATTTGATCTTCATAGTTCGACTGAACTTTCTTTTTTTTTTTTTTTTTAATTTATTTATTATTATTATACTTTAAGTTGTAGGGTACAAGTGCATAACGTGCAGGTTTGTTACATATGTATACTTGTGCCATGTTGCTGTGCTGCACCCATCAACTACTCCCAATGCAGTCCCTCCCCCCTCCCCCCTCCCCATGATAGGCCCCGGTGTGTGATGTTCCCCTTCCTGAGTCCAAGTGATCTCATTGTTCAGTTCCCACCTATGAGTGAGAACATGCGGTGTTTGGTTTTCTGTTCTTGTGATAGTTTGCTAAGAATGATGGTTTCCAGCTGCATCCATGTCCCTACAAAGGACACAAACTCATCCTTTTTTATGGCTGCATAGTACTCCATGGTGTATATGTGCCACATTTTCTTAATCCAATCTGTCACTGATGGACATTTGGGTTGATTCCAAGTCTTTGCTATTGTGAATAGTGCTGCAATAAACATACGTGTGCATGTGTCTTTATAGCAGCATAATTTATAATCCTTTGGGTATATACCCAGTAATGGGATGGCTGGGTCATATGGTACATCTACTTCTAGATCCTTGAGGAATCGCCATACTGTTTTCGACTGAACTTTCACAAAGCTTACATTCTTGTTCCTGTGAGGTAGGCTTGGCAAATGGCTTGCTAAGGTGGAGGGATTTCACCAATTTGCACAGTGACAGGATATAAAGCAGGGGGTGGAGGAGGGAGCAAAGGCTTGGGCCTCTGTGCTGTGTACCTTACTACAGCACAGGGCCAGTGCAGCCAAGAAGGAAAAACAAATAAATCAATAAAATTCTTCAGTCGTGGAAGGTAAATGTCTTTCAAAGGCCTTCAGTCTGATCAGACCCGGCGTGTTCAGGGTGGTATGGACGTAGAGTGTATAGTGTATGCTGCTTGGGTGATGGGTGCATCAAAATCTTACAAAGCACCACTGAAAAACTTACTCATGTAAGCAAACACCACCTGCTCCCCAAACACCTATGGAAATAAAAAACTAAAATAAAATAATAAATGCCTGTAGTCTAATGAAGACTAGACATCAGATTCATCAAAGGCATCCTTTTTCTTTTTCTTTCTTTTTTAAATACAGGCATGAGGGTCCCACCCCAAACTCCAGGCTTCCTCCTTGCCCAGCCGCAGTGGGAAGGGTGCTCCTAAGAGCAAGATTGATGTTGAGAAATCCGTGTCCCTGCGGGGAGGCCAGACATCTACACTTTTTAAAAAGGCTCTCAGGTGTAGCCAGAATTGAGATCCAAGGACAAAGGAGGCCTTGGAGTTACCTCGAGCCAGAACTGGGGACAGAACTCAACTCTCCTGGGACTTGGACCAAGAACCTCGCTGCCACCCTGGGCTTGTACCTAGAGCAGAGGAGGCTAACCCTGTGAGGAGCACAACCAGCTTGGAGATGGGAGAACTGGGGGCATTCTGAGGCAGAGGAAAAGCCCTAGCCAGGGAGCAGGGCACGGGCTCTATTCCTGACTGTCTCCAGGCAGCCTGAGTTCATCATCCACTACCTTGTTTAGGGACTTTGCATAATAATGTTCAGGCACCAGCTCTATCGGAGAGGGTGGAGGAAGCTGGGGTTCCTTGAGGATTTCAGGTAAGGCCTGCCTATTCTCCTGCTTGCAATAGATAGATAGACAGAGAGACAGACAGACAGACAGACAGACAGACAGATAGATAGATAGATAGTAGATAGATAGATAAATAGATATAGATAGATAGATAGATAGATAGATAGATAGATAGATAGATAGATAGATAGATAGATAGATAGATAGATAGATGGATGGACAGAGATAGATGGATCAATAGATGGATGGATGGATAGATACTTAGACACATACATACATATATACATAAGTAGATGATAGATATAGAAGATGATAGAAAGATAGATAGATATAGAAGATGACAGATAGATAGATAGATAGATAGATAGATAGATAGATAGATAGATAGATACATGGATGGATAGATGGATAGATAGATACATAGACAGATGAACATAGATAGATGGATAGATAGGTGGATGGATGGATAGATACTTAGATACATGCATACATATATACATAAGTAACATTTCCTCTGCAGATCCGTAAGCAGCCTCCTCTCAATTTTCCTAGCACCTAAGCAGCTTCTACCTGGAGCCCCTCAATCATACCCTCACCTAACAGGAGGGAATGTCAGCTCTGGCTTTGGAAGCCTTGTAGGACTGATGGAGCCATGACCCAAATCAGAGAACTGTTGTCTTCTATTTCAAACTTGCTGCCAATGCTCATAAAAGCAGAGATGCTGAGTGCACCAATGTTTTGGAATATTTCAGAGGCAGGGGAGGGGGGCGCTTCCTTTTTAATCCACGACAGCCCAAATGATAGAGAGACAAGTGGAACTGTTTCTCACACTCCAGGTAGCTATTCACATTGTCTTCTACATTGCCAGGGCCCTTTCTTTGGAGAACCATAAGGGGTAGGATCACTGGGGGAAGTAAAAGTTTCCTGTGGCTCAAGCAGATGCTTTAAAAGTGGTTAATTAATGTTATCACATGAGCCTGGAACTGGAGGGCAAGTGTCTAGCAAGCCCAAAATGCAAATGGCTCCAGTGTTTGTGCTGATGGCAATAAACCCTTTAGTACCAATAACATCCTTGGTTAGGAAGCATCTACAGCACTAGGAATTGTCATTTTTCATAAGATGGTTTATAGTCCCAAATCCTCCTGCTCCCAGAGGAATCCTTGCATCGACTGTACGGTGAGTGCAAAGGGGAAAACTTCACTCTGATTCCAAGGAGGAGGGGAAGTTACTCTTTCAAATTTAAAATGCTGCTGCAGTCTGAAGTTTTAAAAGGGCCTGATTCATCTTTCCTCTCTTATAATAATGGAAGAAAGCGGCAATATTATTTTTTGACAAATGACAAATGAAGACTCCGAAAATTATGTATATTAAGGAAATGCATAATGAAACAGTGAGGACAGGTCACAAAAATCAATTTTGCACTTACATCTTAAACTAATATCTCAGCCAAAAGTGATAGACTGATTCCTCTTTTGAAAAATATTACATTGTTTAATGAAGACACCACTGACATTTAAGGAATCGCTACTTTCTGTGTATACTTCAGATAGGCCAGTCCCGGGGGAGGGTCAGATGTTGTTAGAGGAGTGACAGGAGCTCCTTCCACTGAGCCAGCCAGGAGTGTGTAAGGAAGAGAACGGGGCACCCGACTGCAGTGGAGAAGGGACAACCAATTAGACTCGGTGGCACAGGCACAGGGTTCAATACAAATGGCCTGTGGCCCTGGAAGTCAGGAAAGTGCAGTTCTAAATACCCCAGATTCAGAAGCACGAGGGTGGGGGAAGAGAGTAAGGGAAGGGACCACAGCCAGGCCCAGAACCACTCTTCAGGGCCTTGGAGCCTACCAAGGTTCCCCAAGAATGACCCCAGTGATAGTGACAAGACCACAGGAGCAGGGTGGCCCCGTGAGGAGCCTCCCCAGCCCCATCAGTCCCGGGCACTCCAGCCTGGGCAACAGAGTGAGACCTGTCTCAAACAAAAACAAAAACAAAAAGCACAGGCCTCGTGTCCCAGGAGCCAAAGCCCTCAGTCTCCTTGGGGATGAGAGGCTGCCTCTCTCCTCACACTTAGATACTCCCCGCACGGAGTGAGGTACCCGGCAGAAGCAGGGCTGTGGAGTCCGGGTAAAATCTGAATTTGGGAATTGCCTCTGACTGCTCTGTGACTCTGGAAAAGGTTCTTAGCTTCTCTGGCGCTCAGTTTTCTCATCTAGAAAACAAAAACCTGTGCTACCTGGCTCCCAGTGTTAGGTTTATGTTCAGATCAACACTCGATGGTGCCTTAAAGAACAGGCCACACTGTACTGGGCATGGCATGGCCAGAGCTGCAAAGGCCAGTGAAGGGGACGTGGGCAGTAAGGTGGCTCTCCAGCCTCAGGGTGTCTGTGTCTGCTCAGTGGTGTGATTCATGGATCACTCAGGCCCTAATCCAGGGAGGAAGAGAGCACTTTCCATCATGGCCGCCCACAGGGCCATCGTGGTCAGCTGTTTGCTGGGCTTGTTGCAAGATGGCCCCAGCCCAGAAATACAAGGCAGAAAGAATATCCTTAAAATTTGTTTGGCCGTGCGCGGTGGCTCACACCTGTAATCCCAGCACTTTGGGAGGCTGAGGCGGGCAGATCACAAGATCAGGAGATCAAGACCACCCTGGCTAACACGGTGAAATCCCGTCTCCACTAAAAATACAAATAATTAGCCAGGCGTGGTGGCGGGTGCCTGTAGTCCCAGCTACTTGGGAGGCTGAGGCAGGAGAAAGGCGTGAACCCGGGAGGCGGAGCTTGCAGTGAGCCAAGATCACACCACTGCACTCCAGGCTGGGCAACAGAGCAAGACTCCGTCTCAAAAAAGAATGTGTTCAAAAGAGAGACCTCCCTCTGCCGACCCATACAGTCCACAATTCACAAGTCAAGTCACTGTAAAGCTTGGACAATGCAGAAGGACATTCTCCTTAGCTATGAGGACACGCACCATGCTCTCCTAGTGGCCTAGAGGCCTTTGCAGAGCTTCTGTGTCCAGGTGGGAGCAGGGCATCTAAATGAGTGGTACGATCGAAATGAATGCCATTGTCATATCCAGATCGCAGTACAATCATTTCCATCATATTTCCACTTGCTCCTTCACACAGATGTCTGAAGGCTTGGGTCTGGACTGGGTGGCCTCTCCCTGACATTTGCACGTAGGATTCTGCCGCCTGTACTGGAACGTCACTTTGGCCACACCCAGTCTCAATGGTGGCTTTTCAGCCTGAGCAAGCAGCAGGTTAGACTAAATTACATTTGGCCTGAGGATGCCTCCATACTCCGATCCTCAAATAAAAACTACAATCTTCCTTAGTACAAAAACTAACTAGAAGCCTAACTCAGGAGTACTGTACGGGTGCGCTCTGGTCAACAAACAGTGAGGTCTCCATCAATCACAGCAGCCCATTTTCAGTCAATCACAGGTGGGCAACTTACTCCAACAGGGCAAAATGCTGCTCTGTAACCAGTTAAACTGCCTCGGTGCCTCCTGTTTGCTTTCTGCCCATGAAAGCTGCCTAACCACGTGGCAGGCTGGAGTTCTGAGAACCTGTTCTGGGTCAGAGAGATGCCTAATTCTGGAATCATTCTTTTGTTTAACTCCACTACATTTGACTTGTCCACGGCTTTTCCTTTTAAGAAGTATTTCACCAAAATACCTTGTAAGCCGTCCAGGGCTTCACAGTTGTCATTGCTTGTATTTGCCTCAGGTCCTGGAATTCGACCTTTTCCCACTCTGCCCAGACATTCTGAAATTCTCAAGCTGATTACAGAACAGTCAAGAGGATATTCATGCCAATTAGCAGATTTGATGTAAGAGAACAGCAATTCCAACTCCACCAGAAGGCGAGGGGAAACCCGACTTACTGATCATTATAGCTCAAAAAAACGGCCCCACGATTCAACGTCCTGTGTGCCTGGAGGGCCATTATTCCTCACAAGCCCTTCAGACTTCAGCCCAGTCCATCACCTGCAAGATCTCACCTCAAAGGAAGTGACAATCAAAATCTATCAGGCTGGGCAGTTACATGAACTGCTACATTATGTAGCTACCTGTCTTTTACCTGCCTACCTGTCACATTGCCCTTTCTCAACAAAGTGTGTAGCTGCAAAATGGCTCCAAGCAATGAGGCTTTTCCCTCTGAGCAGAAACCTCATTAAACCACCAGGACTTGACACAGAGCTCTGCCAATTGTCATTGAATAATGAAGAAATGATGCTCCCTGAGGCTTGGAACGTCCCCTGATTCAGTTCTGCCACAACCTCCACTAGGAAGCAAAACAGTCCTATTCAAGTTTAAACTTTGCACTAGTATAGACATTTCTTATGCTACTTTCCTGAAATACTGCCTTTTCCCCATAGAAACTGAATAGAAGGTGGCCTGTGCAATTATATGTTTTATTATGTCATAAGAGAAAGCTCAGGTAGCCCTTCTTAAAGATGGAATGGCAATAAAAACCACTCCTTCCTGAGCATTAAATAGATCCTCCCTCATATACTCAAGTAGATTTTCTTTTATAGATCATTTGATGGGCAAATGTAAAATAGAGAATCATAAATATAAAGGTTAGGAACTATTACACTACCAGTTGAAGACAATCCCAAATGAATATTATGAGTCTCTGGGCCAAGCACGGTGACTCACACCTGTAATTCCAGTACTTTGGGAGGCCAAGGTAGGAGGGTCACTTGAGCCCAGGAGTTTGATACCAGCCTGGGCAACATAACAAGATCCTGTCTCTATTTTTTTAAGTCTCTGGTATTGTCATGAAAATCCAAAGAACAGAAAAATGCTTTGACAAACTAGAATTCCACTTGCATTTATCTATTCTGATAAAACAGAGTTTGGTGCTGCAGCAGAGGTTCTCACATCAGTCCCATAGTCCATCAGCAGATACTTGTCGAGAAGAGTATTAGTTTGCTCAGGCTGCCATAACAAAATACCAGAGACTAGATGGCTTCACCAACAGGAATTTATCTTCTCACAGTTCTGGAGGCCAGAAGTTGGAGATGAAGGTGTTGGTAGGTGTGGTTTCTCCTGAGGCCTCTCTCCATGGCTTGCAGATGGCCACGTTTTTTGCTGTGTCCTCACCACATGAGGACATTAATTTAACATTAATCAATTAACCATCTCTTTAACCATCTCCAAATGCAGTGACACCCTGGCGTACTGGAGGTTAGAGCTTCCACATATTAATGTGGGTGGAGAGACGACATGATTCAGCCTATAACAGCACCTGACCTAATTGGGGGGCTTCATAGGTTTTAAAGTAGCTTTACATTATAAAGAATCTATATTTATGATTCTCTATTTTACATAGAGAATTTGGGCTTCTGTAGTCTGTAGTTTGGACTTACGTAGTCATTTATGAGAGCTGCAGGGAAACATTCATCGTCCTCATTCTAGAAGGGCCTCGCTTAAGATCACGTTGTGAAGACTGGCCAAGCCTGACTTGGGATCCGGGTCTTGTTCCAAATCTTGTTTTCATTCTATGGTGTTATGCTACTTCATCTCCTTAGATGTAGACGAAGTTGATAGACTTCTTTATGGACCAGTTAATATAGCTCTGGGGGAAAAGCATCTCTTGGATGGTCCAAGTCTAAACACATAATACAGTCAACCAGCTTGCAAAATCTGCTGGCTTACCAGGCAGTCTGGGGGAACTATAGCAAATTTATGCTTTCCGCGAGTGGTCTGAGAGAGCCATCCCTGTCCTGGGGGCTGGGAGAGAGCAGAGAACAAACCTAGTCCCCTCCTTCCCCAGGAAAACAAATGGAAAGGTAAATGCACAAATCAGTAATAGAATTTCAGAGATTCAAAGAGCAAAGCAGGCCGCTGGTGAGTGTGAGGTAAGGTTTTCAGGTGGGGCTTCTGCCAAGGAGTCATCCTGGGAGGGGCACAGCCCCACAGTGACGCCAACCAAGATGGGGGCGACAGCCAGGGCTCCTCACGGATGGTGGGAAATAGCACTTCCAGAAAAATGGTCTTCATCTGTGCGTTCACAATCTAAGTGGCAGGCTTCAAATAATTAACATAAATTCCTAGGAAATAAACGAACATGAAAATTCACCTAGGGCATGACAGAGCTATTCATGGATCCTGCAACAGTCCCAGAAAGGATAAAAAGTTTGAAACACAGCACAATTCAAAAATATATTAACCCCTTAACTTGGGAAAGGAAACCCTCAAATCTATTTGTTTTCCAGTTGACAATGATGAAAGATCATTTCTCACGTCGTCATGGTAAGGTCATTGGAGGAACCGTCAATAAGTCATGACAGCAGCTTTTACTTTTAACACACGGACACACACACATACAACACACCACACACACACCACAGACGCACACATCCACACCCATCACAGTCACACACACCACACACTCACACAAACACACCACACATACACCACATCAAACACACATATCATACCACATACACAAACACACCACACACTGCACACACACCACACACACACATCACACCACATCACACATCAAATACACACCACACACACAAACACACACCACACACACACCATACCCCACACACTCACACCACACCAAATACATAGCACACAAACACACAACACACACACCACACACAAACACACCACACCAACCACACATATCATATCACACACAAACACACCACACATAAACACACACCACACACATCACGCCACATCACACATCAAACACACTATACCACACACACCACACACACACAAACATCCCACACACAGACCAAACACATACACACATCACACACATCACACAAACACACCTTACACACACACCACACACATCACACATCAAACACACCCCACACACACACACCCCACACACACCAACACACACCTCTCACTCCACATGCACGCACTCATACACAAACACACCTCACCACACACACTTCTACACAAACACAACCCTCACCACACACATTCATACACACCACACACACACACTACACACACAAAACACACAAACATACCACATACACACAAATACATCACATTACACACACAAACACATACCACACATACACAAATACACATTACACACATCACACTACACACACATACACACCACACACACCACACACATACACACATTAGACCACACACATCACACCACACACACACTCATACACACCACACAAACAGGTAAATGCTTTAATTTTCATATTTATCACTCTTCATATTTTAAGATTGATTTGATAGAAACGAATGACCTCTTAATGCCTAATCCTGTAGATCAGAAATTTGTGCCCAAGCAGTAAATTTGGATGTAATAGTCCCGAGTAGGAGTCTGCCTTCATTAGGAGTCGCAGCACATAGCGTACTATAAAGGACCTAAATTTTAGCACGCTGTAAAGAAATAACAGTCATTTAACTTAAGTATGTCTTGCAATTGGGGTATTTTAATGCCAAGGTTCTTAGAATGTCCTATCTTCCTTCAAAGTATGATATTAACTTTGGAAGAATTAATATCTGTCAGCTGTGTTGCCCTTGATATAATTAAGCTAACTGATGCAGAGTTCTATGCTGCTGAGGCCCTCTTAGCTGGGATCCCCTCCCCCACACCAAGGCCACTTGGCCAAGGAGAAGGAGTGGGGATTCCTTCCTAAGGACCCCAAACCCTTGCCCTTGAGGCAGAGGATGCCAAAGAGACAGGTAACAAAGCAAGTAAGGATTGGAATTTTATCCTTTACACCTCACATTGGATCAAGATATACTCAGAGAATAAGGTGTCTAGTGTGAGAGAAAAGGTCAATTCCTCCAGAGGAAAAAAAATTATAACAATAAGTTTATACCCGTAGTACCTAATAATGCTGGCATACAGCATCACACTTTATGAAATGTCAATTTAACAAAAGACCATAGCTCTTTAAAAAGCTGAGAACAAAGCATGCAGAGAGCCACTGTGTCCTTCTGCCTGACTTCCTGAGTTGCAGTCCCTCTACAGCTTGGGGCGTGTGGGACTCCAACAAGCCAGCCCCACAGCCCGGAGCCACTTCTCGCTCTGCCTGCTGGCTCTGTATTTATGAACGGGGGCTGCTGGTGCAGAGAATTGCAATTTTCCAGGTCTGTGCTAAGAGGCAGAGATTAATAAGCAAGTTCAGGCATTAACAGTCCCAGGCAAGGGGACTTTCTGCATCTATTGTATTCCCCAAATCAAATAAAAACACAACTCTCATTTCTTCTAGCTTTCCATTTGCCAAGTTAGTGCCTTCTTTGGTACTTAAAGCTTTTTCCAAGACCGAACTTAAAGCTTTTTCCAAGAGCGAACAATTCTCCTTTGTCCTAAAATAGAAGTATTCTGAAACCCACAGTCTTCGATTGTTCAAATCAAGTTCTGATTAATGCAAAGCCTAACTTGGGAGCCAAAAGTAAGAGTTTACTCTGGCCTCCTCTCAGTTATCTATTTCTCATTATTCTGTTTCTCGGGCTTCCATCCAGAAGCACCCTGGCTTATATAAAATGCCCTCTGTGGTACTAGATAATCAAATGAGCACAGATCCATGAGTATCGATTGCACAGAATGAGAACTAATGAGATCAGATCTTCCTCCAAATTTATTAAGCGAGGAAGAGCACAAAAAAGAAGGTATAATCATCACTGAAGAAATACTAATTTTTCTGTTGAAAAGGCAAAATGTATTCCTATTTGTATGAATTGCTTAGGCTGTCATGACAAAGTATCATACACGGGATCACTTAAGCAACAGAAATTTATGTTCTCACAGCCAGGAGGCTGGAGTCCAAGATTAAGATGTTGGCAGACCAGGTTCCTCCTAAGACCTCTCTCCTGGCTTGCAGATGGCGTCCCTCTGTGTCCTCATAGGAGTATCCCTTTGTGAGTGTCTGTGTCCTCATCTCTTCTTCTTATAGGGACAGCAGCCAGACTGGATGAGGGCCCAGCCTGAGGACCTCATTTCAATTGAATTACCTCTGTAAAGACCCTATCTCCAAATAAGGTCACATTCTGAGGTCATGGAGATTAGGGCTTCGACACTTGAATTTGATAGGAAGGGAGTACACAATTCCACCCAGAACCACTAGCCAAATGCCTACATTTTCAAGAAAAAAATGAAGACAATCGGTGAGGTATGATGAGAAACAGCTTGACTAGGGGTAGCTTGAATTCAAGTCATGACTCTTGACTGTGGTCAGATTTGCCTTCCTGAGGTTCAAATCCTTGCCCAGGCTTGTTTTTCTCTGGAGAGCATGTGCAGGGACACAGTTTGTAAGGAGTCGAGGGCCATCCCAATGCAGGGGTGCATTGCCCAAGATGGCAGCTGGCAGCCAGGCTTGCCCAATGCACCCTCCTTCCAGCTTCTCCATCTACCACCAGGCTGAGAACCTGGAGGAAATCATTCCCAGATGTCTCAGGGGTGGAAGTTTGCTGCGCAGGTTAGGGTTGGCCAGGCAGGTGCACTAGAAGGAGCTGAGAGGCAGAAGTGAGCACCAGGGGGCAGTCAACCACAGGAAGATCCCGACTTCTGGCAAACCCTGAGGCGGAGGCACTGGGTTTATCTTGGGCAGCTGTGAGGACATCCCAGGGTACTTTGTCTAGTGGCACCGGCCAGGCAACATTAGGAGCAGTCGAGCGTCTGCTAGAAAGATCTATCGTGTAGCTAAGTATCTTCCATATGAATTGTTTCTGGCTGGACACCATCTAGGCTGAGCTCTCTGCCTCCTACACATTTTTTTTCTTTAACTTTCATTTTAAGTTCCGGGGTACATGTGCAGGATGTACAGGTTTCTTACATAGGTAAACGTGTGCCATGGCGATTTGCTTCACAGATCAACCCATCACCTAGGTATTAAGCCCAGCATCCATTAGCTATTCTTCTTGATGCTTCCCTCCCAATAAGCCCCAGTGTGTGTTGTTCTCCCCCATGCATTCGTGTGTTCTCATCATTCAGCTCCCACTTATAAGTGAGAACATGTGGTGTTTCATTTTCCGTTCCTGTGTTAGTTTGCTGAGGATAATGGCTTCCAGCTCCATTCATGAACCTGCAAAGGACATGATCTCATTCCTTTTTTAGAACTGCATAGTATTCCATGGTGCATATGTACCACATCTTCTTTATCCAGTCTATTCTTGATGGGCATTTAGGTTGATTCCATGTTTCTGCTATTGTGAATAGTGCGGCAATGAACGTATGCATGCTTGTGTCTTTATAACAGAATGATTTATATCCCTTTGGGTATATACCCAATAATGGAATTGCTGGGTCAAATGGTATTTCTGCTTCTAGATCTTTGAGGAATCGCCACACTGTCTTCCACAATTGTTGAACAATGGTTGAACTAAGACATACATAGGTTCAAAACAAAGGGATGGAGGAAATTTTACCAAGCCAGAAATTATTAAAGGTCGTGTAATAAAAGCCCTTTCTTCCAGATCCAACGAGAGTAGGTTCTGTTGTCTGCACCACCACCTCCTATAGCCATAACAAGTTACACTGGAGCCAGGGGAGGAGAGAAAACTATACAAAGAAAAGCGGCAATCTTGTGCTTTTAGAGATCAGATTGCAAGATTTTAGTTTATTTACATAGAAAATACTTTAATATTTACTCGAGAATAACTTGAAGGAAAGTGGGTAAATGAGAACTCTTTTGGGAGTGGGAATAACATACCAAATGCTTTCTTCCTCTCTGAGCACATGGGAAGAATTGAAATTCCTTCCCAGGAATCAGCAGCTAGCTGCCCTAACAGCAAACCACAGAAAAGCCACAGTTTGCCCTTCTTCACACTCTGACTAGGAAAAATAGAAAAAAAGAAAAAAATCTCTTCAGGCTGATTGGAGGGATAGAGGACAAATTAGTCATCAGACAATTCAGATAACCCCTCTGTGCAAGCTAACCAGCTTGTAAGTACCCAATAAACTCCAGGAGCAGAAAGGGGTTGTGGCTGAGTCTGTTCATTGCCTTTGTTTATCCCCTTTTTCTTAGTTATAAAACCCCTGATCTGGGGCTGAGCATGTCGTTATCCAGAAAACAGTTTCCAGCCTCCTTACTGTCGGATGTGGCCCTGCAACTAGGATTTGATCAATATGACATAAGTGGAAAAAAGAAACCTTACAATAAAGTTGACAGACACCCCTTGCCCATTTTTTCTACTCTGTTCATATCTGTTTTCTATTGGCTGAAAGGTAGGTGCAATGGCTGGTGCTCACGCAGCCATATTCAACCATAAGTTGGAAGTCTTATGCCAAATACGGCCAAACAGTAACAGATGCTTGATGCTCCTTGAAACTACACAGACTGCCCTTGACCATCTACCTCCAGACTCCTTCTATATGACAGAGAAATAACCTTCTCTACTGTTTAAGCAGTTTTTATCTTGGGGTTTCAGCTTCTTTTAAATGAACCTCATCTTCTACACATATGTGATAATCAGTGTATAATTCATCAGGAAACATTTTATTTCAAGTTAATAATGGAAATTCACATATATTTTACTGTGCATTGGATGGGTTCATTTCCTTCCCTGAACTGCACATTTTGTCTTTTGCTTACATGCATTCATTCAGTTTCTGAAATGGGTGGTCATTTCTTCATAGCATTTAATGCTTTAAAAACCCCAGAGACAGTTTTTTGCAGAAATACTTCCTTTATATGCAGTAACTTTTGGCAACATTCCCTCTGAGGCTTCCCTGCTTCATGTTATTTTTTTTCTCCTTGTGGGACATTTGTTTCTCCCTCCACACCCTTCCCTTTGCAGTTGCTGAAACTGTGTAGTTTTTCAAGTGCCTGAAAACACAGGAAATTGATGTGAGAAGGTCCTGCTCCAGGGAAGGTGACCTCCCTAGTCAGGTTTCAGGCCACTCCCTTCATTCTGCACTGGGTCCATTTGTTTACTCCTTTCGCAGCTTTGGAATAATTGGAGTTTTCCTTTTTCTTTTATATTCCCTGGTTTTACCAGGTATCAGCTGACTCTCCTGAGGGTGCTCACTACCTTCTAGGACTCACATGTGCCCCAGCTTCTAAAATTTCAAATACCAGATTTAAAGCATTACACTCTAACAATTTCATCACCATGGAGAATTTCATACAGTTCCCCAGTTTTTAAATAGAAAGAAAAGTCAAATGCAATCATAATTACAGGACATTTTTAAGTAATCTCAAAAGAATACCAATTAGCCTAATTAATATAAGAACCTCACTTGAACCCACTGAGTTTCTTCTAATACTCCTCGCCCCATAATTCTACAAAGAATTTTTCTTTTTTTTTTTTTTTTTTTTGGGGGGAGCCAGGCTGGAGTGCAGTGGCACGGTCTCTGCTCACTGCAACCTCTGCCTCCTGGGTTCAAGCAATTCTCCTGCCTCAGCCTCCTGAGTAGCTGAGATTACAGGCACACGCCACCACACACAGCTAATTTTGTGTGTGTATGTTTTTAGTAGAGACGGAGTTTCACCATGTTGGCCAGGCTGATCTCGAACTCCTGACCTCAGGTGATCCACCCGCTCAGCCTCCCAAAGTGCTGGGATTACAGATGTGAGCCACCACGTCTGGCCAAAGATTTTGACTTTAAGAAGGAAAGGTGGAAGCCAAGACAAATGGAGTGTGTTCCAGGACTTGGTGAAGAAGGAAGAGAAAGGCTGGTAAGAGCCCCTGAGAGCTTCATGAACAGTGGGGAAAGCAAAGAGCAGCACGGGTTGAAAAATCATCACATGTACATCAGAAAGGGACCAAAGCTGCTTTCAAAAGTGGGTATTCTGGGCCTTTTCTCCTTACAAATACTCTTTATTCTCTCTGGTGCTGTTTGATTTAAATAAAGAATAAGAATACTCTTAAAGAATAAGAATACTCTTTATTCTCTTTGGTGCTGTCTGATTTAAATGCCTTTCTCCCACAATGTGTGTGTGCATCTGGCATCCTTCGTGACCCACGTTTCTGCGTCCTTCTTGGCCTTGCCTGTCAACTCAACTGCTGGGTCGTGCTATCTCACGGAGCGCTTCCCACCCTGGTTCTTCACCCTGAGCTTCTAATCCCTGCAAACAGGTGTTTTTCTTTGCATCTTTCCAGGGATTACAAGCTTTTTTAAATGCACAACACTATTAGGTAGGTGGGTCTGTTGTGTTTGGAATTTCACGTGGGGTACAACTCTCTGACTGGCGCCTCCAAAGGGGGTCTGTGAAGCAAAGCCAGGGCCAAGTCCATTCCAGGTCCAACCACACAGCTGAGCTGATGCACGCCCATCACTGCTCAAAATCTCAAGCCCGAGGCTACCACCAACCTGGAATCTCCATTCAGTCGTGGGTCCTGTGTTTCGTTTCATGCTATACATTTTCATACACAGTAAGAAAATGGCAGAGCAGAAATAGACACCACTGTATATGACTCTGATGTCCCATGTTTTAAAATACCCTTCAAACATGCTGAACATGACTAGGCATCCCACGTCAGAACGTTGTCATAAGGACAGAGAGGGCTTCTTCCCAGAGGTGTGTGCCCGGATTTGTAAGTGAGTATTTTATATCTGAACAAAGATGGGTGCTGATTTCTAGGGGCGGCCGGCCATGTGACAATTAAATTTCACAATCTCTGGTTTCCTAATCCACAGCCACAGTCCCTCACGGCCCTTCTCTTGGTAGGTTTGGAGAGAAGACATAGCACTTCTATTTGCTTTTTTTTTTTTAAATGGCACTATCTTAAGAGCTCATAGCCAGGCACTTGCTGATTTCTTGGAAATAGCTTTTTAAAGATGGGTCATTTTAAGCTTTGTACCTTTTTCTACTTATCAGAAAGATGGGTTCTCATATTTATAAAAAGATAATAAAATTAAATACCCCAGAAGTAAAGTTATGGGGCATTCTAGACTAAGTAGCTGAACTACATATAGTAACCTGGACTCAAAAGGATTAACTAAGAGTAGAGTTTTGGTGTTAGTTTTAAGCAACAAGTAATAATGTCCTCCTTTGGGAGGCCTAGGTGAGAGGATCACTTGAGGCCAGGAGTCTGAGACTATCCTGCATAACATAGTGAGACCTCATCTCTTCAAAAAATAAGTTACCCGGAGAGGGGCCCACACCTGTAGTCCTAGCTACTCTGGAGGCTGAAGCGGGAGGATTGCTTGAGCTGGAAGTTCAAGGTTATAGTGAGCTAAGATCTCACTACTGCACTCCAGCCTGGGAGACAGAGCAAGACCTTGTCTCTAAAAAAATTAAGTAATTAATTAAAATAATAATGTTCTGACACCTAATCACCCCGAAAAATGGCACTGGGAAGTGCTTCCCGGGTTGTGAAAAGTTCTGAAGCGCCAGACTTTTTGTATATTGGTTCAGGTAGATGAACACCTAGGCAGAACTCAGATGGGGCCTGTTGAAATGTGACCATTTAGCCAGGGCCTGTTTTATGTGGCACCTTGGCAGGAGAGCGAGGCTCCTGCCCTTTGTGGGTGCCATCGGAGCATCTCCATCCAAAAAGCTTTTACAAACCAAAAATAAAGTGGATTACTCTTATTCCTTTCAAGAAATTTCAAAGACAGAAAGAAATTTTCTGGGATCAAAGCAACAGGGTCAAAAATTAATCAGTTTGGAAATCGTTTAAAAAAGAAAACAAACCCTTCCAAAGACCAACAATGAAATATCATCTCTTGACACATTCTAATTATCAGCAGAGGTAGTAGAAGCATTTCTGTCTAAACCAAAAATCTAATCAGTGATAAAATACCCATTTTGGGCTGCCATGGCTCAAGGGAGCATTAACAGAGGCTGATGTCAAGAAACTGATGGGGGAAACAAATTTAGATAGAATGTTAGAAAAAAAAATGTCTAACATCAGACTATTAGAGATTGAAAACACCTCCCAGGAGCAGTAGCATCTGACCTTTTGCTAAAGTCATTTTAAGCTGAACTGAGGAAATACACAACAGGGAGTTATATTTCACCAGCTGTGAATGGCCGGGGTGACCTAATAGGCCGTTTCTAGCCCAGATAGGTAATTGGCAACGTTTGATAGTTTAGTTCAACTGTGAGATGTGTGAATAGAATAAAAATGAACATTTTATCTGCAGGTAGCTCATCTTGTCTTCTGAAACCCTATCTCCTTCTTCCACAAACAAGTCTGGATTATAATTTCAAAATTACAGTTCAACTCTTCCATACATAGCCATCATTTAAGGTGACAATAGGCTAGATTTATAGAAAAGACAAGTGAAGATTTTTCAAGGAACCGCTATAACTCAGTATTCCATTGCCATGGGGCTGGGGAGCACCTATTCCGGCAACCTCTGGCAGAGGTTTTCCGTAGTGTTTGATTGGTACCAGGTGACACTGACGAGGCCCACAGGTGAAAAGGCGATAAAGTTTCTAAAGAATGTTGGCTATCTTCTGCCTGAAAGATCACAGTCACACTTTAATTTCATGTATGCCGATTGCCCCAGAGAGAGGCACCCACTTCTTTTGTGTTTCTGAGTCAAGTGGACCACTGTTGTCTACAGCTGTGCTCCCCTCAGGGTCAGTCACTGGGGCGCCAGCCTCCTTGCAAAACTGGACTCACACTACAGAAAGGTCCAGGAAAATAAACCCTGTTTCCCTGTTTTACTGTCAGATATTGGAAATGCAGTTTTTCTAGAGGAAAGGTTATAATTTCCCATTTTCACCCATTTTGTTGAAATAACTATTTCAACAAAAATAACTACTTGTTATCCTGTGTTCACAGCCGGTGACCATCCCATTCAGATTCCAACCATTGCCCTTACTTTCCCCTCCACTTCCTCCACCAAGAAAAATCATTGTATTTCTCCTGTGGACTCATAGGCAATATCCCCTTGATGCTTACAGAAAATAAAATCAAAAGAAGTCAAATGTCCTACACTGTCCTAGGAAAGAGACAGCCACAGAATCATAAAGAGTCAGAATTTGACAAGAGCCCAAAGACAATGTCATCATACAATATTGCAACCCAAAGAGAGAAAATGATTCACTGCAGGTGAACCAGGAACAAATGAGTAAAGCACAGAACGGCAGGGACAGAACAAACTTGGGAATTCACCCAAGCCCCACCCCTCATGAGCAAACCAAGAGTCAGATGAGGTTTCCTGGCAGGACTTCAGGCCAAGCAGCTGAGGGGCACTGCAACCAGAGAAATGGCTAATGGGCGAGGAAGACCCTAAAAACAGTCAGCAAAAATGCCCAACTCCTGCTGGCACGGAGGCAGTCTGGTGTCAGCTAATCCATGGAAAACCTCAGTCAAAACTGGATGCTAAACATTGCTCTATCTTCTTCTGCAAGTTCTATGGGAAACAATTATTGAGCTCAGAGCTACCTGGGAGGAACCTTCAAAGCACTTTCCCCGACCAGCAAATGCATTATAACCTACAAGCAAGTATCTGCATGGACCAATTCTCATTGCCTGGCCCATTTTCAAAGCTCACTATAAAAACACTTTTTTTTTTTAATGGACTGGTAGGAAATTGGATTTTGGTGAGTGTACATCCATCCAAACTGCCAAAAGCTTTATGTTTGCATGGAAACAGCAAAACTCGAAGTGTAAGAAAGGTTGGGAGCGAGGAGGATCATCGTCCCACAGTGATTAGCCCCGTTCGTGATGACTGCTGTGGGAAGCGAGGTCTGCCCTCCTACACAGGCCAGGTCTATCGCATTTGGATTTGGTGAACTGGTAGCAACCGGAGTCTGAAGTGAGAATTGCTTCGCTCACATCAGTGTCCGGCCACGAAAGCATCTCTCTGACATCTGAGGAGACTTTGCTTTCTGAATGAACGCCAGAGCACGATTCAATTTCCAATTGTTTTCAGGGTCTGGGATAGTAGAATAGTAGAGAGAGAAGAATGCACCTTAGAAATATTGAAGAAGCTTTGGGAGGCCGAGGAGGGTGGATTGCCTGAGATCGGGAGTTCGAGAGCAGCCTGACCAACATGGAGAAACCCCATCTCTACTAAAAATGCAAAAGTTAGCCAGACTTGGTGGCACATGCCTGTAATCCCAGCTACTCGGGAGGCTGAGGCGGGAGAATTGCTTGAACCCGCAAGGCAGAGGTTGTGGTGAGCCAAGGTCACGCCATTGCACTCCAGCCTGGGCAACAAGAGCGAAACTCCATCTCAAAAAAAAAAGAAAGAGAGGAAGAAATTTCGAAGAAGCTGCTTGCCAAGCACAAAATCAGCAGCAAGCATCCTTTTCACATAATCATAAATTCCTGAAGCGAGTTTTCATAAACATTGTGATGGAGGCCACGTCGCTGACTTCCCAGTTCCTCCTCCCGGCACCCCCAGCCATATCTGGGTCTATTCAATCGATACGTATTTCCACTGATCACAGTTCTACACCATTGCACATCCCAAGAGGAACAAAGGAAATGGCAGCTGAAACAGAAAAACCATGACCAGAACGCAAGGAGATCCCAGCAGGTGAATAAAAAGCATCTACTCCTTAGTGAACAGGAGAAGGGGGTAACCTTCAAAGGAAATACAATTTTAAAGTTAAACCTAGTGATATGCAAATAATTCGGCTTCTTGCTCACGATGAGACTGAGGGAAATAACATGACAGAAAAACAGAGCAGTGACACGAAACAACACTCTGTAAGAAAAGAGTGTGCTCAGCCTGAGTAGATACAGGATCTGCCCAGCGAAAAAGCGATAGTAAAAGAACAGATCAATACGCCACAATATCCCAAGAAATCGTCATTATAATAACTGTAATATCTGCTCCTTCAAATTAGTGCTGGAAATAGTGAGGTCTATAAATGGCTGCATTTTAAATTCAATGATCTCACAGCACTTGTTATTCTTCTTCCTTCTTGAACATCCAGAATGTACTTGACATTAAAGGGGGCCCTGATCTCATTTCTTCACCATGGTGCAGAAAAGAGCAATTCCCCTGTGTCGGGGGAGGAGAGAGAAGAATTTAAAAGGAAATATGTTTAATTTAAATAAGGAGATGGTCATTTCTCATATTTTTAAGCATCTGATCCTGCAATCACAAATTTGAAGTTTAATTCAAGTTGATGAAGCCAAGAAATCCAAGAGGGACCTAAATGAAAGCAGACTGGCTTCTTGATGCCTCTGCATGGGGACAGAGGCAAAGTTCAGCCTCTCCTCTGAGACCTCAGTGCTGTCTCCCAATCCAGACCAACACCTACAGCCCCAGGCACAGCAGCAGCTACTCCAGCCTCCCAGAGAGCTCCTGGAGCCGCGGGTGTTCCCGCCCTCCTCCCCATCTTTCCTGTGGGCGGAGGCAGCTGGGGAGTCATCCAGAGGCTCCACTGAGTGGGAGCAGAGCCTGGGGCTCCCACTAGGCCCCTGAGAAAGCAGCTTTCTAGAAGCCCACAGTCTGTGGGTGTGTGGCTGGAAGCTACTCTCCTCCTCCCTCCTGCTCTGACAAACCCCAGCTTACCGGTGAGAACAGTGCCTGCCCAGTCCCCTCCCCATTTCCCAGTTGGCCTGCTATCCAGCGGGGCCTTCTCTTCAGACTGGGTGGAGGTGTGCACGGCTCTGTATTCGCCCTCACCCCCTTTCCAGCCACCTTCCTCTTGTATCTCCTCTTTGGCCACCTCCTTGTCCCCTTAATGACACCTGAGGAGGGATGAGGGGCTTACACCAACTGTGAAGAACACACATTAATCTTCACAAGGACAGCCTCATCGCTCCAGGAATGTCAAATATGTCATCCTTAAAAAAAAGAGATCTGGCAGTTTTCCTTCCTTTAGAAATACTAAGCCAGCCAATTACACTACACAGTTAACATGAAAGCCTGGTTTCAATAAACCACTTTTCTTGCTTTTCTTTTTTTTCTGAAACCAATCCAGAATTCGTACACAAAAATCATTCCTGCTTTGTCTTTGGGAAGCTGCAATCACTTATCGTATAATAAGCTAGATTTTTTACTTAGTAGGGACAGAGAAGGGAACAGGGTGACCTGGCCGAAAGGCCACGGAGGGAAGTGCATTGGCAAGAACTGGAAAAAGTCACTTGATACAGTGGAACGATGCATTTCTGGCTCCTCAGATTCACTCTCCACTCTTCCCCTGCTCCACCTAACCATTGCTCTATAGTTTTGGTTGGGGAAGTCCAACGGGTAGAAGTGATTAGGAGGCACTTTTTTTGAGACAGAGTCTCATTCTGTTGCCCAGGCTGGAGTGCAGCGGCACCATCTCTGCTCACCTCAATCTCCACCTTCTGGGTTCAAGTGATTCTCATGCCTCAGCCTCCCAAGTAGCTGGGATTACAGGTGCCCGCCACCACACCCAGATAATTTTTGTGTTTTTTTAGTAGAGATGGAGTTTCACCATGTTGGCCAGGCTGGTCTCAAACTCCTGACTTCAGGTGATCCACCTGCCTCGGCCTCCCAAAGTGCTGGGAGCCACCACCACCACACAGGGCCTTTATTTCTTAATTCTAACAACGTACTAGTCTCTGCAAAGTTGCCACAGCTTAGCTGTGCCTTTCAACAGGCTGAAGCCCCTGTCTGTCTGCTCCTCCGGATAGGCCTCCCTGGGATTCTGGTTTCTCCTTTTCCGGGTCTGCATCTCCCCCGAGCTACGTTCTAGATTGGCTGCTACAGTGCTTTCTTGGGTGACCAGGGGACTTCTGCCCCGGGGTCTGAAGCATGTTCTGTGGTTGCTCTACGGGTATCCTGGAGACACGCCCAGGGCTGCGAAGTGGACTCTTCCCTACCTCACATGGAGGGGAGAACAGATCTAGCTTGAGAGGGAGATCTACTCTCTAACGACAATTCAGCCCACTCCGTCTACTGACAGTTCTTTTCCGAGGGGAAATATTAGCATTTTTCTGTGCTTTTGTAATCCCAGATGTACCTAACTAATATGAAACCTACAAATTTAAGCCATCTTATCATTTGGCCCAGCCTGAAATTTAGGTTGGATTTTGCTTCTGAAAAACTGCCTGCAGTGTAAATTAATTCTATAAATAAGATTGCGAGTGTTTCACCTACTTAAAAGAGCAAAAATGTTTTCAAGCGCACGAGAAATACTATTTCCATAAAAGTAATTGACAAGCAGAACCTGAAACATTTGAAACCTGGAATATCTCCTGCTTGGGGCAGGATTCCAAAGGCTAAAAAGATCCACATGTTCCTGGTTCAAGCTAAAGCTACTTCACGTCCAAGATCTTGAAGAAGATCTTTAAGAGCAATTCATTTAGAATAATTTATAACTTCACTTTTTCACCAAGGTATATAGGCTTTCTCTGTATGATGTGGAGTGAAATTCTATTTCAGCTGATCTAAAGCTGTCCACTGCTCAGTCTCGAAAAGAAAGAAGAAAGAAAAGGATGAAAGGTAGGAAGAAAAGAGGGAGGAAGGGGAGAAAAGGGGGAGGGAAGAGGAAGATGGAGGAGAGGAAGGAAGGATGGAGGGAAGGAAGGAAAAGAAAAAAGGAAAGGAAGGGAAGGAAAAGAGAGAGAAAGAGAAAGGGTGAGGAAGAGGGGAGGTGAAATATGAAAAGGCTATAAATGAGCATGTTGCTTTGATGTTTTAATTTTGAAAATTACCACGGCTGTCTCTATTATTAGTCTGAGACCACCCCTATTTGTCAAAGGCTATTAACTAAACTGATGAGACAATGGTACTATGGAGACAATAGTTTCTGGTTTGGCTGAGATATAAGCCCGTTAACCTTATTCTGTTCCAAGGGGCTTAGACCACAGCCCACCCAAGTTCCCCATTTACAAACAAGACCCTGGTCAAGAGGGAAGTCAGGAGAAAGTGTAAATAGAGACAACCTGGTGTGTTTGAACTGTGGGTCAGATGACCAAAACTTTCCTCCTCTTATTTATGTGACCTTGGGACAATCCCGAGTTCACCAGCAACTTTGCCTGAGATCCTCTCCCAACCCACCTGCAAGGCTGTGGTGAAATCAAAGGGAAGATAGCATGGGGGAGCATTTTTTAAAACTATGCAAATCTATAGAGATGTAAAGAATTGCAACTAGGGGTGGGAAGGAATCTCCGCTTCTGTCCACAATGCTTCAAGCACTTTCACACCCCAGACTGATCAGAAGCACCGTCCTTATCCAAGGTGTTCCTTGCTCAATGAAGTTATTATAATGCTCACTCTGAAGGGTAAAACAAACAAAAAGTCACTCTTTTAACTGGGATGGATGTTAATAAATTCCCTCTCAGCACTAACCCCTACGGTAACCTTCAGACAGAATCAGCTCACTTGTTGAGCAATATCACCCATTGACTGGGTTTGTCTGGAGACTGCTATGGCTTTAAATGCCTGGCTTAATAAGCCATTCCAACGTCATTCTTTCCCCATCTGGATCAATATCAGAGCAGCTTTGTGTGTCCATTTCTTCCTTCTGGAATAGAGACTCTTTAGAGTGTTTTGGAGCCAAAAGCACAAAGGACCCCATCTCTTGAGCATCAGCCATTATTGTTTTGATTTTTTTTCTGATTTCTTCAAATATGGAAAAGGAAGAAGATAAAGAGCCAAGAACCCCCAGAAAGAGACCACAGCTGTTTGATTTTTTTACCTTGAAGGCGCCACCACCCATGTGCCTCTGGTATTCATAGCAGCACTCACTATCTGTCACTATGGTGGACTCTGAGCTTTAGGCAGCTGAGGGTTTCACTGCCCTAGCAGGAAACAGATTGAGAGTTTTCTGGCCTGGGACGTGTTGCACACCTTAGACATTAATGACTTTAGGGAGGTGTTTTTTTCACAGCCAGTGCTGTCTGTGAAAGTTATAAACAGCATATTTCTGACACACGTTGCAGTTGGATACTCAAAGTTGTCTGTGTTCCTTTTCAAAGAGGCTCATCTTGACTTGGTAAGTTTCCATGTAGACTACTGAGATTTGTGCAGAATTGGCATATTAGACCCTCAGTGTGGACTCAAGCTTCACCTTCCCCTGGATTCCAGACACCTGCACCCACTGGCCTACAGGAACAGCAAAACTCTGAATCGCAAGCTCTGTCTTCTGTGTACCCTGATCCATCCTCAAATTCTGATGTGACCACAACCCACATCTGAAGCAGAGCAGAGCTGAGACTGCCGCAGGCAAGGGCAGGGCGTGTTCCCTCTGTAGCCTTTCTAGAATGGATTTCTTCCTCTTGCCTTCCATCCCAGCCCCGCTGTGCCCAGGAGCAAGATCAGCCAGGCAGCATCTTCTGCCAAAACGGACCTCTTCTCTTGGGCATGATAGTAATCACTCAATCATCTTTGGTTTCTGGACTCAACACCAGTTTCTTCTTACTCCAACCCGATGCCCAGCCTTGCACACGAAGCCTCACTCCACACACTTCCACATACCCAGGAGAGGTGATAGATAACATATATCCTAAGCAAAATCTGCCTAAGTCAGCCCATAGGTCTTGAAAGATAATCTTGCACCAAGAACACAGACACAAGTGGGAGGGGGATGAATGTCTACTGGGAGATATGGAGCCACAAAGGACCAGGGGTAGGAGTTGATGAGATTTCTTTGGAAATAAATTTTTGAATCATATTTTTTTATTTGAAAAATTATACTCCATTTAATGGTAGCATGTACATCTGTCTGCCTATAAATGCAAGTCCTTCTTGGGACCTGTCTCTCTACCTACTTAAGAGCAGTAAAATAAGAAAGTGACTCTGTGTGTGTACACATGTGTGTGTTTCCTCAAAATCCAAAGGTAAGATAAACTTAAGCTTCTAAGGTTTGGGATTTATTTAAAATAGGGAAAGGAAAGTACCCAGTACATTAACATTTCATCTTATTTATTCTTGGCAATCATATAATCGTATCAAATCAAACTAAGTCTTAAGGACTCCTAGAATATCCCCACACCTACTAGAAACTTCTCAGGCCGCAGTCTCTCTCCCAAAGAAGGGGCACAGGTATTCAAGCATGGAGCCTGAGCTTGTGTAAGGCTACTCACACTCAAACAAACACAACTGCAGTGAGTCCCAAAGGTAGTTCAAAATAATACTTTCATCTGTAGCATTTGCCTACAGCCTGGATGTGAGGGGATTCTTTTCTTAAAATCAGGTGTGTTCATACACCTTCCACCGGCAGAAATACAGCCTTTTGGAAACAAATGCATCACAGCTCACTAAGTCAAGAGAAATCCATTCCAGTTTTAGAAATTCAATTTAGCTTGGGTAAGCCTCCAGGCTCTGCAAGTAAGCCCCATCACGAGGTTTATTATTCATAAATCTCTTTTTCAGGTTGGAAGGCTCCCAGCAGCCACTCTCTTTCCAGTATTTTTCTGCTTTTGTATGTCAATAAAAAAAATTAACTCTTGCAGTCTCTCTGGACAACCAATATCAAGGGATGGATCAAGAAATCCAGCAATGTTAGAGTTTCCCCCAAAAATCTTTTGGTTGTGTTCAAATTACTAATTTGTGGTGAATAATCTAGATTCAGATGGTTGTGGCTGTATGTGTAAACATGTTTGAATTTGATTTAGCCATTTATATGAGACAAAAAGATTTATAATGGAAGCTATGAGCTATTGTTTCTTTCAACTAGAAAGTTATTTCCAGAAACAAATGAAATCTGTGGCCTAACTAATCAAATGATGAAGGCACTTTGCTCACATAGGAATGAAAAATCTCTGAACCTCCAAGCCCTGAAACATTCTACATTTAAAAAAATCATAACCCTAATATTTCTGAAAAACCTGTCTTCCTACTGCAGATGATACCACAAAATCTAGTTCTAGTAGAAACATTGGATTTGAGTGTGTGTACTGAGGCTAACATCCTGGAAAATGAGGAGGATTTTGAAACATTCTGGAGAGTATGCGGTAGGTCATATTTCACATCAGAAATACCGTGATGACAACAACAACTAAAATAAATATTGAATTTATGAGAAATTTGGTTCCCAGCAAATGGTGCTCTCAAGATAATATTCCATGTAATGAAATGGCAGGAAAGCCCAGTAATCTAAATACCTTCTGAAGTTTTAATGTACCTAACTTGGGTCTTTTGTGATCCAAATAATTTCAAGGCACCCATAGTTCACTCCCACAGTCTTTATTGCTTTATGTGTTAAATGGAGACCTCAACTAAATTTACAATATGTGGATTAAGAACACCCTGACTTGTATGGACAATTAATACAATTGAGAATGTTCCTTTTATTATTAAGTGTTACTATCCAAATCTCATAACATTTTGATGGTTTTTTAAATACTTCATATTTCAATTCCCAAGGGTCCTTGCTCCTTCAAGACATGTAGACAGCTTCATTTGATATTAATAGGAAATATACATTAACATAATAGATCTCCCTAGATACCTGTAATGACAGAATAAAACCATTTGAATTTCAATGGAATGTAATACTAGGTTAAAACAGAAATTCCAAGATGATCTTCTCATATCAGGAATTTAAGAAAAAAAAATTAAGTAACTTCATTCTTTAGGAAAAGGTTTTTTAGATTACTTCTAGAAGTTTTTACCCTCATCTTTCTTGGGCTGTTCCGGTTTTTGTCTTTGCTCTTTTTTAGAGGCAAAAGCACAGACTTTATATTATAATAAAGTATCATGAACAAATATCATATATAGGCAGTTTTAGCTGAAATTAAACTATAGCATGTTAATAATAATTTACATTTATACATTGCCATTTTCTGGTAATTGTAAAACAATCTCAAATTCCCTTTTCTACCCAAAAAGGACTATCATTTAATATCTAGAATTATCTAATGAAAAGCCTTATTCATAGCATCAGGAATATTTCTATTTAATTAATTTTTATACCTCCATAAAAAAACTCACTCAGTTTCCACTGGTGTGGACCAGTTTTCAGCTAAAAGAAGTTCCATGTCTTTGAATGGCAGAAGGTGGCATCACCTATAGTAGCCGGCAATTCCCTTTGGTGCAAAGCACTGAGCATGTCAGCGTGCTTTGAAGAACCAATAGGATAGCAACGTAAAGCCAAGGGGCAGAGACATCGAACACATAAGACCTAGTCCTGGCTTCGTCACCATGTGCCTGGTCTTCAGGCTCCTCAAGGCATGACATGAGACACGCTGAGCAGTAGTTCCCGAAGTGTGAACCAGGTACCCTGGGGGGTGCCTACATCCTTGAAGGGAGCCCGAAAGATCAAAAACATTTTTGGTCTTATAAAAGACACTATTATTATCAAAGGTAAGAGTTTGATCTTAAAGGATATTATTTGCTTTTTTAAATCTCGTACTCTCCCAAGTGAACAGAGGAATTTTCCGTAGGCTATACATCATGTGATATAACAGGTTGAACGCAGAAGCCAGTATGGAAATCCAGCTGTCCTCTGTCAAGCCAGACTTTAAAGAGCGTTGCAGAAATGTAAAATTGCCACTTTTTACTAAATATCCTTTTCCATTTTGGAAAATATAATGACTTTTCATTTTTTTAAATGTTACTTACATCAACATGTAGTAGGTTTATTATTTTATTTTTAATAAATTAATAAGAAAACCATTGAAAACTGTCTCCGTTTTAATTTCTAACATAGGAGACAGTGTATGGCAGATACACTTGATATCAATAGCATAACTTAAGCATACCCTGAGAACGACCCTATGGTCTAAGAAGAATGTGTGCTTAGAGTTGAGTTCCGAGCTAAGGAATCTGGGAGTGGCCAATCTAGAGATTCATTCCTATCTGTGAGGAACATCTGAATTCCCAGCCCATCCCATGGGATGCAGGCCATACAGGGAATTGGGGACCTTTGTTTTGGAATGAATGTAGATTGCCAAGTAGAAGTTGCTAGAGGGAGGGTGCTAAGTGAAAACACTGTGTAAACTGCAAGCTTGTTACACGCAGTTGTGGTTCTTTTATCCAGCCCCCCACCACTGGACTGCCGTATAAGGTAACTCCCCTCAATAAATCCTATGTCTCGTTCACTGGCTTCAGGTCTTTTCTTCAGTGCCATCTATATTGGAGTCAGTAGGGTTCCAGTATGACAAACATCAATAGATATCACCAACATAAACAAAAGTTCTTTGGAGTCCTCAAGAATTCTTTAAAATGGAAAGAAGTTGTGAGGACAAAAATGTTAGCTGGGTGTGGTGGCTTACACCTGTAATCCCAGCACTTGGGAGGCCAAGGCGGGTGGATCAGCTGAGTTCAGGAGTTTGAGACTAGCCTGGCCAACATGGTGAAACCCTGTCTCTACTAAAAATACAAAAATTAGCCAGGCGTGGTGGTGGGTGCCTGTAATTCCAGCTACTCAGGAGGCTGAGGCAGAAGAATCACTTGAACCCAGGAGGCGGAGGTTGCAGTGAGCTGAGATCATCCCATTGCACTCCAGCCCGGGCGACAAGAGCGAAACTCCATCTCAAAAAAGAGAATCACTACAATAGAGGATCTCTGAGAAGTCTTTTGACTGTAAAACTCTGTAATTCTAAGGTTGTGAGGTTCAGTGGAAAGGAACTTACATGAACAGATGGCTATGAATGTATGAACTGGGAAAATCAGTGGAGGCTCACAGTGCCCTGTGCTCCCCTATGGCAGGCAGTGGGTCCTTCCTCATATAGGCAACTACATTATTGCTCCTCCCTTTTAAGCCTCATCCTTTGCTCCCTCCTCTGCTTCCTGCCTTCCTTGCCAGGACCCCACACACCTACCCCAACTCACACACAGGAGACAGGGAAAGCCCTAGGCAGCAAAGGAAGAGCCATCAGCCTCATGGAAAACCTTGTTTCCTTCCTCTCTCAGCCCCCTCGCTCCAATTAGGACATTGTGGAGTCCCCACCTCTCTACTTACTGATATGATGACCCCTTTACCCAGGGGACACTGCACTCACCCTGCCCGACAGGACTGCCCTAAATGGGTGGGCACGTTGGCAGCCTGCAGACGCAGAGCAACATTCTTGTACTTGAGTCTTGCTCAGCTCAGACCCACCACAGAGACTCCAAAGCGGTTGTCAGGCCCCAGGGAATTTTAACAGGTGGTATTTGAGATTGGCATTATCCACAATCTGATTGGTGGACACCAGCATCGATTTCACCCAGTTGGAAGCAAGAGTCATTTTCCGTAAAAGGAGAGTTCCTCTTGAGTTAACAGAAAGGAAGAACACCCAGAGTCCACCTCACCGGAACTATGCTGTGGCCTTTGGTGCATACCCCTGGGTATTTTTTATTATTATGCTTGTTCTTATGCCAATTGCTGAAGTTAGGGACCTGGGGTTCCAACTGGCTCTATTTCCTTCAGGATCCATGGACTTTCCATTTCTAGCTAAATCTCACCCCAATGCCAAGCGTCCATTTCCTGATCCATAAAAATGTGATGATCATTCCTACAGTTTAGGACCATGGTTGAGACGGGCCCATGGAGAGGCAGGATGCAATGTTCCTGTCACTGCTATCATTTTTATTTGCTGGTGAATCGCTGCAGTGACATTCACTGACTCAGCAGCTTCCAGTGGACCAGCACCGCATTCTGTGTGTTCCAGAGGGCTGAAGCAACTTTTAAAACATAATTTCAGAAGTTGTGTACTTCACAGTTTTCAAATCACTTATCTCATTTGATCTCATTTTATCCTCACAACAACTTGGATGATTCTCACCCACCCTAATGAAGAAAGCACAGAACTATATTTGCATTGTAATTACCACGTTGCCCAAAATGGGAGTCCTCCTATGGGAGGGAAACTTCTTATCATGGCATTTAGCTAGCTCAGTTTTCTTCGTAAAACCAGACCTCAGTGCTCACTGTGAATTGCTAAAATCCACTGTAAGCTGAAGCACAGACACATATAGTAAGCTGATTGGGATGGGATGCATGATCCACACCTGCTGTGTACCCAGGGCTGCAGATGGCAAAAGAGAAAGAACTTGGACTATTCATGTCCTCTTACCATTTTCACCAGATGTCTTGTCTTTTCCATTGGTTGCCCCAGCACCTTGTCGCTAAAGGCAAAAAAGAAAAGAAAAAAGAAATTGTTATCAGATATACTCGGGATTACTTTTGTCTCTTTTATAGTTCCAAATGTCTCTTGCACTATACCAAGTTCTGTGTTACTTCAGCTCAGATGGGTAAAGCACGGTGCTAGTGAGACCAGGAATGGATCCACCAAGCAAGGATGTACTGAAGCTGCACAGACCAACCCCCTCATCCACATCCACTGCTCTAGGAATGCAGGTCACCAGTAACAAGAGAAACCAGGAGGGAGATCAAGCATAACTTCACTGAAAATATGAAGGCAACAGCCAATGTTCTGTATCAGCTACAAGATCAGCATTATTACTTTTGTTAACATCGGTCATTAGGCTGCTGTATTTTCATTCCAGTCACCATGTCCAATGTCTTTTTTTTTTTAATGAAACGGAGTCTCGCTCTGTCACCCAGGCTGGAATGCAGTGGTAGGAGATCTCGGCTCACTGCAACCTCCACCTCCCGGATTCACACCATTCTCCTCCCTCGGCCTCCCGAGTAGCTGGGACTACAGGTGCCCACCACCACACCTGACTAATTTTTTGTGTTTTTAATAGAGACGGGGTTTCACTGTGTTAGCCAGGATGGTCTCGATCTCCTGACGTCATAATCCACCCACCTCAGCCTCCCAAAGTGCTGGGATTACAGGCGTGAGCCACTGCGCCCGGCCCAATGTCTTCTTTTTAAATAAATTTTAATCAACTAAGAAACTCTTATATTTCCTCCTACTTAAAAACTATTTTTTCTGCCATTGCTTATGCCTATCTTGTGCATTTTCATTTTACCAGGTTAACTACAAGTATGAAGTCTTTTAAGGTTAGACTTAACTCTTTGGGCAAGATTCTCTGGGTGTGAAGTCTGGGGAGCCGTGTGAAATGCACCACACATGTAAACAGAAAGAGTGTTTCCTCAAAGCTTAACGTGATTCTAGTTGATGGAGAGAGAAGCATTTAGTCAATCTCATTTTTTGGTTGTTGTCAAAAAGTATGCTTTGAGTTGGAAAGGACTGAAAAGCTTATAAAGTCTCTAACTTTTTTTTTTTTTTTTTTTTCTGAGATGGAGTCTCACTCTGTCCCAGGCTGGAGTGCAGCGGCTGGATCTCAGCTCACTGAAACCTCTGCCTCCCAGGTTCAAGTGATTCTCCTACCTCGGCCTACAGAGTAGCTAGGATTACAGGCACATGCCACCACACCCAGCTAATTTTTGTATTTTTAGTAGAGATGGGGTTTCACCGTGTTGGCCAGGCTGGTCTTAGACTCCTGACCCCGTGATCCACCCGCCTCAGCCTCCCAAAGTGCTGGGATTACAGGCGTGAGCCACTGTGCCTGGCCAAGTCTCTAACTTTCAGGGGAAGAAAATGAGGGAGGTAGAAGGAGCATGACTTGCCCTAGATCATGCAGCTAATGAGTGACAGAGTAAAGACTGGACCCTGGACTTCCTTGCCCTCAGGAATTGCTACTGTGACGCCACTATCTGAATGGGATCCTAGAAAAAAACAGCAGAGCACTGAACAAGGAGAAGACTCTGATGGGAGACTAAAGGATAAGGTACCCTCAAAATTCATATTTGGGTCCAGGTCTTTAGCCTAAAAACAGTATCAGAAAAGTAACAATCAGTTCCCTTTGGCATTCAACATTGTCATAAGAAATTCTCAGGTCATTTGTCAACCCTTAATTAATGGTAAATGGATCATCTGGGAAAACCTTGCTTTCAGAGTCTGAGAAGTATAAATAAATAGAATAAATGATCAAGATTTATATTAATAAAGTAAATCATCCTCACATATGCTTATTGCAGATGATAATTCCATAAAGAAGCAAAGTAAAGCTTCCCACTTATTACCAACACTGTTCACCCTCCATCTGAGTCAATGTGAAATGATTTAAATCAGGAATACCATTTCTTAAATATAGTAGATTTGCAAGTGAAAATGCCTGCTTCTTTTTGTCTGTCCTTATGTTGATGCCTCCTCTTTTTAAACACAAGGCTCGTACGTTTGCTGCACTGGGTGGAAATCTGACTACTATTGATTTGGACCAAATCCGAGATGCAACAGCAGCCTCAGGTGATTAAACTCTGGCATTCAAATCCAGTATCTTTCCCTGCATAATTCATAGATGGCTCAAATAAAAGAAAATTTCATGGAATAAAAGAACAGTGTTTTAGAGTAGAATAAAGTCAAATTAAATGAAAGGCAAGTGCAAAATAGGTGCATGCTCAACCCCACTGTCTTTAAATGCCTTAAACATGGATGTTTTTCAAATGTCATGAATAACTTGTTCCATAAAAGATCACTTTTTAGAAACCAAAAGAAAACCGAAATGAAATGAGCACAGGGGAGAAAAGGAGTCATTTTTTCGGGATTTCTAAGATGGGGTTTTTATGTCAGGTTGTATTTAATGGAGACACAATGAAGGTGATTTATGTCATAGGAGACAGTGTCTCGCATCAAAAAATGATCCTGACAAAAAAGAACTCGTTATTGAAAGTATCTCATTTCAGAATTCTTTGAGACCTTTTGACATTTTCAATGGAGGTCTTAGGGCAGAGGAGGAATTCTCCAAGAGCTACCCTATTCCCAGGGTCTGGTCTTTACAATGCCAGGCAGTCGCAGTTTCACTGAACTTATAGTGGAGAGAGTCTTTGCCAGGCTGGGTGTTGGGTGATCACGGCTCATGCTGCTGGGGCCAGGCTTCAAGGGCGCTCAAGCATCATCAACTTATTGAGTTCTGACAGCATCCCTGATGGGGTAGATGCCCTTAGTGTCCTCATCAGACTCACTTTACCAATTATATCCTGAGGTACAGAGAGGAATTTGCTCAAGCCCACAAAGTGGGGAAGAGGCAGAGGCAGAATTCAGCCCCCAAGAAGCTGGCTCTGAAACCTTCCTTTTAGCCACTGTACTTAAGCATCTCTCAGTACTGTGTGCAGCATCTCTCCTGAGGGCCTCTGTCAGCAGGTGGGGAGTTAGGAGGCAGTGAGATTTGAGTTTGAAGGTAAATGTGACTTCATTTACACCACAGGCTGGAGTTTTGAGAACTCTTGGCTTTTAGGAATAAGCAGAGTCAAACAGCAGCCAAGGGTTCAATTCCAGAAATGCTATCAGATCTTTATTAATGTTTAAATAATATAAGCACCCAGAGCTAGGCTCTACTAAAATAAATAGCAGATGGATGTGTGGATGGATAGATGAATGGATGAGTAGTTGAAAGAATGAATGGATGGATGAATGGATAGGTGGATGAATGGGTGGATGGGTGGGTGGGTGGGTGGGTGGATGGATGGATGGATGGATGGACGGATGGACGGATGGACAGATGGATGGATGAATGGGTGGATGGATAGATGAGTGGGTGGATGAATGGATGGATGGATGAATGGATGGATGGATGGATGGATGGATGGATGGATGGATGGATGGATAGATGAATAGATGAGTAGATAAATGGGTGGATGGATGGGTAGATGGGTGGATGGTCAAATGAACAGATAGATGGAGGTAGGTCATTCTCTAAGCAACCACTAGGGAAAAGATTCTTTTTCATGAGGTGATAGAAGTTAGCATCTTCGGGAAGAGGCTGCCTTTTCTCTCCACCCCACTCTCATTCCCAAAGAGGAGAAGATGTGATTTCTTATCTCTGTTCTAAATGAGTTCCAACTACAAGTTCATCATCCTAAGAACATATGTTGCCCACTGAACAGAAGTAGTCATAGTTCAAAAGTATCATTTATTATAATTGAACTAATAAATGAAATCAAGTATTCAAGAAACAGGGCACAATAAATTGGCTTCAGAGCAAACCCTGATATGAGATTCTGGAATCCTGAGCTCTTTCTTAGGAATTTCAGAAATGATCCAATGGTATCATGAATACCACCAATGTGTCATTCAGTTTAGATATCAATGTAACTTAATATGTTAGGATATGCAGAAGGCAGTACAAGTTCTCCTTAAACAAATATGCATAGCCACAATGACCAACTTAATGCAGGTGTAGAAAATATGCTATTGGAATTATCTAGAGAACTAAGCACTAGAGTATTTGAGAGCTCATGAATGTGGCATTCAGATATCTGCGAATTTGTCAGCAGATATTTTCTTCAATGTTTTCCAAGGGATCTAGAGAGTGAGTCAGTTATGACTGCTAAGAACAGCAGGGGTTGATACATGTGGGATTTTGCTTATCTTTTCTTCTGTGGAAGGGGTTAGTAGGGTGGTGGTAGAGGAAAAAGTCAGTATCAACTTTAACCACAGCAAAACCAAATCCATTAGATTGTCTAATAATTCCACTCCCAGGAGAACGCCGTCATGAGTCTTGCAGTCTATATCACAATACTCAGCTCAGATGTTCTCATTCTTCTCCTGATCATCTCCAGCCCGACACCCACCCTAATGACTTCTCTTTCATAAAATGCTCCTGTTTGGGACCCTCCGCAACACCTTGTTCCCATGCAGACATGGCATCTTCCTGGATGCTCACGGAAGAGTCTAGAAGAAGGACAGCCCCTTCCTCTTTCAACCACCTGAAATCAGCATCCCTGGTGCTCAAGTCAGCTCTGTGTCTGTCCACATCATCAGGGACACTGGCCCTCCCTCTTTAAACATGTTAGAGCGATGTCCCTATTGTTATCCCCAGAGACCTCCACAAAAGACAGGTGGCCCTCTGTGGGTCAGTGTATTCCACTCGGATTGACCTTCACGATCACAAGTAGTAACACCACTTGGCTCTTTCAAACAAAAGACACATTTCCCTCACAATGACTTCCTTCAATATTGTCCTTATTTCACCATTAGAACATGCTACATGCCCATCTAAGGCTCAACACAAGAATTCAAAATCACAGCCTGCATCCTCAGCCCTGTGCCAGGCAGGTGGTGTGTGTGCTGGGACTCTGAGGAGGAGTCATAGGAGGACCCAGGGAGGCAGGTGAGATGCTCTGGGTTCTTAAACACGTGCCAAGCAACTCACACAGCCTCAGAAAGCGAGGTTTCCATTCTTGGCAGTGTTCATGAATAAAAGTAGAACACTTCAGAATCTAATAAAACCCCAATTAAAGGGAACCTAAATGACAAATGGGTATATGAAGATCCTTGTGCCTCTAGATGTTTCCTCTGATAATCTCATACGTGCCCGGTATCCATAAAAAGGCAGGAGAGGTGTTTAAAGGTAGAATTCTTTGAAGTAAATTTTCCTGACAGTTCTGTTGCACCAAGGTCTGCAGGAAAGTAGTGAAGAATATATATTAGTCTGGGTTTCCCAGAAAACAGAGCATGAGGCAGATGCCAGTTGCACTACAGTTTTATTAGAGAAGGCAGTGCCAGAAGTGAAAGAGAGAGGATGGGAAGGTGGGGAGTGGAGAGGCAGCTGCTATGAGGATGCTTCATCAGACTGGCCATCGAGAGGTATAACCAAATGCTCATTCTCCCAGACTCCGAGGGTAACCATCCTTCTACTCTCTATGTCTACGGGTTCAATTGTTTTGATTTTTAGACCTGACAAGTAAGTAAGAATATGCAATGTTTGTCTTTCTGTACCTGGCTTATTTCCCTTAACATAACAATCTCCAGTTCCATCCATGTTGTTGCAAATGACTAGATCTCATTCTTTTTTATGGCCGAATACGGGAGGTGGGGATGGTTAATACGTACAAAAAAATAGTTAGAATAAGTAAGACCTACTATTTGATAGCACAACAGGGTGACGATAGTCAACAATAACTTAACTATACATTTTAAAACAACTTAAAGAGTGTAATTGAATTGTTTGTAACTCAAAGAATACATGCTTATGGAAATGGATACCCCATTCTCCATGATGTATTTATTTCGCATTGCATGCCTATATCAAAATGTCTCATGTCCCCTATAAATATATACACCTACTATGTACCCACAAAAATTAAAATTTAAAAAAGTTTTAAAACACAAAATTCTAAATGCTGATCTTGCAATGTGGCCCCGAGAGCTGTGTGAACTGTGTCTGAGGACAGAAGCTCTAGGGAGAAGACTAAAAAGTGATCTACCACATGGGCAGAGGACTACCCAGGTGCCTAGGCAAGAGACTGAAGGCACAAACTGTTTCAGTGTAATAAAGAAAATAGTTAGAATAAGAATAGTCATAACACAAATTAGATATAGAGATGATCATGGACAATTATCAGTCATTATTATAAACATTATTAATCATTAGCTTTTAATATTACTCTTTGTTGCATTACTAATATAACCTAGGAATAACCGACGGGCATAGGGTCAGGTGCTGAAGGGACATTGTGAGACGTGACCTAGAAGGCAAGAAGTGAGCCTTCTGTCGTTATGCCCATATAAGTGCCCCTTGAGGGCCCCTTGGTCAAGCGGTAACGCCAGTGTCTGGGAAGACACCCGTTACTTAGCAGACCGTGAAAGGGAGTCTCCTTTCCTTGGAGAAGTCAGGGAACGCTCTGCTCCACCAGCTTCTTGTGGAAGGCTGGATATTATCCAGGCCTGCCCGCCAGTCATCCGGAGGCCTTAACCCCTCCCTGTGGTGCTGTGCTTCCATGGTCACACTCCTTGTCCACTTTCATGCTCCTCTGGTACTCCTGGTTCCTCTTTGAAGTTCGTAGTAGATAGCGGTAGAAGAAACAGTGAAAGTCTTAAAGTCTTTGATCTTTCTTATAAGTGCAGAGAAGAAAATGCTGACCTCTGCTTCCTTCTCTCTCTGCTTTGGTACCTAAAAGGGAAGGGCCCCCTATCCTGTAATCACGTGACTTGCTTCACCTTGTCAATCACTTAGAAGATTCACCCTCCTTACCCTGCCCCCTTGTGTTGTATGCAATAAATATCAGCGAGCGCAGCTATTTGGGGCCACTATCGGTCTCCGCATCTCGATGGTAGTGGTCCCCGGGGCCCAGTTGTTTTCTCTTTTTCTCTTTGTCTTGTGCCTTTATTTATTACAATCTCTCATCTCCGCGCACGGGGAGAATACCCACTAAGCCCCGTAGAGCTGGGCCCTACACCACCAGCTGCCGTCTCTCATTGATCCAAGGTGCTTCACAGAGCACCAATTCCCGACACATCTGGACCCTGCAAGGTCTTGCACCTAGCATCTGCCTGGGTTGATGAGGAAGCCCCAAGGCAAGGGGTGGAGGTGGAGGTGATTGATGTGGGCAGGAGATGACATGCTGTTACTGTGCACCTTGCCTGAAGTCTGCAGAGCCCACGCTGAGTCAGCCACCCACAGGGGTCCTCAGAGAGGGCCTAGTGACACATGAGAGGTGTCTGACTCAGCACATAGACATGACTGGGTGACTTTTTTTTTCTTCACTAAGTTGCAAAATCACAAACAATCCCTTCATATTCAATACCCTGCTAGTTGAATGGACCACACCAAGTTCCAGGTGAATAACTGGACTTGGATCCATTTCTCTCTGTACTTTATGCTTAGAATGGACATAAAGATATGTCTGAGCATATGTACGCTACAGTTAGGAGCTGCACAACATCATTAATACCTAGGTCTTCAGTTCAGGGCTTGAATAGAAAATGTGCTGGCATCCCGAACATCACTAACAGTCCCACAAACAAATTCTTTTGAAAACAAAAAACTTGATTACTTCTCAGTCTACTATTCTTCCTTGTGAAATATATTACAAAATCACAGTGTTCCTGAAATCACCACCACTGGGTAAGGCAAACAAGGCATTTCCCCTGGTCACAAAATTTAAGAGGCCTCCAAGCAACTCAGTAATCAAAATAAATCGTAGGTTAATGCAATATTTTTCAAATAAAAAGTATTGTAAAAAGTCATGATGAACAAAATATTAAAATTTTGGCAGAGCATGGTGGCTCACACCTGTCATCCCAGCACTTTGGGAGGCTGAGGTGGATGGATCACCTGGGGTCAGGAGTTTGAGACCAGTCTGGCCAACATGGTGAAACCCCATCTTTACTAAAAATAAAAA
>NW_012102721.1:2389683-2393379 GCF_000951045.1 Mandrillus leucophaeus | reverse complement strand
TGCTCCCACTTTGGTGGCTCGTAGCCTGGAGGGCCAGGCAGAGAATAAAGCAACCATCTCAGTGTGGAGGGGAGGAGAGCTGAGACCCAAGAATGATTGACATTACGGGCAGTGGGGAAGTCCCCTAACTCACACTGCTGTCAGGTCTTGAGGGAGGTGTGCTAGCCACTGATTGTCCCTACCAGCTGCATATCACTGGAGAAATTGCTCATTGAAGTCTCAGTCCCCTCCCTGCAAAAGAAAAGTGATAATCCATGCATCCTACTGGCCATATCTAAAGGACCTGGACCCAGCAGCCATGCTCTCCCCACCTGTCCATCAATGACAGCGTTTACCACAAAACCCATTGTTGAGTGATGTTAAATGGGTTGTTTATCTCTATGAAAAGAGAGAAAGTATTTGTTCCTAAGTCCTCTTTAAAATTTTGCCCCCTGTTCCCAACATCTGACTTTTGTTGGCCCCTGTCTACCACGGAGCTGCTGCGATTCTGCAGAGGAAGGAAAGTAAATCCTTTTTCTTCTCATGGTGGCTTGAAAGCTCTTGTTAGCAGGTGCTACTTAACACCGTCTATCCCCCGGTGATGTATCTTCCCTTAAGTTATTTTTCTCCACAGTGCTGTCTTCTTTTTGTGCTGTAGCATCCTGATATCAACACTTCTAATGGTTTCAGGGCTTTTAGCTCCCCTGGAATGGCAGCATCTCGACAAGCAGTTCCCTAGATGGATCATAAAAAAGGGGAAAAACACAAATCTGCATGTCTTTGGTATATATGGCACATGAGGACCATGAAGTTTCAGATATTGCATATCCCTCGCACAATTAATACCCCACACAGGAGAGACACAATGTGCAGGACTGCCTCCGTGACCCCAGTTAGCCCCTCTAAGGGTTTCTTGTCCCCTTCCTCTGAATCATCACGTTGATAAAGAAACAAAATGGCCTGTTACCATGGTATTATATTTAGTGTTATTTTGACAAAGGCTAACCAGGCTCTTAGATGATCAGTCTTTAAATGAACAGAGGAGCAAAGCCACAGAGATTGCACAGTGAAGTGGTGTCAACAGCCAGGCAGGTAAGCAGGTAGCTGATGACTGCTTGGGACCACCTCGATCACTAAGTACATGGATTCTCAGGAACATTAAAGACCTATGATTAAAGGCAACTTCAAAATCAAAGTTGCTGAATTTGTCTAAAGAGCAGAAGAGACTTTTATGCCTACATTTTGTGATAGAGACGGAAAAGATTTAATTTCTCGCCAGTGATATTTTTAAGTCATCTGTAATTCTCCTAATCACATTCCAAAAATTGAGCATTAATTTAATCCCTAAAGGTGTAGAAAGTAATGTCAAAAGAAAACTTCAGATGAAGGTTTAAAAAAAAAAAAAGTTGGTTAAAAATAGTGATGGGATCTTCAATGACAAATGCATTAACCTTTCTAATTCCTCCTCTCTTTCATTCTCACCTCTGGAAGACCCAAAGGCTGAAATTCTGCCTCAAATACTATGTTGTATTCCTATCATTTTTTATCCTGACCTTTATGGCGAGAGAATTAATTAGCATCACTGCCGTTTAGGCAAAGCATTTATAAAGGTACCACCATTTTCAGGTATCCGTGATTTATTTTATTGGAATTAATTTTATACTTTTTTCACAGTTATATTCTTTAAATTAGCATTTTCTGCTTTAAAAATATCTTCTTTGTGCCAATTTTCATGTTGAAGTACACTGTTTTGTATTTGCAAAAGTACGGTATGGCCGTTGTAAAATTTTTGGAATGTAAATGCGCAAGGAAGAAAGCAAAAAGACACCTACAATCCAACTAATCAGAGTGAATCCATGTTAATACTTCAGAATATTTTCTTTCCATCTTCTTATAGGTGGACATATATATAGTCTCTCTTTTATAAAACCAACCACATGTCATATGTATAATTTCATAGAGGTATACATTGCAACTGAAAAAGCACAGTCGTTATTTAATGACTTCTGTGCGGACTCTTCTAATTTCACAGATTTCACAGTGAAATGTCCAGCCCACGCTGCTGAGTTCATTTGGAATTCCCCCTGACTTTTCAAATCTTACGTATTTCATACCTGCCAAAAAAGCCACTTGTCTATTCAACTTGGCTCAACAAAGACTCATGGTGACGACTTGTGTGTTGCTGTCAGTTTCCTGAAAATTAATATCATAGAAGGTTCTGAATGGTCCTTGATGTTGGGCAGAGCTACTACAACTTTTGCAGTGTGGTGGGCTGAATTTGGACCTCCACCTGCAATTCACACGAGGAAGTCCTAAACCCCAAGTACCCCACAGTGTCATCCTATTGGAAGATAACATCTTTGCAATCAAGCAAAGAAGAGTTCATTGGAATGGGCTCTAATCAAATAGGACTGTGTCCTTATTAAAAGGGACAATTTGAACACAGACATGCAGAGGGAAGATAGGGTGGACACACAGGGAGAAGACGGCATCTACAAGCCCTGGAGAGGGGACTGGAGCAGACCCTCCCTCACGGTGCTCAGAAGAAACCAACCCGGCAGACACTATGATTGTAAACTTCTGGTCTCCAGAACTATAAGAGAATACATTTCTGTGGTTTAAGCTGCCCTCAGACTAATTAATACATTCAGACAGCAACATAGGAAAGAACAGACTTATCCACAGGGGCTGATAGAAGGACGCTCAGGAAAGAAAGCCGGGCACAGGCCTGGCTCTGCAGGCTCTGAGACCTGTCCTGGCATCCTGTCCCAGAGGAGGGGGAGGGTGCCTGGCTTTGGGGGAAGCCCAGGGCACAGGGGAGGGCATCTCCTTCAGTGCTGCTTAGGTGTGTGCCCTCTGCAGGGGGAGTGTGACTCCACGGGCATGGGCTGAATTCCCTCCTGAACCGCAAACCACATGGAGGTAGGACACTGTCCCTGGGCTTAGAAAGAAGAGATGTGTCCTCCCTCAACCGCATGCCCAGAACTGTTTCTCCAGCCCCAAGCCAGAGGTTTCCCCAACTGCCAACGTGATGTCCTTCTCAGCCGCCTTGTGAGGGCAGCACCTGGCAGAGGGATGAGCTGTGGTTGGAGTAGAGGGAGGGCAGCTGGGAGCTCCGCTGGGCCTCAGGCTCGCTCCTGGGCCTCAGGCTTGCTGCTGGGCCTCAGGCTCATTGCTTCTTAGCAACCAACGCCTTCCACAGCCCTGGCTCCCCCAGGACTACGTGGTTGAATAGCCTCCTGGAGCAGGAGCAGGTGGTGCTTGCCGAGTGTCAGTTTGAGAAGGAGCAGGACAGAAACTCATTTAAAGGCTCTGGCTGAGGCTGCTGTTCAGAATCAAAAGCACTCCCATTCACTGAATGCCCTCCCTGTAGTCAGAGACCCTGGCAAGATTTATGAGGACCAGGAACACAGGTCACTCTGGTGTCATTTTGTTACTTTTCTATACTTCAGCTATTCATTATAAAGTAACATTTATAAACTGTTGCACTATGAGATTTAATTGACTTAAAAGCTGATATGATCATGCTGTTCTCAAAACGGTGTAAATACCTTGCGTCGTAATTGGGCTTATTTTTATTTAAGGTGTGCTGGTGAAGAATGTGGGCTCCAGGGCCAAGGGTAGAAAGAAAGGACTGACCATAAGCGCACAAAGAAATTTTTTGGGTGATAGAATAGTCTATCTCTCTCTCTCTCTCTCTTTTTTTTTTTTTTTTTT
>NW_012102721.1:2386530-2388768 GCF_000951045.1 Mandrillus leucophaeus | reverse complement strand
AAATAAATAAATAAATATTAAAATTTGAAATAGACAGGATCGGAATTACTGATATTTCCTTCTGCCTTGGGCTTCAGTGTGTCTCAACCCAACTCTAGTCACCATGTCTCCCTGAAGTACGGAAAAGATTGCAGAAACCCAATAATTCCAAGTTTTCGGAAAATTATTCTAATATAGTCATTGAAATCTTTTCATTCCATCACGGGCCGTGCCTGGGCCTGAAGGACTCCTGTTGTGGTTTGGAGGGTGTTTGTAATACGACTTCTAGAATGCTTCAGTGGAGGGCCTCGCTTCCAACCTTTGGTGTCCATACCCATAAAATCAGTGTGCTATTCATACGTCAGTAAGAAGCCAACTCACCTAAACCTGTTTTATCATCATCGTAACCCAGCACACGAGACAGATCATGCCTATTTGGGAGATAATTCAGCCTAGTACACTTTGTTCCATCTTTAGGATAAAATACAAGTTCCCATTAAAAGACACTTATTTTTCATTCCAGAGGTTGAAGAATATGAAATGTGAAATTCCAGTTGGTTAAATTTGGGGTCCAAACTGCAGTCTAATAATGTTTTTTTCTGAATATATGCCTCTAGCATTTAAAGTAGGTAAATCTGTATTCACTCTAAGAACTTGGTTTGATATTTAATTTGGTGAGATATGGCTGGACTGGGGGTCACCACTTTTGAAGACCCCTAAGCGTTAGGGAACAAGGAGGCTTCTGAAGCTGTCAGGGTCCAGGTCATCCCCTAATTTCTTAGGGTGCCATACACCCCTCCCTTTCTTTCCCATATCCCCAGTAGATTCACCTATGTGGCTACCAAATATTGGAAAGAGCTTTATACATGAGTCTGGCTTTGGTAACACTAGAAACAAACAGACAATCTTCATGCAGCCAGGTCCACAGGGGACAAGGGACAACTGGACCCACAGAGGCCCCTGGCTCACAGAGGCGTTCCCTCTCAGCTCTGTGATCAAGCCACGCAGGGATGGAAGTGAAACGGGCTCTCCCAGTCCTGCTATCAGCCTCTCACGGCTACTGCCCAGGAAAACTTCTCTAGTTAAAGCACTGCGGTATTCCCCAGGCTAAGAAGTAAAGATTATTTTTTAAAGTGAAACGGAAATTAGGTACATTTACCAATGTGCAAAGCTGTCAGCAGAAAAAGTCACAGGTATAGAGTCAGACAGGTACCCAGACTCAGCCAGGACAGGGGACAAACTCCTGGACTGTTCGTGTTTGCCTTTGCTGAGTCAGGCCCTGGGCTAGGCCCGAGGGTCCCAAGCAGAAGGGACCCAGTGCTCCCACTTTGGTGGCTCGTAGCCTGGAGGGCCAGGCAGAGAATAAAGCAACCATCTCAGTGTGGAGGGGAGGAGAGCTGAGACCCAAGAATGATTGACATTACGGGCAGTGGGGAAGTCCCCTAACTCACACTGCTGTCAGGTCTTGAGGGAGGTGTGCTAGCCACTGATTGTCCCTACCAGCTGCATATCACTGGAGAAATTGCTCATTGAAGTCTCAGTCCCCTCCCTGCAAAAGAAAAGTGATAATCCATGCATCCTACTGGCCATATCTAAAGGACCTGGACCCAGCAGCCATGCTCTCCCCACCTGTCCATCAATGACAGCGTTTACCACAAAACCCATTGTTGAGTGATGTTAAATGGGTTGTTTATCTCTATGAAAAGAGAGAAAGTATTTGTTCCTAAGTCCTCTTTAAAATTTTGCCCCCTGTTCCCAACATCTGACTTTTGTTGGCCCCTGTCTACCACGGAGCTGCTGCGATTCTGCAGAGGAAGGAAAGTAAATCCTTTTTCTTCTCATGGTGGCTTGAAAGCTCTTGTTAGCAGGTGCTACTTAACACCGTCTATCCCCCGGTGATGTATCTTCCCTTAAGTTATTTTTCTCCACAGTGCTGTCTTCTTTTTGTGCTGTAGCATCCTGATATCAACACTTCTAATGGTTTCAGGGCTTTTAGCTCCCCTGGAATGGCAGCATCTCGACAAGCAGTTCCCTAGATGGATCATAAAAAAGGGGAAAAACACAAATCTGCATGTCTTTGGTATATATGGCACATGAGGACCATGAAGTTTCAGATATTGCATATCCCTCGCACAATTAATACCCCACACAGGAGAGACACAATGTGCAGGACTGCCTCCGTGACCCCAGTTAGCCCCTCTAAGGGTTTCTTGTCCCCTTCCTCTGAATCATCACGTTGATAAAGAAACAAAATGGCCT
>NW_012102721.1:2375918-2381340 GCF_000951045.1 Mandrillus leucophaeus | reverse complement strand
TTTTTTTTTTTTTTTTTGAGACAGAGTCTCCTCTATCACCCAGCCTGGAGTGCAGTGGCACGATCTCCACTCACTGCAACCTCTGCCTCCTTGGGTTCAAGCGATTGTCCTGTCTCAGGCTCCCAAGTAGCTGGGATTACAGGCACATGCCACCACACCCAGCTAACTTTCATATTTTTAGTAGAGACAAGGTTTTGCCATGTTGGCCAGGCTGGTCTCGAACTCCTGACCTCAGGTGACCTGCCTGCCTCAGCTTTTCAAAGTGCTGAGATTACAGGTAGGAGCCACCATGCCTGGCCAGAATAGTCTATATCTTAATTATAAGACTGCATATGTGTCAGCTGGGTGTGGTGGCTCACTCCTGTAATCCCAGTGCTTTGGGAGGCCAAGGCAGGCGGATCATTTGAGGTGGTGAGTTTGAGAACAGCCTGACCAACATGGTGAAACTCCGACTCTACTGAAAATACAAAATTAGCTGGGTGTGATGGTGCACGCCTGTAATCCCAGCTATTTGGAAGGCTGAGGCAGGAGAATCACTTGAATCTGGGAGGCGGAGGTTGCAGTGAGCCGAGATCGCACCATTACACTCCAGCCTGGGTAACAAGAGAGAAATTCCATCTCAAAAAAAAAAAAAAACCTGCGTATGTGTCAAAACTCACCAAACATACAACTAAAAGGGGTAGATTTTACCACATGTAAATTACACCTTAATAAACTTAACCTCAAAAATAAGTGTGCTGGAATCCTACTACCCAGGTAATCCCAGCCCTGGCCCCCAGCAGCTGTGTGGCCCAGTTCAGGTCACTTGACTTCTCTGAGCCTCAGTGTCTGTTTTTATTAAATGACAATAACAATATACCCACCTCTTTAATGTGTGAGAACTAAATGAGATTAAAATGCTCATGTTGCATGGATCTGGTCTCTAAGAAAAATCAGAGAGCAAAATAATGGTAAAACAGGCTTAAGAAGAGATGTTTCTCCTTTTTTTTTCCATTGTATTCAACTTGCAATATAGTGAAGGTAATGAAAAAAGTGCATTGAGCTCACAGTTGAAAGACTAGGAGTAAATATGGCTGAATCACCACAAATAAATGATTCCGCTCCTCAAAGCCTCGGTTTCTTTATCTGACCAGTTTCTTTTTCACGGTGAATTAAAATAAAATTAAATACAGAAAATATGTACCTCATATGAATGTTAAGAGACTCCAAACAAAGAATACTCATAGTTGTGTCATTTTTCTCATGAAAGGATGCAGGCTCTACCCGTGTTATTAAGTTGTTCATTTCAGCTGAAGTTTCCTGGATCTCTGATTCCAACGGATGCATTTTGTGTGTTTCATACAAATCACAGCTCATATTTTTTCCAGAAAGGGAAGATACAGGAGGAGGGTGCGCTGATGACAAAGAAGAAATGTGGACGGAAGACCAGGAGAACCCAGTGGCCCTGCTACAAGGTGTGTGCATCTGCCCCAATCAGCAGCCTCTCCCCAAGCCAGAGGTTGGATCAAAGGGGACAGGAATCAACATATAAGCACCTCCATTTATTCCAGCTACAGTCAAATTCACATGCCCCCAACCCCACCCCACCAAGTCACCCTTGGAAGTCCCATGGATCTGTAGGGTCCTAGGACAATCCATAAATGTGGGGGTCTACCACCTTCTGCATCTGAACTGCACCAAAAGAAATGCTTCTCCATCTACCCCACTTCTTTTATTGCCTTCCTGAATTTGTGTTGAATCCTTAGATTAGTCTCAGAATAAAGACGGCTGGCATATGAGCCAGATGCTAGCCAGAGCACCTGCTGTCATTAGAAACAACAACAACAAAACAACAACAGTGGGCTCTCGGACAAAGGCAAAGAGACCCCAATGTTTATTACAAGGTTATATTCTCAGTCTATGTAGAAGGTGCCAGATTGAAACAGTACAGAGAAGAATAGAAGAGATTCGATTTCTCTCCCCATCCCTAGAAGTTATGGCTGGCCAGCCAGATGCCAAGAGTAACAGAGGGTGGAAAACTATCAATGAAAGATTAGTGTAACGACAGAAACTGAGCTGTGCCTGTAACTCACCCATTTAAGGGCAAGTCTTTCTTATACAGATGATTAAGGGGGAAAACCAACAGGCAGGGCCAGTCTTCTAGAACTAAATGAAACTGACGATGTAATCATTTCAAGAACGCTAAGGACGCCTGCCTGTCCCTCCGAGGATGATGTGGTTCTTCTAGCAATTTTATACTTCAAAGGCTAGGGAAGATGACATGAAGTCAGAAAACTCACATGGGGTCTTCCTGGATTACAAAAACTGGCCACAGAGAAAGACACATCTTTCCTTTGCTTTCAGCAGTAATGCCAGCTTTCCATTCCCCCAGTCCTCCCCAATACAGCTGGTAAAATGCCATGCCAGGTGTACTCAGATAAAAGCCAAAGAATGACCAAAGACCACAGAATGAAATGTCGCAATAGCTGGGAGACTCTTGCCCTGCCAGTCCCTTAGCAGTCATCCATCCTGAATGATCTCTCATCATGGCCACACTGGCTCTGCCACGGTTGAGCCACGCATAATGTACTGCTGCACTCAGCATCCTCATCAAGTGAACAAAAAGGTGTGAGAAAGAAAGGACACAGGCCAAACCCACTGTTATCCAAGAGAAGCCCATATTTAGAGCTGAGCGAATAGATGACACCTCCAAGTTCGGTAAAGATGTTTTGCTTTCTTTGCACCAAGGCACAAGGCTCTGTCTGCAAATGCAAGCAGCTATGTTTTTTCAGTCACAGTAACAACAGCTAAACACTTTCATGGAAACAAGCCTACTATGAGGTGGCTACTACCTTTATCCCGACCTGATGGAGAGAAAACTTGAGACACAGAGAGGCTTAGGAATATGCCCAAGCTTGTTACAGCTACGTGAGGGGGTCAGGGAATGGAATTGGAGTCTGAGCAGATCGACTTGGTAGTCTGAGAACTTGCCATTTCATCTTTCTGGTCTAGAGGGGGAAAGATTGGCTTGGAAGATGGAAAACCTGACTTGGACGCCCCCTTTCTGCTGTCAACAATGCAGACGTGTTATGCCTCAGTCCATCTGGTTGCAGAGTTGGAACCATGTTTCCTGCCCTTTCTTATTTTAAAGCAACATTGTGGAAATGTATGACATCGCACAAGACTCTGCATTTGAAAATAGGTGGGCCGTTTTAGGAAAAAGACGGGACAAATGCATTTCACATTGTCAGGGAACTCAGTAATGCATCACTCAGGGTGCCGTGTCTGCTGTGATGTCAGAACCGCAGATGTACGTTTCATGCATCTGTGAGGACAGGACTCTGGGACCGTGAAAACAGTTCTTGCTTCATAATTCACTCTCCAGGTGTCTCAACGTGTTTTTCAGGTGTTTAACTGGCTTCCTAGACCCCCATGCAAACCCTCTTCCCGTGGAGGCTGCTGCCACTGTTCCTGGAATGACTTCTTGCGATGGAATGCACATGTGTAGTTCATTCAGCACTGTGTGCTGCTAAACATGCTTCTCCAACAGCGAGTGTCCCAAGCTTCAGACGATGGAGATTTTCCTTTTTGGTGTAATAATAAACAAACAGCCAGGCTTTTTCCCCCTCAATACTCAACTAGAACAAAAATAGCTTCAGAAAACAGTAGAAGCCTGAGGTTGGATACTTTTGGAAAAAGGGAATGTTTTGTCCTAAATCAGCTGTCACAGCCCAAGAAATGATGGAGACTCAGATAAGAAGACAGGTAAAAGTTCTATGGGCCATTTGATCAGCTGCTCTCTGCAGAAGTGAAAATTCTACTTTCCCCACAAAAAAAAATGCACACTACCAACAACCAACTCAGTCTAACAGCTGTGCCTCCTTCATAGTAGATATTTGTTCCATATTTTGTTTCAAATTCCTTTGAAATCCAGAAGGATTTAATTGACTGTAAAATAAAACCCAATGCCAATTTAAACATTGTTTTCCAGAGACGAGGCGCTTACAAATGGCCAAAGCTCACACCACCAAATTACTTCCTATCTGCACATATTGATCCTGGAATTACTAAGGTAGATCTCTTTATTTCCAAAGCCCTGTTTGCAAAACTGTTTCTTTAATTGAAAAAGCCTAGTACATCTGCATTCTGTTCCCTCTGGACATACTCAAGAAGAGGAAGTGAGGACCAAAGACTTGATAGAAAAATACCTGGGACAAAACTGGCCAGTAGATGCTTTCACCTGGATAAACAACCAACACTCAGTAAAGACAGCTGGAATCAGAACTCAAGGACATGTGCACACAGAGTTTAGCATTTATATGGCTTTTAAAAATACACACACATACATAGATATATGGCTTCAGACATTGCAAAGATAATGGAACTATGTTTCTTCAGCTCTGCCTCTTTTTTTTTTTTTTTTTCCATTAAAAAGCAATTGGGATGCTTCTCATTTTGACCCAGGACTGGCCTCACTGGAGAGTGACCTGTGTGGTCCAAAGGGCCCACTCTCGGAAGGGCCCTGGCTTGGTCTGATATGTTGCTGTTCCCATCTTCAAATTCTAATCAATGTTTAACAAGGGGCATCATATCGATTTTTCATTGGGCCCACAAATTGTGTCACTGGTCCTGCCCTACTCCCTGTCACAGGCTTTTATGGATGTCCCAATGCTGAGCTACGTTACCTCAAACGAGGCTGAAGGCAGAGGGGGCCAGGAGGGAGCATTACAGAACTGTGGTGTGTTTTTAAATGGCCTCACTTCTGCCAGTATCTGCCTGACTCTTCAGCCCGTATCTCTTTTCCTTGTTGTAATACTAATAGGACATTAAGGAGCCAGAGAAGGGGCCTCCAACACCACTGCTTGTACCTCTGGAGTTACATTTGGCGGCATTTATATTTTGTCATGTGAAAATTCGAAATCCTCATCCAAAATGCAACTGTGGGGGAACTCTCATAGGAATTTCAGCCAATTCTGGCTCCCAACAAGAACTCAGCAAAAAAGTGATGACATGGAAATTCATAGAATAGTGCCTGAAAAATGAAATGAATCATTTTTAAAGATGGCAAAGATGGAATCTGGATGAAAAATAACTATGAACTTGAAGGAGGTATTTGGTGGAGGTGCTTGACAAATTGCTACATCTATTTTAAGAAATTTTCTTGGCCGGGCATGGTGGCTTAATGCCTATAATCCCAGCTCTTTGGGAGGCCAAGGCAGGCAGATCACTTGAGGTCAGGAGTTTGAGACCAGCCTGGCCAACATGGTGAAACCCCATCTCTACTAAAATTACAAAGTTAACTGGGTGTGGTGGTGGGCACCTGTAATCCCAGCTACTCGGGAGGCTGAGACAGGAGAATCACTTGAACCCAGGAGGTGGAGTTTGCAGTGAGCTGAGATCATGCCATTGCACTGCAGCCTGGGCAAAAAGAGTGAAACTCGGT
>NW_012102721.1:2359673-2375713 GCF_000951045.1 Mandrillus leucophaeus | reverse complement strand
AAGGAAAAGAAAATTGTATTCAAGAAGAAGTAAAATATCCCACATTTCTGAGATGTCGAACATTTCCAGAAATGATATTTGAGATGTGGCACAGTATTATCTAGATATTTTGACAGGACTTAAGCATATGTGAGAACAGAGTTATAAATATAGGGTTGAGCCCACTCCCTGAACAAGCTTCAAATAGAAGACAATAATATATTGGTTAATAAGCCGCTAGAAGTTCTGAGATACAGAGTGCAATGATACTCTACCATGAGCAAGCACGGATAGATACTCTCACAAAGGGAAATTACAGACATACCTAAATCCATGTACACAGTTCTCACAATAGGAACATATACATTTGATAACCAACCAACATGTGCACTTTCAAAAATGTAATTGACTGTCCTCATTAATCTCTTTCCAATATACAGGAGACTTTTCACTTTTAAAGAAAGATGCAACAAGTCCATACAGCCCGAATATTCATTGACATGGGTGAGAAAATGTCCAACATGTTTAAAGCAATTTTTATCACCAGGCAGGAGTTCAGAATTAACTACAGTATCATAATGGACGTGTATCTGTACAATGAGCTTGAAGATTGCTAAATTCTCACATGGCTCTAAAATGTATGACTTCTAAGACTCACAGAGTGCTGTCATAGTGCTATTCTTCAATCAATGTGTGCTGAGCCCCTACTTGTGTAAGCCCTGGCTGCTTTGGAAAGGTTACCACTGGCAACTCCTTTCCTCTCCTTCCCAGCCGTGAGAAATGGCAAATTAACCCATGCATCCTGGCACTTGCTTTATACAGAGAATAGGCCTGTAACTCTGCATGGACACCAGAGTAGAGTTAATTTTATGTGATTCTGTCTCCCCCTACAAGTTCTTTAAGGGGTAAGGACCACGTCTTATTGATTCTCCATCAATGTGAGTTCAATGATACAATGCTGGGAAGATGAAATGGTATAGAAGAAGACATTCTCTCTCTCTCTCTCTCTCTCTCTCTCTCTCTCTCATCACAATCTAGAAGAAAAAAAGAAATGTGACTACAAAATTTGTAATAACTGATTATATATGCAACAGTTTTGGCCATAAAAAGGGTCACCATTTTCTGGAAAAACATTTTTGAAAAATGGTATATGTTAGGGTTCAGAATGCTCTTTCTCATTCAAACAGAGCCCTAGAGAGTAAGCAAGGCTTGAAGGTGATTGGTATAACCTCAAAGTCAAAAACACTACCAGGCAAAACAAAAGAAAACTTTGCCAACAAGGGTCTTGTTTCTTTGATTGCTTTGTTTTTGTGTTTGTTTTTGTTTTGAGGCAGGATCTGGCTCTGTTGTCCATGATCATGGCTCACTGCAACCTCCACCCCCTGGGCTCAAACCATCCTCCCATCTCAGCCTCCTGAGTAGCTGGGACTACAGGAATGTACAACCACACCCGGCTATTTTTTTTTTTTTTAATTTTTGGTAGAGATGGGGTTTTGCCATATTGCCCAGACTGGTCTCTAACTCCTGGGCTTAATCAGTCCTCCCGCCTCGGTCTCCCAAAGTGCTGGGATCACAGGAGTGAGCCACCATGTCCAATAAGGGTCTTAATGAAACATTCCACAGGGTAGCATTATGAACATTTCTCAGCTTCTCCGTGTGTGATGGGATGGGAGGCTGGGGGTATCAGGGTGGAAGCTGGAATCCCTAGAAATAGAGTGGAAGACCTGGTGAAGAAAAAAATGGCTTTGTCAAGATTTCTGCAGCTATTCTTTTTTTACTCAAGGCTAATAAAAATATTCAGGACAATTTTAATTTAATAAATTACTTGTGCAAACCCTAAGTGGAATTCGCACAGGTTTAAAAGAAATTGGGTTGTAACCAGAAAATGACAAATGGAATAGGATGGAAAATGTGGAAGGGAAACTTAGGCTTTCTCTCAAGAAGCTCTGTGATTTTGCACAAGATTCATTGTTGGACACTCAGTCCCCTATTTTAAAATGACCACTTCGAATGAAATGGCAGCAATGCCCTTCTCTGATTCCCTGAATTCTAAGTGGAACTATAAAAATTGACAGTCTTTCTCAAGGTCAACAGTCCTTAAGCAGGCTGATGCCAACTCAAGGAAGGGCAGAACCACCATTTTCAGTGGCATAGGTTGTTCACAGCACAACTCCAAGAGGCGCTGTTGGCACAGACTACAGTGTCCACGGCACCTCTGGGGTTGTAAGGTGCTTCACTGTCACAAACACTCATGGTAAAGAAGATTTCTTTAGAATTTCTATTTATATTTGTGTAGGATCTAAGATCAATTTAAAAATTAGGTTTCATTAATAGCTAATATCTGGATTGATACTGACATCATCACTTGGTGGGTAGGAAAGAGTAGGAGTGCCACAATTGGAGATTGTCCCAGACATATTGCCTGTTGACTTGCTCTCAGCATATCATCACATGATGCATTGCAGTTCCTTGTGTTCCGTTAAGAGGATTTATAGGTTATACAATCTACCTTTAAGTAAACTAATCTTCCTGCAGTAGGTAAGTGGCTTTTAAAATTTCCTATACAGTCACAGGCCGCAACATAGATGAACCTTGAAGACATTACACTAAGTAAAATAAGCCAGTCTCAAAAAGACAAATACTGTATGATTCCACGCATATGAGGTACCTAAAGTAGTCATACTGATAGAGGTAAGAAATAGAATGGGTTTGCCAGGGGATAGGGGCGGGGTAGTGGAGAGTGGTTGTTGAATGGATGCAGAGTCTTGGCTTTGAAAGATGAAAAAGTTCTGTGGACATGTTTCGCAGTGTAAACATAATTAATATAATTAATACTGCTGAACTGTACACTTAAAAGTGGTTAAAATAGTAAATTGTATGTCTTTTACCACAATTGAAAAATTCTGCATAAAATCATAGACTGAAAATAATACTGACACCACCAGCACAAACACCAAGGAAACAATAGAAACACTAACTAAACCTTCTATTCTTAGGATGTCTTCATGGGCATCAATACAAGCTTAAAAACCTCAGCCATCAAATTAGACTCAAAAAGAAGTACAGTTACCAAAAAGTCTATTGGAATTAGATTTCCATACCCTTCCTTTAACAATTAACTGTTACTATATTAGCATATTAGCATATATACATAATTGTAAAATCAAAAAATATTTGTTGTGTATACATGGTCAAATTTTTTTCCTATTAGGGTACACTATCAAAAACTTCAGAATATTGATATGCATAATCATTGTGGACACTATTCCATTGTTCTGTTATGGATCTTCAGGAAGATTGAGAAGATAGTTCTCAGAACATTGATATGTTAAAACAGACAGTTGTTAGAGCAATGACAGTTGTGGAAAGTCATAGAAGGCAAGAGGACAAAATTACATCAAGTCACCCTTCATTGTTTCAAGGAGAAGATGTCACTATGGCATAATGATTTGAAGTTTTGCTTCTTGCTATTTCTATCTAAAACTCTCTAGAAGATGCAGAGATAAGATCTGTAAAGGAAGGCTCCACACCATCGCCCGTCTTGAACATGGGCAGGTTTGTGGCAGCGCCAGTGTCTGTGTGCATGCTGTCACCCTTCAGAGATGAGGAGACGAGCACCCAGAATGCTGTCACACAACCACACTCAGCTCGAAATTTGACCCATTCATTGCATCAGAGATTTGTCTGCATACCAAAAAAAAAGTGAGAAAATTTACAATTTGAAAAAGAAAACGCTAAATACAATTGGTCATTTTGCTGAGCTCATGAAAAAAAAAAGTGATATTTTTCTAACAACTCCTAATGAAACAGTGGCTATTATTTAATAAAGAAATGGCATACAGTAGTTCCTCCTTAACCTTCCTTGGTTTCACTTTCTGAGGTTTCAGTTACCTGCTCTTAACCACAGTCCAAAAATATTGGATGGAAAATCCCAGAAATAAACAATTCGTAAGTTGCAAATTGCACTCTGTACTGAGTAGCATTATGAAACCGCTTGCTGTCTGAGGACATGAAACATTCATTTGTCCAGCGTATCCACACTGTCCACACTACCTGCCCGTAGCCACTTAGTAACACTTCTAGTTATCATCATACGGAAAAAGCATAGCATGCATAGGATTCGGTACCACCCACACTTTCAGCCATCCACTGAGTGTCTGAAGACAAGGGGAAACTACTGTACATAAGAATCATAAATTTTAAAGCAGGTGTAATCTTTTAACTAGCTTTTTAAAAAAATGCTAGAACTTGTATTTTAGTATTAAAATATTATAATACTAGCACCTGATGGACAGATGTTTATATATACATATTTTAAGATCTTGGAAGAAAAGGAAGAAATTATATTATTTCTCCCTCTTGTGTTTCCTTGTTATATTTTTACTCTTATTTGATTAAGACACATGTTAATGGGTCTTGTCAACTTCTGGAGTCCTTTTTTCAGAGGTCGTATAAAATTAGAATAACCATTACTTCATTCGATTATTGACCAAACCACAGGTGTGGTGCTATGGGAACAGATGACTGTGTCTTTTGTCATGACACTATACCACAGACTTGGATTGTTATGCCAGGAATAGCATGATCTCAAGCCAATCTGGATCCCAATTTGCTATCAAATCGTCATAAATAATATTTAACATTCAAAAGTTGTCTTTCGAACTACGAGGCAGAGGTCTGACTCGTGTATGGCTGGAGATGGTGTAGTCTCATCCAAGTCCAAGACTGTCCTAAAATAGAGGGCAGAAACCTTGAAGAGAGGGACTCCCTGCTCTCTATTCTAGCTCCTTTGTGAGGAAAATTGCCTTATTTGAATGGTTGGAACAGTTCACAGCTTTTGCTTCCTTGCCCTTAAATGTTCAATTTGTGGATGATTACCTTCCTGCTTTATGAGTCTAATTTGTCTTCCTTTTATTTATAAAATGGCAGGTTAAGAGTAAAATATAAAATAATGGCATTTAGTGGGTGATTGATTTTTCTACCAGCAATGTCATAAATATGGGCCAAGTGTTTCCCTTTTAGAAATGGAACGAGCAGTAAATTCAGTGAGATTCTGAAGCATAAATTTAGAGCTCTTCATGAAGCATAAACAACATACAAGCAGACCCATGCCTGGAATGGGTGGCTTAAGCTAAATTGTTCATGTAGAATGACCCCAACATGAATGTGGCGTTTATAGGTTTGAGCCATTGATGACTGTGGCAAGCTTGCTTTGTTTGTGGCATAAAACAATCCGTTATCGAACATTCCCAAATCTATACCCCAAAAGCACCTGCGCCCAGGTGATGGGAAAACATTTCTGTATTCATCGTTCATATGGCACCTCATTTGAAAGATGGGAAGAAGAATGGCAAATAGTTTATTCCTGGGGATGACAGGGTGCACCTGCAGCAAAGACTCTGACAGATAAAGCAAGATCGGTTTTGGTTTTATTGGGAAACACCATGAAGGATACTCTTTCCTTTAATTGGGGATATTAAGTCCACACAGTCACCAGTTGCAATTTGGGTTTGAAGTTCAACTTCTCCTAATAGAGAAGGGGTCAAAATTAAGCAGGAACATGTGTTTCCCGGGGCTGATGATTGTAAAGAGTTGCCGTAAAACTTGTTTCCCCAATCATGCATTTTATGAAGAAATGCTGTGGGGTTAAAAAGTCTCAGGTTTTCCCTTTTGAATTTTGAAAAGCAGAGATCCTATCAGATTAATCACACAAGGATATGGACGTGCAATTCAGTTTCGAACTCCCCAAGAAGAGAAATTTGAATCTGAATTTGCATATAAATTTGCATATATTCCTGTTTCAAATATAAATTTACTAAAATATTTAAATATTCAAATATCAATTATTTATGTTAACTAATGAGTATGCTATTAAGAATTAATTTTAGGTGATAATTAAACTATTTACTTGCAATAATATGCAACTTGCTTTCCACGTGCTAGATATATTTTACCCTCAACAATATGCCAGAGTTTACAACTGGGCTGATGGCGATTGGGCACTAGGGCCTATATCACTACACGTCTGCTTAGAACTCTCCCTTGTTCTCTTCTAATCACAGTTAAATTGGTTTTCTGTTTCAATACAGCAAACCATTTTCCATGGGATTCACAGGCTCTGACTCTCTGGCTAGTCTCTTTTGTTTGAATTTCATTGAGCTTATCTGAAGTGAGTTAGTCTCAACGGAGACAACACAGAAACATGAGATATTAGAATTGTATGTCCCTCGCTCAGTTCCCATATTTTCCCTGACATTTCCCCAAATGCCACGAGTTCCTTCTGTTGAGATTCTTCTTACTTTTTCTCATTTTCTTTTACTGTCATGAGAGCACTTGTGTTGTGTATATAACAATGCACCCATTTCCCACATTAAAGGATTTAAATAGCAAACACGGGTTTCAAACCAGGAGTAAAGAACAAAAGACGGAATACATCTTTTCCAAATGTATCCCAACCACAATCCTCAATATTTAGAAAAGAGAATGCCTGGCCTATTGATGACAGCAACTGATAAATCCACATCCCAAAACTTATTTATTCATTCAGTAACTGGACATTTACCAAGTGCCAAATCAGCAGTCAGGCTTGTAAATGACATAAAATTGTCCCTGTTGGGAAGTTCACAGTCTAGGATGCTTCTAATCAATACTATGCAGCCTATAATACTTTAACAGCATGGTTTTTAATGTTGTTTCATAAAAATATCATTCAATATAACATAAACCTGTATGCATGCATCCCCTAAAATTCTTCTTTTATCCCAGTATGAAGACCTTTCTAGAAAGTCATTCTAAATTAATGAAAAGCCCCAGGCTTAGTCCTGATATTATCTGTGTGTCCAAATAGTTCAACGTGACCAGTGGTCTAAGAACAGAAGGATCACAGACAAATTGTGAATGCCTTCCCCCGATCACATCTCTAATGAAGCACTGAGAGTAGAAAATAGAAATTTTTAAAATAACACAGGCCGGGCCCGGTGGCTCACACCTGTATCCCCAGCACTTTGGGAGGCCGAGGTGGGCAGATCACCTGAGCTCAGGAGTTTGAGACCAGTCGGACCAATATGGTGAAACCCCATCTCTACTAAAAATATAAAAATTAACTGGGCATGGTGTGGGCACCTGTAGTCCCAGCTGCTCGGGAGGCTGAGACAGGAGAATTGCTTGAACCCGGCAGGCGGAGTTTGCAGTAAGCAGAGATCACACCACTGCACTCCAGCCTGGGCTACAGAGCGAGACTCTGTCTCAAAAAAATAACTAACTAACTAACTAACTAACTAAATAAATAAATAACACAAAGAATGTGTTCATCATCAGTTTAAGAAAATTTCCATTACAAAACCACATGTTTTCTTTTCATCTTGATCACACTACTTCACTAAAGCTTTAATAAAATCTATAGTGAGTCATTTATTTTCTTTTTGAAAAAAAAATATACATCTTTCATTGTGTCATTCTTAAAATTCAAAAGGGAAAACCTGAGACTTTTTAACCCCACAGCATTTCTTCATAAAATGCATGATTGGGGACACAAGTTTTACGGCAACTCTTTACAATCATCAGCCCCGGGAAACACATGTTCCTGCTTAATTTTGACCCCTTCTCTATTAGGAAAAGTTGAACTTCAAACCCAAATTGTAACTGGTGACTATGTGGACTTAATATCCCCAATTAGAGGAAAGAGTATCTTTCATGGTGTTGTCCAACAAAACCAAAACCGATCTTGCTTTATCTGTCAGAGTGTTTGCTGCAGGTGCACCCTCAAATGGGGTTATAATTACTTAAGAAGTTGGATTGTCATTTGATCTTCTGTTACTGGGTTTTCCAGACCATTTGCAAAACCCACATTTTACGCAGTCACCCTCAGAATCTGTGCTTAACAACTGGTCTAAAACACACAGCTCCTTACAAATCTAATCACCCACCCATTAGCATCTGTTTGAGTTTACTCTTATATCATAAGAAGCTCAAAGCTGTAATCTTTCTCTTCTTAGGCTCTGCTTCATTTTAACATTAGTACCTCCACTGGGTAACCATGATAGTCAACTATGTAAGCCCCAAACCACTGTTGTATGATACTTTTAAATCAGTGGCAAAACATTTTTTTTTAATTCATGCTTATTCTATGCCCTCACCTCACAAGGTAACTGCATGTAAGCCTCCCGTTTGCAATCTCTGTCAAGAAAAATGCCATTTACGGCTTTCTTATTCCTTTAGAGATTATTGTATGTTTTAACGTATGCATTAAATTTGACATTGATTCTGTTTGGGTGCTAAGAACAGACATGCGTATCTAAAGATTTGCCCTTCAATGTCCTTGGTGTTGTTCAAACCATGCCTTTGATGGGCATCGTCTTTCGCTGCGGCCAATGTCTGGACGAAAGAGCGAGCCACGGGCCTGGCACTGAGTTGCACTTTCCTGTCCACGCCAAAGAAAGAAAAGAGCCCAGCCCGTGACCGTGAAACTCGGGGTTACAAAGAGGCTTTTCCCAAAGGGGTCTCGAGTCCAATTAATAGCTGTCATTTGATTATGTGACCTGGAACGTCTCCAACCTGCACCCTAAACAGGCCAAGGGTGTCACGTTTTTAAATTCACGCTCCAGATGTTCGTCCTTATGCCTTCCAACCTTGCCCCCGGCTCTCCTAAATGAGTTCTTTTGAAAAGCAACTTAAAAATAGACACCTAAAGGAGAACACGGGACTGACTGTCATTACTGCAGGAACTCTTTTTTCAAAGCTCTTTTAAGTGACTAAAGAAAGGTAATCATTTTTCCTGTGCCTGGGTGAGTACGATGAGGGAGAAGGCATGCACCTTGTAAACTGAGGCTGTGGTGGTTAGGATTTCTGATCCAGCTGATAGACTTCAGCCTGCATTCTGATCCCTGCTACATTCTCTTCCAATTCATCTCATAGATTGCTGCAGGCACATCTGACATATTTTAATACTGAAATGTAAATCAGACACCCCCACTAACCACCTCCTCTCTCTCACATTACCCTAAATTTGGACTTTATTTTCCTCGTTGTACTTTACTTTCTTGAGCTGTTCTTTTCTATCGCATGTCATTTTCCCTAAAAAGTGTTGTTACAGGAAGTAAAGAAGACGTCCTGTTGTAAAGCTGCCCAGTTTAAAGCCAGTTCGAGGCTCCCTTTGTTGCTCCATCTTTCCCTTAAAGGCGGGGAGGCCTGGAAGTGCAGAGCAGACCCCGGGGAGTATATGACACTTTGGGGTCCTCTCCACCCAGCAGGCTCATCCACTGGCCCGGGTAAGCAGCTAATGAGCTCCGGAGTCTCTACAGCAGGCACTCAGCCCTGGCGCTGCAGCAGGCACTATTGCCCACCAGACCCCAATCAATCCTAAGGTCAAGGAAAGTCTGGCAAATTCCATTGCTCTGGCTTTCTTTGGTAATTAGTCACACCCACAAGTAAATGATGATCTGAAAGCTATTTCCACCTGAGAGTTATTAAAACTAGAAGCCACATTTAATTCATCCAACCAAAGAAACCCCTTAAGGGGTGCCGTGAAGGGGGAATCCAGTTCTCTACCCAGAAAGGAGCTTCTGTTCCACTTTATTAAATATTTTAAGCAGATTTGAGGTTTAGTCAAAGGACAAATTCCTGCTCTCCAAGGAGCACACGCCCAGGAACGTGGAGATCAGCCAGGAGCGGTGGCCACCCTGGTGGTCAGAGGGAGGGGGCCTCATGTGATGTGAGGGGGAGAAGAGGGCAGGAGGGACGATGAGGCGCAGGGAGCTGGGAGGGGTTTTGTGAGCAGCAAGGGGAGGCAGAAAAGTGGGATGCGCCTCTTGTGTGCTTTTATCCACATGAAAGGAACTAAGGCAAGAGCTCTGTAAGAACCTATCATGTGTCTGATAAGTGCCAGGGCAGGGCGGTGACTGCAGAGCTGCCCTGATTACACGTTCAGCAAGAACCAGGCTGAGACCCTAATCACAGGTGAGCTCTGGAACACACGCTTTCTCCCTGGAGACCTGCACAGTTGAGTGAGCCCAGCAGAGCTGAGCATCCTGGGGAGTTCATGAGCACTTTGCTGGCCAGGAGCCTCAGCAATTTATGGCATGACTGAGCCAGAATCCCAGGATAGCTGACTTGATTCAAGAGGCCACCCCTCAGTGCTGTGCTGCTTTCTAAGTCCTTCTTCTGTAGGAAACTCTTATTGAGTAAGTTGTATATGAAGAAAAGCCATTCCATGCAGCCATCCCTTCTTGTTGTAAGCAAGGTGAGCCGATGTGGACATAAGAGCTTCTGAAATATCTGTAGAGTCCAGCAGAAAGCCCCTCCCCCTAGCCTGTGGGAAATGGAGGTCTCATCCTCATCATTCCATCTCTATTTCAGAGCCTCAACTTCCTTCTTTCTTTCTTTCTCCTCGCCTCCCCTCTCCCCGTCCAACCTCTGGCATCCCCGCTGTTCAGCCAATTCCATACACATTTAGACATCAAGATTCACCTGGCGGTCAACCACCGAGCATTGAATCAGCCCAAGTCTTGGCTCTATTGTTCATTAGCTGGTAACCTTGAGCCACTTAGTTCCCATCTCTGTGCCTCAGTGTCCTCATCTGTCAATTGGGAATAATAATGGTGCCCACTGCACAGCGTTGTTGAGAGGTTCAAAGAAGGTGACAGGTGTGGAGAGAGCCTGACACTGTCGGCACACAGACCGTTAGGCAAGTGTTAGCTGCTGTCATAGGTACCGTTGGTGGTGGTGGTGGGAGAATTCCCACCTTCCACCCCACAGTCGGTCTCTCCTTGCTTCAAACCCTTGGCTCTGCCCCAAACCCCATTTCTAAGTTTTATAGTGCTTTGCTCTTCTTCTTGTCATGTTTACATCAAAAATCACCCATCAGAGAGATAAAAGCAAGGAGGAGGCATTTTATTTCTGAAGTTGTTAATTTTACCCTAGACTTCCAAGAAAAGAATCATCCATCTGTCAGAAAAAGACAGAGAAGATAAAAGATCTTTAAAAGTAATTATTTAAGTGCCAACCAAGAGGAAATGAAAATGCATTTGGCTCGGTTATCGAGCTGAATTAGAGAATGGTGTTGTACCACCACTAATCTGCTTCATAGACGAGAAAAAAGGAGAAGATGATTTTTAAAAAACAAACGTGCTGTCAGTTGGCCCCAACAAAACACATTCTGTATAAACATATTTAGAGAAGTGACTTTGGATTTGCAAAATTGTAGCTCCCCTTCTGCCAGGGCCGCCTCCGGTCTCAGAGCCACAGATCTATACACACGGATGTTTCCCAGCTCCTACTACTGTTTGCATTTCTTTCCCTGGTGCTCTGATTAACTGCAGAGATAGTTTGTACAACCGGGCCATGAAATGCTACCCATCGGCCAGCCCTCTCCCCACCTTGTCCCTTCCCTTCCAAGGCTTGCATTCACCAGAAGACCACCTGCGCACTCACATTCTGGAAGGTGCCACCGCGGGAATCATGCAAAGATACACATCTTCATAGGAGAATAAAACAATTGGCTTTCTCTTCTGAGCTCTAAAACCCAAAGCACTTTTCAAAGTCACAATTCAATCAGAAGCAAACAAGGCATCCCTTTCTCTTCCTCAGGTTAATTGTAAAAGTTGCAAACTTAACCAATTTCTGTACTGACCATTCAAACCAAGAGATCAATCCTGTCAGTCCTCCAAGCAAAGAATTACAGGATTAATTTGTTCCTCAGCACTGCTAAGCCCCTCACATTTCCTGACACTAATCCTTCAACCGAGGTCCCTTCTCACTCCTAAGTTTCCCTCTACAGGTCGAAGCATCACTCACCTCACTCATGTTGGCTCTAACTCAACAGCTCAGTCCCGCAGCTCAGCACAGAGAACACTGCTCAGGGGTCGCTGCTCCACCGGTTCTGGCTTTTCTCTTAAAAAGAGCTGCCCGGTGGCATCATGCCTCCCTGGAGCCAATGAAATGCATTCACCTGTCTGCAAGCCCGGCCGGCATCTGAGAGCAGCAAGGGCCACCTAGTGGTGAAAAAGAGAACGGCACGTTCGGTCACTGCTCCAAATTCCGCCAGAGATGGAAGGAATTGCTCGAGTTCTTTAAAAAGTAATGCGCTCCAGCTGGGCAGCAGAGAGAGACCCTGTCTCTTTAAAAAAGAAAAAGAAAAAAGTAAAAGCTAAAGTTTCAAAGATCATCACAGGGATGCCATTGTGCGTTTTTCAATGAGTGCAAGATTTACATGCATGAAAAATACCTTTCAAATGTCAGTGGGAAGGATTGTTTTTCTAAGGGAAAAGGAGTTCTGCAAACACCTGCGTGTTTTCTGCTGCTGCAAACACCGGCTCACGCACCTCCAGGTTTTCCCAGGAGTTGTGTTTCCCTTGCCCTTTATAACACAAAACTCAGCCCAAGGACTTTAATCTCTCTGCTCTCTCACCCCCACCCCAAATCTGTGGCCCTGCTTGTACCCTGAGCTGGAAGGACAAGAGCAGATGGACTGGGACGTGGGGGTCGGTCCCCACGACTTCTACAAGGGAGGAGAGTGGCTCCAGCAGCCTTACTGATGTGCACTCCTCACAACCACAGCGGGGCCAGGAAGGAGCCTGGGCACTGGCCCTGGCCTGGTTAAAGGTCCCCTTGCCTCAGCCCTGTTCAGCCTTTCTGGGAAGAGGTTCCATCCTTTGTTCAGTCCCAACATAGTGAGACTCTGAAGAGTCTTCAAGGCATCAGAGTGGGCCCTCAACTGTCCCAAAAAGGCGTCGTGCAGACTGAAGGCACATTCACATCTGTTACTCTGCCAGTCCTGGTACCGGACTTAGTGGGTCTGGCGAGAAGACTGAAGCGTCGTGTGACCGGTCCCCAGGGCCCCTCGTTTCCCTGTGCAGGGCAGGCCACCAGACTCCAGCCCATCAATCCTCTCTCCTCAGCTCAGCAGCCCCACACCCTCCGACCTGGACTGCCCTCGCTACATGCCCAGGTCACGGATGCGACCACATCCTCAGGTCCACCTTGGACAGCAAGCAGAAGGCCGTGCGCCCCCAAATGGGCACCGGCGAGCACAGACTACCCTCAGAGGCCTTGGTCAGGAGCGCCAGCTGGTTAGCACCCTCTCATCCACACCGTGGGAACACCAGGCAGCAAGACAGAGACTCTACTGGGAACCAGTGTCCTTAACTTCCAGCCACTTCACATGGGGCCCTGTCTGTAGACAAGTCCTGCTCCGGTGGGAAGTTTGATACATGAGTTATTATAAAATAACGCATATTTCACAGAGCAACAGAAATGAACATTTTATTTACATATATATATATACACACATGTTATATTCTTTTACTTTTATATGTATATAAATTATTTATTTACTTATTCTGACCTTACAAACCATTTGCAAACTAATAAAGGCAGCATCCTCCTTCTCCTCTCACTCCCCTTCTCCTACTTGCCCCCTCAATGCCATGCTTGGGAAGGCCCGCATGGGATGCCTTCAGGGTTGCCCAGGTGGTTAGTAGTGGGAGAGGAGGAGAAGGAGGGCAGGGGTGAGGAACTGGAGTCATAGTGTCATCTGTGATATATGACAGATCGACAGATTGGAAGAACGGGGCTTGCTTATCTATACTAGAAGACACCTGTGATTTCTCAGGGGCAAAACTACACCCTCCCCAGGGCACTCCTGTCCTGTTGGGGGCTGGAGCCCCCACAGCCTGGAGGTGTAGAAGGGGCCTCCCAGTGGCAGCCTCCACGGGATCCCTGCTATGGTCCTCCAGGCTGTGCAGAGGGGACGTGGAGAATCAGCCTGTGCTCCACTGGCTGGCTCTGGAGCAGACCTGCATGTTCTAACAACACAAAGACACATCAAGGGCTGCAGCAGCCTGGGCTTGGAGACACAGCAGTTAGTGCTGAGGCTCCAAGTAGAGGGGCAGGATTGGAGGTGCAGGGCTGGACCAAGGCTTTGCTGGGTAGACTCAGCAATTCTTTGGAAGCAGCCAAGGGACCAAAAAGGCTACTGGGGAGAGGGTGGGTTATGGTCTGAGCTGATTGCCTTCCTCCAGAATTCATACATTCAAGTCCTAACCCTTAATATCTCAAAATGTGACCTTATTTGGAGATAAGGTCTTTAAAGAGGTGATTAAGTTAAAACAAGGTCACTAGGGTGGGCCCTAATCCAATAGGACTGGTGTTCTTATAAGAAGAATAAATTAGGGCACAGGCACTCGCAGAGGGACAACCCTGTGAGGATACAGGGAGAAGACGGCATCTACAAGCCAAGGAGAGAGGTCTCAGAGGAACCAGCCCTGCCGCCCCTTGACCTCACACTTTCAGCCTCCAGAACTGCCAGGGGATACATTTCGGTTGTTTAAGCCACGCAGTCTTGGTACTTGGTTCTCGTAGCCACAGGAAACGAAGGAAACAAACACAGATGCCATCGCGAGCATGCGGAGAAATTTCAGGGAAAGGATAGAAGTACCTTAAGGGGGATTTTCTCAAGACTTGCCTTGTGGCAAACAATTTCATCCTATTTATTTCCCCAGAATATCTTTGGCAAAATAACTATCTTCTGTTAATGAGCTGTGGAGTTGTCCTGTTACAGAGAACACAGAGTAAATGTTCAGTATTGCTACAAAGGGAGGGTCAAGCTGCCCTGGGAAATCGGTGCTCACCAGTGACACAAGACAGGTCTGAGTGTGCAACTCAGCAGGTCTCAAGTGCCAGCACGTTGGCTGTCAAGCGGCATCCCAGCCTGAACACACATTGCATCCTCTCCCACAGATGGGCCCTGGGATGACATCTCCTAGCCCCGTTGATCCTCGGGGGACAGTACTACCCCAACAAGACCAGTTGTCAGATCAAGAACACCAAAGATTACCTGGACCTCTTCATAGCATTTCCAGGGACAAGGACAGTCAATGAGCAATCTTTCAACCTTTTCCTGTGGTTCCGATGAGCAGTCAGGTTTGAGAAGTGCTGCTTGACACAGTGACACTCTCTCCCTTTCTATCTCCTTTTCAGGCCTGCTTGGCTGTGGTTTACTTTTACACATGTATGTCAACAGCTTCGACGTGTCCCATCATTCAGCTTTTCTCAGGTTAGCCAAACACTGGTAGGTGACCGTTGGGGTTCTGAACCAGAAGCTTAGAACTTGGATCCTGGACGTGAGAAATCATTTTCTATATGACCTTGGCGATGTTGCTCCATTGCTCCGTGTCTAATTTTCTCCACTGATAATATAGAAGTATTCAAGCCTTGTGTCTGCCAACCTAAGCAAAAACATATGTGAAATATATTGAGCTGGGAAATAAATTTTGAAGGAACTTCAGAAGAATTAGATCTACAGTTTCATATGTTAGATCTTGGGGAAAACTTCAGCCTGGCTGAATTAAAATACAGACATGTGGTTCTATAATTTATGGCAATATATATATATATAAAGGACAGATTATTTTCATCTTCTTGGAAGCATGATCCTGCCTGAAGGGGCAGAGTTGGCCCAAGTTGTCTTTGAGATTATTTATAGGGACACTATATATTAATGACCTAGGGCTTTTCATCAGACTTTCATACGAAATGCATCATTTGTGTATAGTTTCTGGGGGTGTGGGGACTTTGAAAATGAACCTAACTTCTGCTTCATTTCCTCACCTTTGCAGACATAGTGCTGTTTTAATCCAGCACAGACGAAGAAGGTGGTCATCTTCCTTGGAACGGAGTCTGCACAGCCTGGCCTTGATGGCGAGGCTCCCCTCTTCTGCCTTCACTGCTTCCCAGCCCGATGCCAACTGTACACTCTGGGTGTCTACATGGGGAGCCTCAGCATCCCTGGCCTGACGGGCAAACCCAGGGGCTCCTGTCTTTGACTCCTCACCTCCTTCCCTACTGCCCTGAGCTTGAATCTTCCAGCAGACTCTAGCCTGCTCCCAACCACTGGATGTGGTGTGGCCCTGAGCCTGGAGGCTATGCCTGAACCTGGAGGTTCTATCCATAGATATGGACATACAGCTTAATTCTTTAAACCCCTCCTGGAAAGATGTACTTGCTGTAAGGATGCATGAATGTGTGTGCTTGTTTACTCAAGCCTTGTCTCCCACCTTCTGGGCTTT
>NW_012102721.1:2351196-2357888 GCF_000951045.1 Mandrillus leucophaeus | reverse complement strand
TTCTTTTAAGGCATCCTGAATTGACTAGGACCTCTGGCCGAGAGCTAAGGTTGGTTTCTGTGCTGGACTCCACAGTGGACCACACCCCAATCCCCTGCCCTCTGGGGACTGAAGTACTTATTGTCGCACCTGCTGAGAGTGTTGGTGATGGACCCAACTCTCAATTCTGAGTTCCTGAAAAGATTGCTCTCAGGCAAAGGGAGCTATGCAGGGGGCAGAACATATCCAAAAATAAAAAGGCCTGGCCCCCTGGTCCCAGTTTGGGACAACTCTGCAGAATCTTCCATTCCATCTCCAAAGCTTGCTGTAGGATCCACTAAGGCATTGCTCTGCCTCAGTCATGGCCTGAATTCTCTCTCTGCCACATCCTGCCCCATTCACTGCCACACAGCAGCATTACAAGGCACGGCTCAGTATCACCTTGCATTCTCAGCTCCACCTTAGAGGCAGCTTCTGGGAGACTGACCTGACAGTCACATCAGGAGCAGTGGGAGGAAAGCAGACCTTGGCATAGGGTTTGGAGCTGGATCACCTGCCAGCCAGCTGAAAGTGTGGACCCTCAGTGCAGCGTGCAGGTGCAGCATAGAGCCCCACAGAAGTGCAGTATTGTGCAGGTGTTAGGGCACTCACCCTGGGGAAGTGGGGTGCTACACCTGTGGAAAGAATGCACGATGTGGGAACCATGAAGAGACTGAGTCAGACAGCCAAGAAATATGTGGGAAAGAGTAGTTATAAAGACAATGAAATCAGATAGCTGATGCTGCGGAAATCAAGACTATAGACAGAAATAAAGCAAGGCTGGGGGTGATTCATTAGGACCTCAAGGCTAAGTATGAAACCCAGGTCCATTTTGGAAGCTCTGGTTTATTTTTTAAAAGTAAAGAAGACTCTTATTTCCTATGGACTACAGGCAGAGGAGGTTGAAGAAAGCCCAAGGCTTATCATGAGCCTAGCAGAACCCCACACAAATCCAAATCCTCAGTGTCAGCAGGTGTGCTGGGCCAAGGTCTGATTGAAATAGAAATGGATCCTGAGTCATGGGTGGATGTGCTTGAAGATCTCAAATTCTCAGATCTCTCTGATGCCTCTGGGCTTGCAAGACTGGCCTTTTCCTCCCTGTCGAAGGCTAGTGCCCCTGGTGCTTGAAGATGATGCAGAGTCTCTGTCTGGTAGGATAATACACACCTATCCCAAGAGAATTTCCATCTTCCCTCATGCCCACCAAACTCATGACTAAGCTAGAATCACCCATAAGCTGGTGTGGAGGAGTGCTAAGCCTTATAGTGGAGGAAAGGGCTCTCCCCAAAAGACCTGCAGGACTTGGCCAACATGTACAAATAATGTGTAGGAGACTGGATTTGAGCATCAGATCAAGGCAGGAAGGCACCAGCAGGAGCAGGAGCAGAAAATGAAGTTGGGCAAGAGAAAGCTCATTGATACAAGAAAACTATCTTATGATACAGGACTTAACACTTTAGGAGAGACCTCAGGAGATGATAACTAAAAGCTGCTAGGATGGCTTTTGGAACCTTGAAGAAGATGGTGCTCATACTGACTGAGGCCGAAATGCCAGACCCGCCATGACAAAAAGTGGATGTGGGGACCAAAGGGCTAGAGTTGAGGGCATGCCACAGCGGATACACCCTGCAAGTCTGAAAAAGTGCAATGAAGGCATTGCCTTTACCAAAGCAATAAGGAACATGCTAATGACAGGGACACCAAAAGTACTGAGTAGCATGGTGGTGTCCATCCTCTGCAGGACAGGACTGGGTATCAGGGAAACCACTACAGAACCAGGCTCCCTGATAACAACATGCATGGCAGGATCTAGAAATAATAGAGGCTGGATGGCAACATACACCCATCAAAAGCACGGTGGGTGCAATAATCATAAAAGGGCAGGCAGCTGGTTGGCCTTACACCAAGCTATAGTAATAGATGTTAATAGAACACAGCACCCATACCAATAAGACAGAGGGCAGCCAACAAGTAAAGCCCTCAGTCTACCCTTGTGGTTCCCAAAGGAGGAGCAGGGCATTTCCTCTTCCCTCCCTGGGGAGACACTGGCAATGTCTGGAGACATTTTTGTTGTCACAGCTGGGGGAAAATATTTTCAGTTATTACAATCTGAACTAGGAGGATGTAAATGATATGTAGTGTGTAGAGACCAGGGATGCTGCTAAATATCCTACTGATATGGTTTGGCTGTGTCCTCACCCAAATCTTATCTTAAATTGTAGTTCTCATAATTCCCACGTGTCATGGGAGGGACCCAGTGGGAGGTAGTTGAATCTTGGGAGTGGTTACCCCTATGCTGTTCTCATGATAGTGAGTGAGTTCTCATGAGATCGGATAGTTTTATAAGGGGTTTTCCCCATTTGCTTGGCACTCATTCTCTCTCCTGCTGCCCTGTGAAGAGGTGCCTGCACCATGATTGTAAGTTTCCTGAGGACTCCCCAGTCATGCAGAACTGTGAATCAATTAAGCCTCTTTTCTTTATAAAATATCCAGTCTTGGATATATTTCTTCATAGCAGGGTAAAAACGGACTAATACAGTAACTTGGTACCAGGAGTGGAGTGCTGCTATAAGGATACCTGAAAATGTGGAAGCAACTTAGGAACTGGGTAACAGGCAGAGGTTGAAACAGTTTGGAGGGCTCAGAAGAAGACAGGAAAATGTGGGAACATTTGGAACTTCCTAGAGACTTGTTGAATGGCTTTGACCAAAATGCTGATAGTGATATGGACAATGAAGTCCAGGCTGAGGGTCTCAGATGGAGATGAGGAACTTGTTGGGAACTGGAGTTAAGGTGACTCTTGCCATGCTTTAGTGAAGAGACTGGCGGGATTTTACCCATACCCTAGAGATCTGTGGAACTTTGAACTTGAGAGATGATTTACGGTATTTGGCAGAAAAAAATTCTAAGTGGCAAAGCATTCAAGAAGAAGCAGAGCATAAAAGTTTGGAAAATTTGCAGACTGATGATGTAATAGAAAAGAAAAACCCATTTTCTGGAGAGAAATTCAAGCTGGCTGCAGAAATTTGCATAAATAATGAGAAGCCAAATGTTAATTGCCAAGACAATGGGGAAAATGTCTCTAGGGCATGTCAGAGACCCTCACAGCAGCCCCTCTCATCACAGGTCCAGAGGCCTAGGAAGGAAAAATGGTTTCGTGGGCTGGGTCCAGGGCCACCCCCTGCTGTATGCAGCCTCAAGACTTGGTGCCTTGTGTCCCAGTCTCTCCAGCCGTGGTGAAAAGGGGCCATATAGAACTCAAAGGCACAGGCCCCCAGCCTTGGCATCTTCCACTTGGTGTTGGCCATGCAGATACACAGAAGACAAGAATTGGGGTTTGGGAACCTCTGCCTAGATATCAGAAGATGTATGGAAACACCTGGATGTCCAGACAGAAACTTACTGCAGAGGCAGAGCCCTCATGGAGAACCTCTGCTATGGCAGTGTGGAAGGGAAATGTGGGGTCAGAGCCTGCATGCAGAGTCCCCACTGGGGCACTGCCTGGTGGAGCTATGAGAAGAGAGCCACCGTCCTCTAGACCCCAGAATAGTAGATTCACCAACAGCTTGCACTGTGCACTTGGAAAAGCTGCAGACACTCAGCCCCAGTCTGTGAAAGCAGCCGGGAGGAAGTTCTGTACCCTGCAAAGCCACAGGAATAGAGCTGCCCAAGGCTGTGGGAGTCCACCTCTTGCGTCACTGTGACCTGGATGTGAGACATAGAGTCAAAGAAAATTATTTTGGAACTTTAAAGTTCAATGACTGCTCTATTGGATTTCAGACTTGCAAGGGACCTGTAGCCCCTTTGTATTGGTCAATTTCTCCCATTTGGATCAGGTATATTTACCCAATGCCAGTACCCACATTGTATCTGGGAAGTAACTAATTTGCTTTTGATTTTACAGACTCTTAGGCAGAAGGAACCTGCCTTGTCTCAGATAAGACTTTGGACTTGGTCTTTTGGGTTAACGCTGGAATGAGTTAAGACTCTGGGGAACTGTTGGAAAGACATGATTGTGTTTTCAAATGTAACAACATAAGAGTTGGGAGGGACCAGGAGTAGCATGATATGGTTTGGCTGTTTCCCCACCCAAATCTCGTTTTGAATTGTAGTTCCCATAATTCCCACATGTAATGGGAAGGACCTGGTGGGAGGTAGTTGAATCTTGGGGACAGTTACCCCCATGCTGTTCTTGTGAGAATGAGTGAGTTTTCATGAAATCTGATAGTTTTATAAGGGGCTTTTCCCTCTTTGCTTGGCACTCGTTCTCTCTCCTGCCGCCCTGTGAAAAGGTGCCTTCCACCATGATTGTAAGTTTCCTGAGGCCTCGCAAACTATTCAGAACTGTGAGTCAATTAAACCTCTTTTCTTTATAAAATACACAGTCTTGGGTATTTCTTTATAGCAGCATGAGAATGGATTAATACACCTACAGTATTCAGGACTGCTTCTGATAGCAAAGAATGATCTGGCTCAAAATTTTAATGGTGCCAAGATTGACAAAACCTGAGCTTTACAAACACACCTATACAAAGATCTATAAATCTATACAAGAAACCAAAGGTGGATAATCAAGGAGCTGAGAGCAGACATCTCAATAAGAAGTCAAGATTCCTTGCTCTATTTTTAGATCTGAGCCAATTTTCAGTCCAGACGCAATTGACAGAAAGCCAAGTCCCCAGGAGAAAGGATCTACCAACATCAAGGCTACTGTATGCAGTAATAATTTTCCTAGTTCTTCCTCAAAAGGACCCATAGCCATTTCCTTGAGTAACAGTGCACCAGGAAAGGAGAACACTCACACATCTTGAAGATTTTTAACTGTAGAATCCAAGTGGAAAGGGGGCTCCAAAGTGTTGGCCTTCCTGTTAGAGAAGGGGCATCCAGGGGTCGAATATAGATGGGATCCTGGCACAAGTACAAAGTGGATTGACTGGAAATAGGTGCATTGGACAGTTGACAGAACATCCATATTAGACTCATGGCTTGTGGCAAGAGTGTTCTTAGTTGGGAAGGCTAAGTAGAAGCTCTGAACTGCCCCTGCTCCAGCCAAAATAATAAATAAAAAGTATGGCCAGGCGCGGTGGCTCACGCCTGTAATCCCAGCACTTTGGGAGGCCAAGGTGGGTGGATCACGAGGTCAGGAGATGGAGACCATCCTGGCTAACAAGGTGAAACCCCATCTCTACTAAAAATGCAAAAAATTGGCCAGGTATGGTGGTGGGTGCCTGTAGTCCCAGCTACTCAGAGGCTGAGGCAGGAGAATGGTGTGAACCCGGGAGGCAAAGCTTGCAGTGAGCCGAGATCGCACCACTGCACTCCAGCCTGGGCACAGAGTGAGACTCTGTCTCAAAAAAAAAAAAAAAAAAAAAGTAATATCACATCCCAATGAAATGGCAGAGATTAAGGCCACTCTTACATACCTACAGGAAGCTGGGGTGGTGGCGAACTCCACCGTCATTTATTTCACCAGTGTGGTCTCTACAGAAACCAGACAGAGCCTGGAGGATGTCAGTGGAGTGCTTCAAACTCAGTCGAGTGGCAGCCCCAACTGCATCTGCTGCATCTTTGTTAGAGGAGGGCAACATGGCCCCAGGTACGTGGTATGTGGTCAGTGACCTAGAAAATACTTCCCTTCCTTTCACAGCCAGGAAGGAGGATCAGAAGGTCTGAGCCCCTGACATGGCACCAGCTTTCAAGGAGACCAGCTTTTGGTTTCAAATTGAGGTCATTAAACTCCCTCTACCACAGAAGAGGCAATAATTCACCTTGACTGGAATTGACACATATTCTGGTGTGCGTTTCCTTTCCAGTCCACAAGCCTCTATCAGTCCAAGTGCAGCAGCACCACCTGGGGCTCCGTGTGTGACCCAGTGACACAGGACACTGTGTAGCATCACCTGGAACAAGGGCCCATTCTATGTCAACAGAGGTATGACAGAGGCATGTTAGAGTGGGTGTACCATGTAAATCTGGAAAAGGCAGTGAGGTCACCACCTCCACCAGGGGACACCAGGGAGACTAATTTTGCAAGATTCCATAGCAAAAAGAAGGGAGCTGCGGAGAGAGAGCTGCAGAGGTCTTCAGAGCATTCCCTTGAGCCTTTGAATACAGCTCTGTGTGAGAAAATTCCCTGAAGCCAAAGTGAAGGAAACCACCCAAGCTCAAGGAAAAGCTCCATGAATAATTCCTAGAGCTCCCATGGAATTGGAATCACTCACCTTCCCACCAGCCAATATGAAGCAGCCTCAAAACACTCAGACATGGGGTAAAGGCTCCACTCGTCTTTTTATTAGAATTAACATAGTCTTTGACTCACCATGACAAAGCCTCAGATCAGAGTCTCAGCAGAATCAGACTGGTCCAAAGGTTACTTAATTGCCTGCGAGAAAAGTAAGTAATCCAACACCCTTTAAGGGAATATGATAACATTTAGTACCCCAAAATATGAAATTCACATCTGGCATCCAAAATTACTAGGCATGCAAAAAAAAAAAAAGGTAAAAACCACAATCCATTTATTTCGTAGAAACTAATGGCAAAGAAGATGTAATTACTAGACCCTCCCTCCTATGCCTCTGCTCTATGATCCTGGAAATGCCCAAGCAGTGGCCATGGACAGATGAGTAGGATTTATAAATACTATAGGGTCAGTCCATGGTTACAAGGGCTTC
>NW_012102721.1:2336811-2350296 GCF_000951045.1 Mandrillus leucophaeus | reverse complement strand
ATCTCAAAAAATTAAATTAAATTAAATTCAAACTAAAATTAAAAAGTTTGGCCAGGCACAGTGGTTCACACCTGTAATCCTAACATTTTGGGATCACAACACTTTGGGAGGCTAAAAGGGTTTGGATTACGGGTGTGAGCCACTGCAGATCACTTGAGTCCAGAAGTTCAAGATCAGCCTGGGAGACATAGCAGGATGGGTCTCTATAAAAAGTTAAAAACTTAGCTGGGTGTGATGACACATGCCTGTAGTCCCAGCTACTTAGGAGGCTGAGGTGGGAGGATGGCTTGAACCTAGGAGTTCGAGGCTGCAGTGAGCTGTGATCATGCCTCTACACTCCAGCCTGGGTGACAGAGTGAGACCCTGTCTCTAGGGGAAAAAAAAAAAGTTTCATCATGGTTTTCCCTGGCCTTGGATATATCAATATGGTAGAAACCATTTCTCTTTCATACTCAAAAATGGTCATTTTCCTGTATTAAGGATTATGTCAAGCAATCAAACAAGACAGAAGTATGTATGTGTGCCTATGTGTGTGTGGTAGGGGCGGAAGCTGGAGAAGGAGGTAGATGAAAAGTAAACCCACCACAACACACTCCCAGTGGCTACTGGGTGAAATTGTACAGCATTTAAATGGGTCACAGAAGAAGAACTATTAATAGTTACTCCTATGTAGGCTTAGTGCTTATGTCAATAAAATACTGTGAAACGATGCCAACATCTTTCCAAATGAAAGCAAAAATGATATCCAGAATTGATGTCCTGCAAAACATTCATATCATTTCAGTTATTTCAAGACTGTAAAACATTAGCATAAAAAGTGATAAGTTCATTTCAGTTCATATGAATCCTTCCTTTAAATAATTTCAAATACTAAATCATACTGAAGAATTTATTACCAATATAATAACATTTAAAAACTCCTCAGTCTATTAAATTCTGTGAACCAAAAGTCTTCAGAAAAATATAATTCCCTAATTAAGCTGCAGCGAGGTGGGGACCTATGAGTCCTACTATGCGACAAGGTTCCCAGCAGGGCGGCGGCAGGGTTACCAGCCACACTCACGAGCTGTTTCAAACAAGGCACAGCTGTGGAGAACGAAGCTTAAAAATGCATAAATGTCAGCATATATTTGGATCCCAAAAGGCAAAAGCATTTTCATTGAGAAATTGGCCAAAAAAACACCTTTATTTCTTTTCTTAAAAAATAGCTTTTGCAACCAGGTTCCTGTGAATTTCACCCAAAGATATTTGGGGTTTTAACATTTAATTCAATGATCCTACTTTGGCCTGAATATTCCAAAAGCCAGAATGCCATCTGTAGCATCATCCCTACCCATGACATTCAGGTGTGGACGAGCTCACTGTCCACTCTGCATTAAACACATATCCTTTAACAGTAACAGTCATGCCTTTAATATGGTCCATGGGGACATATCAGGTCCTGGCATCCCTGATCTCTAGGATCACAGAAAAAATACCTGAAACGTCATAAAAAACTAGAACTACCATAGGAGTGGGGCAGAAACATTCGAGAACACCAGCCTAGAGGACCAGGGATGGATAAATAGCTGCAGGAAGGGACTTTAACCTTGGGAGAAGGGAAGGGTTCTATAGTGGAGAGGGAGGGAGAGGCTGTGGAAGGTGAGTGCACTCTTTGTATGGAAAATTTGCATTGAGAGAACCAGGGACAAGAAGAGACTGATGGGAGAGTGGGGTTAAGACACAGAAACGGGGCTGGGCATAGTGGCTCATGCCTGTAATTCCAGGGCTTTGGGAGGCCAAGGCAGGAGGATCACTCGAGCTCAGGAGTTTGAGACCAGCCTGGGCAACATAGTGAGACCTTATCTCTACTAAAAATTTAAAAAATTAGCCGGGTGTGGTGGTGCACACCTGTCAGCTACTCAGGAGGCTGAGGCAGGAGGAGTTCTCGAGCTCGGGAGGTCAAGGCTGCAGTGAGCCATGATCATGCCACTGCACTCCAGCCTGGGTTACGCAGAAAGAGCCTGTCTCAACAACAACAACAAAAAAAGACAGAGAGAGAGAGAGAAAAGAAAAGAAAAGAAAAAAAACGTAGAGGAGAAGAGTCAGGGGAGATTACCCAAAAGGTCTCCCCAAGAATTACTGAATGCAGAAGAGAGAAAGAGGTCCAGAGCCAAATTACAGAGAAGATCTCAGATTGTAAGCAAATCACACATCAGATGACAGGAGTTAGGAAGAGACAGCTAGGTCGGTACCTGCAAGGCAGGAGACAAGGTTGCACCGGCAGGTAGAGAAGTGTGGCAATCAGGGGCCTCAGTCTGAAGAAGAGCTGCATCTTATGACATCCTGGATCGTCCTACTAGGCAAGGAGGATTCTTATGGGAGAAAGCTGGGCTGAACTAATAAGTTAATGGCAGTGGGGAGGGGATCCACAAGCATTGGTACTGGCTGCCCAAGCCCTGGCCCAGGGGCACCTGCCAGGGATGAGTCATCCATGTGTGGCTGGAGCCATCCTGTCTCTCTAGGGGATGGTTATCGTATTGTGCCAGGATAGCTCTGGGGTCACTTGCCCGGGAAGTCAGGAAACCCAGACTGTATATTCCTAAAACAGACAAAAGGGAATCTCTCTCTCAGTCTGGACCCAGAAGCATGAGAAACAAGGAGAGAACAAAAGACTGGCTCCCTAATCCCTGACTTCAGGAACATAGTGAGATAAGGTCTCACTATGTTGTCCAGTCTCATCTCAAACTCCTGAGCCCCTGATCCCACCACGGCTAAGATGTGTTCACCATATCCACGTGTGAAGGGGCTCTGCTTTGAGGCTTCAGGTGGAGTGATACTTCTTGCAGTGAGGAAGAACCGAAGAGGAACCAGGAACCATGACAGCACCTGGATGAAGCCGGTGGTGTGGGTCTGTTCCTCTCAGGGCCCCCAGAGCTGATTGTTAGCAATGTAAGAGCCAGAAATGGATGGAACCGCATTGTCTTCTCCATGAGCTTATGGAAGAGAAACAAAGTCCAACACTAGTTAAAGTGGTAAGGATAGACTTTATTCAGTAATAACTATTGCAATAGAGAGGGGGTCTAGCATGAAATAAGCTCCACTTTGCCAAAACAACCAGAAGGAGACTTTTACAGACTAGGGTGTGCTGAGGGAAAGGCAGTGCCAGGTGCTAGGCTGGGCTGGTTCATGTGACCAGGACACCTGGGTTGGTTAATAGGCACTTATCCAGAGGAGAGACAAACGTCTCATGTCTTTAGGACAGGAGGCGGTGCTGCAAATAAGAGCAAGGTCCCCACCAAAGTCAGGACCTCACCCTCCTGTGGGGACAGGAGTGGGGTTATCTCCCTGAACGTTTGCAATCAGTGAGTCAGCTCACAGGTCCTTAAGAAGACAGTTCCAAGTGGTAGAAGATTTACATCTCAAAGGGACAGAGAAAGGACTTACAATTGCAAGCTTTCTAAAGGAACTGCTCTTAAATGGGGCTCAGGGCCTAGCTGCCTGTCACCAGGTGTTGGCTGGAACAAACGGTAGATTCTTCTGGCAGCGATGAGGTTTCACAAGCAGGAATTTTAGGGGCTGGAGTCATTGTCACTCCAGGGACACAGCCTTGAAAAACCATGCAAGTGTTTATTTAAGTCTCTTAATGTAGGAGGCAAATAAAATCAGTTGTGCTGAGAGTCTGCAGTTTTCACAAGCCAAGCTTGAGGCCTCGTTAAGAAGATGGCTCAGAGGTGCCTGAGAAGAGTTTAGTCAAGAAGAATCTTGGCCCAGCTGCACTGTCAACTCCATGATTGCACCATGCCTTCCATGATGGCACCATCTTCTCCATGACGGCACCATGCTTTCCATGATGGCACCATGCCTTCCATGATGGTACCATGCTTTCCATGATGGCACCATCTTCTGCATGAGCTGAACTGTCTCTTTCATGAACTGCCTTGGTGAGATCCTAGACAAGGCATGATCGTCAGTCAGTATGTAGTGCACCCATCTGAAGGAGATGTGGCAAGGTTGAAGGCAGAGTAGCGCCGCTTTGGGAGCTGGCTGGCAGCGAGTGGCTCAGAACCACAGCAGGGTCACTTCCTGCCCAGGGAAAGAGGCAGCACCTGGAGGGTCTGATTCCCTGAGCACATCCCGAGAGAGCTCAGCTTGGATGCTGCGTCTCATGGTGGGAGCTGGCCGTGGTGAACCTGTGACACATGGCTGGCAGGCAGCAGCTGTGGATAAGAGGGAGCCAGAGCCAGAAAGGAAAGAAAGAATGGACACACGTCCTCTCTCATGCATGAGCCCAGGAGTACCCTTCTGAGACTCCCAGGGATTCCTGGAGGTCACTTGGACAGCTGTTCATTTCCAGCCCAGAGGCCAAGAGGGATGAAGTGACCAAACCCGATCATTGCAAGGGAGCGTGACACTATTTTTTAAGCCCCAGGCTGCCGAACCCTGGAGTGTCTGAGTCTTCATCACAGTCTAGCAGCAAGAATAGATGAGGTCAAACCCCCTGGGAAACAGGACAGGCCCTGTGACCCTCCACTGCCAGCCCTCTCTTGAGATGCAGATGTTTAGGGTCCTGTTGCTTCTGGATTTATTCTCCTTGTGATGCCATCCAGTCATTTTAGTTGTCTTTTGCACATGAATTTCCTGCCAAAGCAGCAGAGATTACAGGAAAGGATGAATTTTTTTCTACAAATGGCAGAGGGGGAACGGTGTGCCCAAAGGCCCACACGGGCAGCTGGGCTCCAGCCAGAGACCTCAGGGGAAGACGGAGTCCTCCGGAAAAGGAAACAAGTCTTAATTCTTCTTCCAGGGTCAGTCCTGGGGCCTCTGGGTTGTATTTAATTTTATTTGGGAAGATGGCATTTCTTTTTCACATCTGCGATGTGCACGAGGGGGATAACCTTTTCCCTGGAGAAGCTGGTGGCACTGTTCCGTCCCCCACCACCCAGCCACCTCCACAGCCTCAAGCTCAGCAGAACTGGGAGAAGGCGGGTGCTGAAAACCTTGGACCAGGGTGGGAATGACAGGTCGTGCCCTGGAGCAGGGGATGTATGCAGAGTAGGTAATAACAATTGTCAGTTCCCACGGAGCAGCCACTGCACTCAGCACTTCCTACGCAGGAAACCGAGGCTGGCAACTGGAAAGCACTGCCCAGAGCCAGAGCTGGCAGCCAGAGGCTGAGCTGCAGGGCCAGGCAGTCTGCTCCGAAGCCTCAGCTCCCCATGGTGCGATTCTGCCTGGCCAGCCCGTCTGAGCCTCTGTCATCTTTGTGTGTGTGTGTGTGTTTGCCCTCGTCCTTGGCTGCTGGCTGTCTGAACATACAGTAAGCCCCACTAAACAAGGGGATGGCTTTGGCACAAAAAACACAAAACTAGTGATCAACGCCCCGTGATTTGGCTCCAGGGCTACACCTGATGGCCCCTTGGCATCAAAGAAAGATCACACGATAAAGGTTTCTGCTGCCAAGTATGTCGTTTCAGTTTCTAAAGCACGTTCACAAGCCTTACGACACCTCGTCCCATCGTGATCTGGGCATCATTAACCCCATTTGTAAATACAAAATGAGCTGAGGTTTAGCGGACTGTTTGTATTGACTTCCCATCGTTACTGTAACAATTCACTACAAACTTCGTGCCTTAAAACAGCACAAATCCCATATCCCTTAGTTCCAGATGGTAGCAGCCTAAAATACGTCAGGTGGACTGCATTCCTTGTGGAGGTTGCAGGACAGAACCTGTGTCCCTGGTCTTTCCTGGGCTTGTGCCCAGCGTCACTCCTACATCTGCCTCGGCTGTCTCAATCCCTTCTCTCACTCTCCCGTCCCCTCCTCTATCTTAAGGACCCTTGTAACTACAATGCGCCCGCTGAGATAATTCAGAAAATCTTCTCATCACAAAATCCCTAACTTAATCACACCTGCAGAGTCCCTTTTCACCATGTAAGGCTCCACATCCTCAGGTTCCAGTGATCGGCACATGGACACGTGTGGGGAGCACAGTGCCCAAGCCTCACAACTCAGAATTGGGAGAGTGAGGCTCCCATAGCAGCTGCTAAAAGGCCTGGTGCTCGAGAGATGGTCTTTGTATAGACATGTGTGCATTGGGGTGTCTGGGCACACAGAGCCGCCGGCACAGACTACTTCCAACCCATCCATTCCCCTGCCTTCCAACTCTCTGTCTCTCCCTCTCTCTCTCTCTGTCTCTCTCTCTCTCTCTCTCTCTCTCACACACACACACACACACACACAGAGAGGCACACATACAGGCACACACACAGACACAGAGGCACACATACCCAGACACACACATACAGGCGTGCACACACACACACACACACATACTGCCAACATGAGGCTCTGGACCACAAGAAATCTGACTCTACTGAACAAGCCTTTCCCTCGGCCCCCAGAGGTGTGAGCAAATGACTGACTGAATGAAGTGGATTTGGATATGAAGAGCTGAGACCGAGACCCGAGGTACAGCCGGGCTCTGCAGGGGCTGGGCTATGGTTGCCAAGCACTCTGAGTTATCTGGCTATGGATGATTCACCTTGAAAGTCAACTCTAGCAAAAACATTTCAGGAAATTCTCAAATCTCAAAGAATTTTCCTACTTGTTTGAGGAGTTGATCATCTGGTTCTCATTGTGCAACAGACTCAGTCCATTTTTGTCCTCATAAATTAACTGTATTACTTTTTCAAGATGATGGAATCTAATACTTATAATTATAAAAATAAAAGAAGAGTAGAGTAAATGTCTGATGCTGTCATGATTCCTTTCAGCATCAGAAGATAAATTTTTCATGAATAATTTTCTTAGTCGATGCTGAAACCATTATTTCCAAGTAGTTCAGTGACTTTTCCAAAGATAAAGCCTTGAAGATAATTAAGCAGGAATATTTAAGCTATGACAATCCGCATATAAGGAAAACAGCTGCTTTTCTCGCCTAAGAAAAATACACAAAATTGACAAGCATTCATAGGTAATAGTTACCTGATGTGTAACTATTAAGTAAGAAAGCACCCAGGTTCTTACTTCAAAATGAAGTTCAGTATGATAATGCATTTCCATTTTATTAAAATTAGCTGCACAACAAATAGGTAAATATTGTTTGCATTTCATGACAAATGACAAGGCCAATTTCAAAAAAGGTTTGCAAGAAAAAAAATCGTAAAAGTTGGGAAACCAGGGAATTTTCTAATTGAACTTGTTTTAAATAATGATAGCTTCCAGATTCACAGATAATTTGCCTTCATAATTATGGAAAATTCATCTTACACAATGAAAGCTAAAGTTTTCTACTCTAAAAATGTTAATCTCCTGTGGAGTCTCAGATGAGCATCTTCACATTTGCATTAAGTTTCACTTTTCATCTTCTAAAGGGGCTCTGAAGTGTGGTTCACTTTCCACATTTCTCTTATACTCGAGCAAGGGTAGACCCGATAGAGTTATCTTGCTTAGGCTTATTCCAGTTTCAAAAACCAGCAAACATTCCCAGTTGGCTTAAGCCAAAGAGGAGGAGGGGTTGCAGGGAGACAGGGCTGGTTCATGGAAGCCAAGGACAGGAAATCAGGTGATCCACGAGGAGGCCCCGGGGAAACCAGGAGGCATCAATGGTGAGCTTCCACCCTCTCTCTTTGCAAACCAGTCTTCTCAGTCCCTCAAGGCCACAGGGTAGGTAGAAGATGACCATCCACAGCCCCTGAGTTTACACGTGGCAGGGCCCGTGTGAGCACTTGGACAGATTTCCCATAGCCCAGCTAGGCCAGGTGCCCACCCACGGCTGGATCACCCCCACCTGGGGGATGTGAGCACACAACAGAATCATGGCCCAGGAACCAGTCCTAAGCCAGACAGGGCCAGCATGTTCCCAAAAGGGGCAGGTCATCCCACCAGGCAGCCATCCGAGCAAAGTACCCCCCTCTTCTGCTGGGGCTCACTGAAGGCTGAGTGATTGGATTCCACTGTCTGAAGAGACGTGGAGTTCATGTGGGCCCATGTTTCTAAACAGGAGCAAAAGGCATGTGGAGCAAAATGCTTGGTCATCAGTCAGCCTGACCCACACTGCAAGGGCTTCACACCCCTACCTCACCTACTACAAGCCAAAGCGTCCTCTCCCCAGTCTTCATGACACTAAACCACCCACCTTTGTGCCCTGTGCCTCCTCAGAGCACAGCACAGCATCCTATTGAAAAGCAGTGGGTTTTAGTCCAAGCGTTTTGAAATTCACAGTGAGGGTCCTGAGATCCAGAGCAAGATACAAAAGAGTGCAAGCAATTTAACATGAGACAGTGGCCTCTGCCGGCCTCCTAACCATGTAACCTTAGAAATACCTTCACATCCCTGGACCACGGCTCCTCACCATCCAAAAAATGAATTCAATGGCACCTCTCCCATAGACTGATTGTAAGGATTAAGTGAAATCAGATGTTAGATGGAGCCATATGAAATGTCTGGATTTGCAGGGCAAACAGTTGAATATCTTCTTTCATATGGCTCACATAACACTCAAGGGCTCTAGCACATAGTAAGTGCTCAATAAATATGAATCCTACAGGGATGCAAATTAAATGCAGACTATGCCAAATACAATGAAAAAATAACTTCTACCCAAGAGCACTGTATTCCCACCCCACCTCAACTTTGGACAGAATAGAGCACATGGCATTAACTAAGGTAGAAAAGATAGTGCTAAGAATATATCCTTTGGGGAAATTTTAATTAAGTACCATCTGTGACAGTTCAAAGAAAGTTGGTTAAGTGACAATAGGAAGGACAAAAGGAGGCATCATCCCAATGGAGCTGTAGAGCTGGTGGCCAAGCCGTCTTCTGCTTATAGAAGACACTGGAGAAAGCGATTCTCAGCTGTCATCCCCTGAAGACAACACAAAGCCTGGGTCTCCAGCAAGCAAGAGGCGGGGGACAGGGATTGGTAATTGGCAGGGTGGTTGACTTTGGGGTGGTATTCATATTTCACTGTTTCAGCCTTACCTCGAATTTTGCATATAAGAAATGGCTTTTATTTCAAGCTCCACCAGTCCCTAAGCTGCCCCATGCATACACACACCACCGTGAGACCCTCCGCTGGCTCCAGGTCTGAGCTCCAGCAGGCCAGCAAAACACGGAGCACATGAACCCCCTGGGTACAGCCCAAAGACTATCCTTGGCACTTTCCACTAGCAGTTAACTTTTAATTAAAAGGTAAAGAGACATTAATTATCAGTTAACAAATTTCAATCTCTATTCAGACAAGGGAATTAATGTGTTTTCAAAAGGCCTCAATAATTATTTCTGGAAGTTGAGAAAAGGGGTGAAGATAAAAATACACCTTTGCCCACACTCTTCTTCTCATTTTGGAAAACTTGAGTGCTAGGACAGCCACACCCAACACCCGCCAGCCAGTGCTCTGGATTGAAGGAGTGCAAGCGATTTGGCATAAGACAGTGGCCAGTCTGTGGACTGAATTATCAACATCTTTGAAAGGAAGGGCATCAGACCCCAGCAGAGGGGGCAGGTGTCCGCAGGCTCTTGGTTGGTCTTGGCCATTTTTGGAAGACTTTGGAACTCTGCACAGGAATGTCTTTCTCGGTTTGCTCCTGTCCTGTTGCCCTAGAGCTTGGCTTTTCGAGTGCAGGTGGAAATGGCTTCTGCTGCTCACCTCTAAGTCCAGATGGATTTTTGCCACGTGCAAAAAGTTTCTAGAGGTCAAATAAAATTGCTCCCAGGAAGGAGAAAGAAAGGGTTCTCTTGCCATCGTGACTTTACAGTCATCACATCGGCAGAGCTTCGTGGTGGAGGACAATGATTTTCTACTGCCCTTGTTAAGTTATTTGTAACCTTGTGATTTTTTTTCTCCCCCAAACCTCCTTCTGAGATATTCTCCTACTTTTTCCCAGAAAGGTCATTTCCCTCCCTTCCTTTCTTTCCCTGGAAGGAAAATTGAACTGGTATGTCTTACTTGAATTACTCAGCCTCTGAGAATGGAAAGTACGAGGGAGATCAAAAGGCTTTAAGCTCTCCGGATTAAAATTGCTCCAAGATAGCTCTGCCAGATGGGCAACATGCTGTGAGGTCATCTGCCATGAATAAATTAAAACCTGGGTCAAATACAGAAAGGAAAAAAAAATTCATTTGAAAGACCCCAGTGTAGGTTGAGCTTTCAGCTCCTCTGCGGGCCCACAAACACTGTTCGTAGTATGAGAACCAAAAACTCCCCAGGACTTCAACCTTGCAGGCCAAGGGGTTGAGGAGCAAGTTTTGCAAAAGGTGAAGCAAAAGACAACACCAACGCACTATTGTCAAAGATGCTGATTCCTCAGAAGGAGTGGACGAGAGTTCCAAACAGATCAGGGTCTCTGTGTATGTGAGTGGTGCCCTCAGCGTAGATCCCGTCCCTGGCCCTGTCCTCCTGTCCTCAAATGTCCTCTCTTCCTTCTCCTCCTTCTGTCGCCATCACTACATCCTCAGAGAAGCAAGGGCTGCAACCTTTTCCCAGGCACTCACATCTCCACAGACCCAGCACCAGACTGAGGGTGTCTCCTGGGTTAGAGACCATCCCAGGCCTTATCCCGCACAACGGTTGACCACAAAGCCGTCCTCACGAAGAGGGAGAGAGTAGAGTCAGTCAGACTCACAGACCTTCCCGGGCTTTGGGGACTGCGTGACTTTGAGAAAGCTGTGTGACCTCTCTGATCCCCACCCACTCTCTCTTTTTTTTTTTCTTTTCTTTTTTCTTTTTTTTTTGTTTTTTTTTTTTTTTTTTTCTTTGAGACAGGGTTTCACTCTTTTTGCTCAGGTGGGAATGCAGTGGCAGGATCTTGGTTCACTGCAAGCCTCCCGCGCTCAAGCAGTTCTCCTGCCTCAGTCTCCCAAGTGGCTGGGATTACAGGTGTGTGCCACCATGCCTGGCTAATTTTTGTATTTTTATTAGAGACGGGATTTCACCATGTTGATCAGGCTGGTCTCGAACTCCTGACCTCAGGTGATCTACCCACCTCAACCTCCCAAAATGCTGGGATTACGGGCATGAGCCACCACATCCGGCCTGTTCCCCACTCTCCCTCCCTCCAATCAACGGGAACTGGAAACATCAACCTCATGGGAGAACCAAGGAAGCCTCCCCAGAGTGGAGTCAACACATCTCAGTTCCCCTTCCACACCACACCACCAGCCCTGAGGCTGTGCTCGCTCCACCTCTGTGTCCCCAGCACCAAGCACTGACCAGATGCATGGTAGATATTCAGTAAAGACACAGTCAATGAACCTGCCCAAACCCACAGACACCAAAGCCTTTTTTACCTTAGACACCAAAGTCTCAAGATAACAAAGACAATCCCAGGTAGAATATTGGATGAAACGATGCAGTTCACTTTGATTCTGGGCTCACCAAGCACATGTTTTTATTTGTATTTATTTATTTATTTATTTATTTATTTTTTGAGACACAGTCCTACTCTGTTGCCCAGGCTGGAGTGCAGTGGCATGATCATGGTTCACTGAAGCCTCAACCTCCTAGGATCACGTGATCCTCCCACCTCAGCCTCCCAAGTAGCTGAGATACTGATGAAACAGTATTTCACTATGTTGCCCAGGCTGGTCTTAAACTCCTAGCCTCAAGCGATGCACTCGCCCAGGCCTCCGAAAGAGCTGGGATTACAGATGTGAGCCATGGTGCCCAGTCCCAAGCATATATCTGATTTACATTTTTACTTCCCTTCCTGAATAGAGCACAAGTCTCTTAGCCAGTGAAAAGGAATGTTCTCTCGGGTAAGTTAATAAAATATGTTCTTGGACCTTACCCTGGCCCTTAATAGGGAACCTCACGTTCTAGATATTCCTGTGTTGTGGCAGCACTCAGATTGAGTTGCTAAATGCAAAAAGTGTGGATGACACCACAGATGAGTGGCGGCCGCATCAGCCACAGGCCCCTCTCCTTCTCCTTGTCCCTTCCTCTTCCCTCCCCTACACTGTTATCGTCTGTCGCACTCCCTCCTTCCTTACCACTCTCTAAACCTGTTTTCCTCTCTAAACCCCAAATCACCTGCTACTGAATCCCCCAAGAAGGGAGATTTGGGGATACCACAGCCCCATCACACACTCCCTCTCCCACTCAGTGGGCCCACACTAGCTGAGCAGGGGACAAGCCACCTACAGCTCCAGATGACAAAACACACACACGACCATGCACACAGAGAGCTGGTGAGAACAGAAAACTTCCTTAATTCAGAAACGACTGGAGCCAGACTGAGACCCAGACCCGCAAGCCCCCTGGGGCATCGCAGTGCCCTCCACACAGACGGAGGACACAGGAACCAGGTTTTCTTCTCAGCCTTTCACTCCAATTTGTGATTTTTCTCAACTTGATTAGATCGTTTGTTTATCTATTTGGTCTCTAGTCTTCTGGAAATAAGGGGTTAGACAACTGTTAGGCAAGAAATGGAGAGAGCATTATTTTTAAAACAAGCAAATAAGCAATGACAACAACAACGATTTCTAGAACATCCACTCTGTGCCAGGCTCCTTGCTAGAAAATGAGAGTAAGCCTCAGTTGTTTTCCTTAAGGACTCATGACTTTTTAGGACAATTCATGTGTGGATGAGTGAGTGTGGTCTGCTGTGGCTTCATAACACAGGCAGCTAAGGGGCAGCCAGATGGCCTGCGAGGGTCAGGGAAACCGATGTGAGCTGGGGTTTAGCGTCATCTAGAGTTACACGATGGTTTAATATGCGTAACACATAATGTTATACTGCGTTTCATCATCTAGAGCTATAGGAGGAATGGGGTGAAGGATGAGGATGAGTGATGGGGAAGGGGATATTGAAGACTCGGTGACCACAGTGAGCTGAGATACAGAAAACCGACAATCCTGGTGTTCTGTTATCACCAGCAGCTCTGTGCCAGAGGGCGTGGTGCATAGATGAGGCAGGAGCTGCTGAGGCTGAAGAGAGAATTTGGAACGAGAGAGTGAAAAACACCACCTATACCTCTCTAGGAAGGCGGCTTGGGTAACAGGAAGCCACAGATTGCTTTGAAGTGCTCTAAGAAGGAACTCTATCGACAGTTCAGAAGATGAGCTCGGGGGGGCAGGAGAGATGTCAGCAGCGAATGATGAGCCCTTGGCAATATTGATAAAAAATTTAAATGCATTTCCCCACTTCTAGGAATTGACATTATATGTATGCCTGCACAGAAGTGAAACACATCTATACAAGGGTACTCATTGTGCCGTTGTCTATGTTGGTTTAAAAAAAAGGGAGAAAGCGTCCATCAACAGAGGACCTATTGAGCAAACTATAGAAAACCTGCAAAACGGAACACTATGCAAACATCAAAAAGAAGGGAGAGAAGGAAGGAGGGAGAGAGGAAAGAAAGGTGAGGCACTCTGTGCAGTGTTAGGAACACACCTTCAGGATGTATTGTTCAGTGAAGAAGGTGCTATATTTCACGTAAGAAAGGGGGAGATAAGAATACGCATGCAAGCCCAGGCAGCATGGCAAAACCCTGTCTCTACA
>NW_012102721.1:2294103-2336761 GCF_000951045.1 Mandrillus leucophaeus | reverse complement strand
TTACTTCCCTTCCTGAATAGAGCACAAGTCTCTTAGCCAGTGAAAAGGAATGTTCTCTCGGGTAAGTTAATAAAATATGTTCTTGGACCTTACCCTGGCCCTTAATAGGGAACCTCACGTTCTAGATATTCCTGTGTTGTGGCAGCACTCAGATTGAGTTGCTAAATGCAAAAAGTGTGGATGACACCACAGATGAGTGGCGGCCGCATCAGCCACAGGCCCCTCTCCTTCTCCTTGTCCCTTCCTCTTCCCTCCCCTACACTGTTATCGTCTGTCGCACTCCCTCCTTCCTTACCACTCTCTAAACCTGTTTTCCTCTCTAAACCCCAAATCACCTGCTACTGAATCCCCCAAGAAGGGAGATTTGGGGATACCACAGCCCCATCACACACTCCCTCTCCCACTCAGTGGGCCCACACTAGCTGAGCAGGGGACAAGCCACCTACAGCTCCAGATGACAAAACACACACACGACCATGCACACAGAGAGCTGGTGAGAACAGAAAACTTCCTTAATTCAGAAACGACTGGAGCCAGACTGAGACCCAGACCCGCAAGCCCCCTGGGGCATCGCAGTGCCCTCCACACAGACGGAGGACACAGGAACCAGGTTTTCTTCTCAGCCTTTCACTCCAATTTGTGATTTTTCTCAACTTGATTAGATCGTTTGTTTATCTATTTGGTCTCTAGTCTTCTGGAAATAAGGGGTTAGACAACTGTTAGGCAAGAAATGGAGAGAGCATTATTTTTAAAACAAGCAAATAAGCAATGACAACAACAACGATTTCTAGAACATCCACTCTGTGCCAGGCTCCTTGCTAGAAAATGAGAGTAAGCCTCAGTTGTTTTCCTTAAGGACTCATGACTTTTTAGGACAATTCATGTGTGGATGAGTGAGTGTGGTCTGCTGTGGCTTCATAACACAGGCAGCTAAGGGGCAGCCAGATGGCCTGCGAGGGTCAGGGAAACCGATGTGAGCTGGGGTTTAGCGTCATCTAGAGTTACACGATGGTTTAATATGCGTAACACATAATGTTATACTGCGTTTCATCATCTAGAGCTATAGGAGGAATGGGGTGAAGGATGAGGATGAGTGATGGGGAAGGGGATATTGAAGACTCGGTGACCACAGTGAGCTGAGATACAGAAAACCGACAATCCTGGTGTTCTGTTATCACCAGCAGCTCTGTGCCAGAGGGCGTGGTGCATAGATGAGGCAGGAGCTGCTGAGGCTGAAGAGAGAATTTGGAACGAGAGAGTGAAAAACACCACCTATACCTCTCTAGGAAGGCGGCTTGGGTAACAGGAAGCCACAGATTGCTTTGAAGTGCTCTAAGAAGGAACTCTATCGACAGTTCAGAAGATGAGCTCGGGGGGGCAGGAGAGATGTCAGCAGCGAATGATGAGCCCTTGGCAATATTGATAAAAAATTTAAATGCATTTCCCCACTTCTAGGAATTGACATTATATGTATGCCTGCACAGAAGTGAAACACATCTATACAAGGGTACTCATTGTGCCGTTGTCTATGTTGGTTTAAAAAAAAGGGAGAAAGCGTCCATCAACAGAGGACCTATTGAGCAAACTATAGAAAACCTGCAAAACGGAACACTATGCAAACATCAAAAAGAAGGGAGAGAAGGAAGGAGGGAGAGAGGAAAGAAAGGTGAGGCACTCTGTGCAGTATTAGGAACACACCTTCAGGATGTATTGTTCAGTGAAGAAGGTGCTATATTTCACGTAAGAAAGGGGGAGATAAGAATACGCATGCAAGCCCAGGCAGCATGGCAAAACCCTGTCTCTACAAAAAATACAAAAATTAACCGGGCATGGTGTCGTGCACCTGTAGTCCTGGCTACTCAGGAGGCTGAAGCGGAAGGATCACTTGAGCCCAAGAAGTCAAGGCTGCAGTGAGCCACAAGTGTGCCACTGCACTCAGCCTTGGCAGCAGAGGCCCTGTCACCAAAAAAAAAAACAATATATATATGCAAATGTTTCATGTTTACATAAGGAAAAACTAGTAACAGCAGTTACCTATAAAGTATAAGGAGTGATAAGTGTGTCATTCAGGGCCTGACTACAAACTGTTGGGCCGCTCAGATGGTTTAGCTGGAGAGTTGAATGTAGAGATCATACACCCAATCAATACCAGTCAGTGTAGAGATGACACACCATGCCTGCAGGCAGGAGTGAGACAACCATAGAGGAAGTTAAACAGCCAGGGACTAACAGCTTCAGAAAGCCGTTTCCATCACCCCTTCCTCCTCCCATCGCCCCCTTGCCTGAGGGGCAGAAACAGTGACCTGAGTCCCATGAGAAGGGGATTCACCCAGGAGATCACCCCAGAGAACTGCCGCCATGTGAGAATGTAGCTGACCCCAACCATGGTGAGGCAGAGACGGAGCAGAAGGGGGAGGTTATGGAACCTGCTGGGTTCCCTCCTCTGGCTCCACCCCATGCCCTGTCCGCATCTCCCACTGGCTAAACAAAGCCCAAGAAGCAGGGCCAGTGCACTGTATGGGGGCAGCTTCCCGGGCCGAGCAGGGCGTGAGCGTGGAGATTGGACGTTGAGGTTGTGCACCTTTTATATTGTTTCAATTTTAAATCATGCAAATGTGTTCCCTGTTCAAAAACTAATAATATAATGCCAAAATATTCAAATAATTCAATCACCGGGACCCAGAATGACAGAGACAACAGCGTGCCCATTGCCCCTCCCCCACTGACCCATGCAAGCTGGGAGGAGAAGAGAATCTCTCCATGCCCAGAGTAGAGTCAAAACATCAACATGGAACCGAAATGGGAAAACGAAGACAAAGCCATGCACAGGATTGAGTGTGGGGCGAGGGTCTCGCTCTATGATAACTTCTAATATATTGAAGTGTCTGATTGCAAAACACTGCCACTGCTCTAATTGCTGCGGGAGGTTTGGAGGTAAAATAATCTTAGAGCAGAGTCCTCCTCCCTGTGTGGCAAAGAGAGGCTCATCTGCAGCCAGTGAGGAGGCATTTGTAAGGGAAGCCCGTCCTGGGAAGATGCCAAAAGCTCCAGGGAACGATGCAGGGCTTGTGGTTTGCAAGGGTTGATGCCAAGGCCGTGTAGCAGGAGTGATACCTCTTTCATTGTGTGAGGCTGACTGTGTTGCCTCCAGGAAGAAACAGTGCTCACCCTGGCAAGGTGTGCCTGCTTTGCAGGTGAGAGGAAGCTGGCAGCTGCCCATCAGGCTGTTTGTGAGATGGAACTGGAGGTGCTTCACACTTAATTGTGAAACCACCTGGACCCTTCCCCCTGGGGCCTCAGCAACAGTGAGAGTCTCCATCCGAGTCCAGCCCAGCTTGGAGGCGCTCAGAAATCAAGATTCGTGAAGGGAACCCACGAAGGGACCAACTCAGTCCTTGTAGGGGAGCTCAGGGACCTCCGAAGGATCATGGGTGCAGTGAATTCAGGACATTGAAAGAGGCTGTGCTGTAAGCGCGGAGGGTGGGAAAGGAGCACAGGTCGTGGTGAGGAAACTCTACGTGTGACAGCCTCCTCTCAAGACCTGGATCCTCACACATCTCCCATGGAGAGTAAAAGGAACCCCGAGCTGCACAAAGTCCCAGCCTCACTTCTTTCAGCCTGCACTCCTCTTCCCTGATCGACCTGACCCCTCACTGAAAAAACTCTATACCCCTCCTTCACCATCGAGGATAGTTTCAGAAAAATAGTACACCATGGAGAAGATAGGAAAAGCCCCAGAGCTGTATTGTCCTGCTTGGAAGGTTTAGGGCCCCTCCTCCATAGCATCAAGCCCCTTTATAAGATAAACCTATGCTTTCCAAATACTTCATGGGATGTGTTAGTAAACAGAAGAAAGGTTCTAACTTTCTTTAGGGTTTAAATTGTGTATTTTGGAAAGAGAGAGAGAGAGAAAGAGAGAGAGAGATTAATAAAAAGAAAACACTCAACAAAGGAAATCCATTGGAATAGAATAAGAATTCCAGGGCCTTATCAAGATTTGGAATCCAGCCTATTATTTTATAAAATGAAAAAAAAGAAGACATTAAAGCTTTAAAATGAATAGAAGGAGGTCCCTGTCTTTATAGGATTGCTGAAAATCCAAGCTCTGAGAGTTCAGATTGAGTTAAACCATTTGTAAACCTAGTCAGAAGAAAATGAAAATTATTAAGGCTATTTGAGTATATTTTTTTATGAATTGGAAACTAATCTGAATGTTATAACTATGAAGCAGGAGGCTTCTTAAGCTCTGACCATCAGTTTCAATTCTGAGCTCTCCTAAATATTTAGTTCACTGCCTCTTTGGAACTGAAGTCTCAATAGCTAAGACTTTAATGATGTTAGAAGGGACTCCCTATGACTTGATCTTGGACTTTCCAGCCTCCAGAACCAAAGCAATAAATGTTTGTTGTTTAAGTCAGTCTTTCTGTAATATATTTGTTATAACAGCTCAAGATGACTAAGATAATAAACCACTTCACACCCATTAAGATAGCTGTTATCCAAAAAAAAAAAAAACCCATAAATTAAAAAGTATTGGCAAGGATGTAGGATGTAGAGAAACTGGCGCTCCCACCATTGCTGGTGAGAATGTAAAATGGTGTAGCCACTATGGAAACCATATGGTGATTCTTTTAAAAATTAAGCACAGATTTACTATACAATCCAGCAGTTTCACTTCTGGGAATATATCCAAAAGAAGTGAAAGCATGGACTAGAACAAATGTTTGTACACTAATGTTCACAGCAGCATTATTCGCAATAATCGAAAGGTGGAAATGACTCAAATGTCTATCGATGGATGAATGGTTAAACAAAATGTGTGTATACAAACAATGGACTATGGTTCAGTCTTTAAAAAGAAGGAAATTCTGACACATGTTACATGAATGAACCTTGAAGACATATACAAAGTGAAATAAGCCAGACACAAAAGGAATATATTGTATGGTTTCACTTGCGTAAGATACCTAGAGTGGTAAAATTCATAGAGATGGATAGTAGCATTATGGCTGCTAGGTGCTGGGGAATGGGAAATTAGTGTTTAATGGGTACAGCGTTTCAATTAGGGAAGATGAAAACATTCTGGAGATGGAGGTTGGTTGGTGATAGTTGCACAACAGTATCAATGTATTTAATACCACTGAACTGTACATTTAAAAATCATTAAAATGGCAAATTTTGTTATGTATATTTCACCACAATAAAATAAATATGTTTTTAGGAACAACAAATGCATATGCCCTAAGGATTCTATTTCACTTTTGTGGAATTTTTTCCTACATACATAATCACAAATACATAAAATGACACACAGACCATCTCTGATTTGCCATGGTTTGACTTAGGATTTTTTGACTTACGATGGGTTATTAGGACATAGCCCCATCATGAATCAAGAAGCATTTATATATATAAGGTGATGTCTTGCAGCTTTGTATATAATAGCAAAATATTGGAAGTCATCTAAATTGCCTTCATGAGAGGACCAACTGGATGTATTATCATTCTAAGCATACAATGGAAAGTTTTGCAGCTGTAAAAATGTACCAAGATGCTCTGCATAGACTTATGTGGAAAGTTTACCAGGATATATACTTGAGTGAAAAAAAGCAAGGTGCAAAGCAGAGTATGATATGCTATAATTTGTGTTTTAAAAACAGGGAAGAATATGTCCTTGAATTGTTTGTATATGCACATGATTCTCCTGGAAGAATACACTAGAAATGAATTTTTTAAATGTCTGTGAAGAGGGTAAACAGGAGCCGGGGAAGGAGGGGGGCTTTTCATGTCATTCCCTGCTTAATTTATAATTTGGGAACCATGTGAATGTACTGTGTCTGTTCATATAGATTCTTTAAAACTAGTTTTTAAAATAAAAATAAGCTATGTCAACAGAAGAAAAAGCAATTATGTGGAAATTTTACTTAGAGTAATCATCTGTGATAGCCAATTATTTAGATTTGCTGTATTAAATCATAGGGCTGCCTCAACAAATGACCACAAACTGCCTGCTTTATAAAAATAGGCATTTATTCTCTCGCTGTTTTGGAGGCCAGAAGTCTGAAATGAGTGTCAGCAGGAAAATGTTCTCTCCAAAGCCTCCACGGCAGGATCCTTCCTTGTCTCTTCCAGCTTCTGGTGGTGGCTGCAGTCTTTGGTGCTCCTTGGCTTGTATACGCATTACTCCAATCTTCACCTCTGTCTGTCTTTACCCAGCATTCTCCCTGCATATGTGTCTCTCCATCCAAATTTCTCCTTTTTTAAGGACACCATTCATGTTGGATTTAGGGTTCCCCCAATGACTTCATCTTAACTTGATTACATCTGCAAAGACCCTATTTCCAACTAAAGTCACATTCACAGATTCTGAATGAACATGAATTTGGGAAGACAGTATGAAAGTCAGTATATGCACTAAAGATTATGCCGGTGTCTCAATGTGCTTATGTAATTACTACCCTCTTCCCTGGCCCCATCATAGGTGCCTCTTGTCTTTCTTTCTCCCCAGAAGATTGGCGTAGAGATGTACCCAAAAGGAACACCTAAATGACCTAAAAGGACGTTGATGTCCACTCTTCTTCTTCTTATTTCCATCATTCTCTCCTGCTCAATGCCAATCCACCAGTTTCAGATATTTCTATTTCAACCAATATCCATTGCAGTTATTTTAATAGTAATAGTGAACTAAAGGACTCACTTGAGAATAACACTCACACTGTGATAAATTACTGAGGATATCAAGTGAGTTGTTAAATCAGGAATAAGATGCTAATTATGGACACAAGTACGAGTTGGGTTTTTATTCCTATTTTACTTCCCCAGGAAATAAATAATACTTATCCAGCTGGGACAGCATGTTCGTTTCACAGTCCTGATCTTCTCATCTCTGGATCATGATCTGATATCTTAACCTTGGCTGTACTGAGGCGTTAATGGCTCACTCTTCATTTTATTCAACATCCAATTGTTCTGTTACTGGACTCTGCTACTGCTGCCAAAAAATGTTCATGGGCTCACTTCCTCCTTCTTCTGCTCCTTTTCTTTCCTCCATTCTTTGTATCTTTTGCAAGTGTGGCCCCCAACAAGCGCTGCACTGTGCTGTATTCTCTTGCTCCTATTATGGGTGAGTAAAGACAGATAAAATGGTGGTCAAGACACAGGATGTAGCATCAGACCCTCCAGGCTCAGATTACACATATGCTACTTACTAGCATGGTAACCTCATGCACGTTATTGGACATCTCTGAGCCTCAGTTTACCTATCAGGCAAGGAAGAGAGGCTCTCTCTGAGGAGGTGACATAAATCTGAGACCTGAATGGTGTGAAGATGTGTGGAAACAGTGCTGAAGGCAGAGGATCAGCAAATACAAAGGTCATGAGATGGAAAGAAGGTCAACCAATGTGGGGAAGGCAGGTAGACCAGAGAAGCTGCAACATGGTCGTCTAGTGCATATGTGTGCTGGTGGGGTGGGCAGGGGTTGGGGGATAACTGAAGTCAGAATAATTAGGCACACCCAGGTTAAGAAAGCTTGGAGGATTTTTTTTCTTTATGTATAATGGGAAGCCACTGGATAGTTTTAATAAGGAAATAATATTATCTGATTTACATTTTTAAAGACTCTTCTTGCTGCTAAGAGAATGACACATACTGGAGGTAGAGTGAAAGCAAGGAGATCATGAAGAATCTAGGGTAGTTTTCTAGACAAGAGGTGATGGTGGCTTGGACCTGCCTGGGAGCCATGGGGATGAGCCTAGTGGGTGAGTTGAGGAAATATATTACGAAGGTAGAGTTGACAAGACTTGCTGTGGATTTGTATGTCACAATGAAGGAAAGAAAAGAATTAAGATCTACTTCCAGATTTTTCTCCATATTTTATACAGGATCAAAAGTTCTATTTTGGACATTTTGGTTTGAGCAGCCTAGTAGACATCAAAGTAGAGATGTCAAGGGGACATTTTACATACAAGGTTAAGATAAACTTGGAAGCTGTTAGCATATAAGTGGTATGTAAAGTCACTGGACCATAAAAAAATTACCTAATGAGACAGTGTAAACAAACAGGAAAACAAGGACAAGAGAAATGGTCGTCCAACATGCAATCTTGTAAAAACAAGCACTAAAGAAAGCAATTTGAAGTAGCAGGAAAAATCAAGAAAATGAGGCAACATAGGAGCCAAAAAAGAAGGTGGCTCAGAAGAAGCTAGTGGTCAAACTTAAAGAAATCAAAAACATGATACAAAATGTGAAAGGAAAAGTCTTTGGTGAAATAGATAGCATAAATAAAAAAACAATGACAACTTCTGGAAATCAAGGGCACACTTAGAGAAATGCAAAATGCACTGGAATGTCAGCAATAGAATCAAACAAGAAGAAGAAAGAACTTCAGAGCTCAAAGACAAGGTTTTTGAATTAATCCAATCCATCAGAGACAAAGAAAAAGGAAGTTTTAAAAAACAAAGTTTCCAAGAAGTCTTCTCCAGAAGACTTCTTCTACAGTCTTCTCCAGACAAATGGTGAGAGAATTTGCTACTCCCTTTATAACAATACAATGAGAAAAAAAAAGGTATTCAGGCAACAAATAGCATGATCAAGCATGATGAATAGAACAGTACCTCACATTGCAGTACTAACATTGAATGTAAATGGCCTAAATGCTCCATTTAAAAGATACAGAAAGGCAGAATGGTTAAGAATTCACTAACCAAGTTTCTGTTGTCTTCAGGAGATTCACCTGAACATAAGGATTCATATGAACTTAAGGATTCATATAAACTTAAGATAAAGAAGTGGAAAAAGATATTCCATGCAAATGGACACCAAAAGCAAGCAGGAGTAGCTATTCTTGTATCAGACAAAACAAACTTTAAAGCAACAGCAGTTAAAAAAGACAAACAGGGACATTATATAATGATAAAAGGACTAGTCCAACAGAAAAATATCACAATTCTAAATTTATATGCACCTAACACTGGAGCCTCCAAATTTATAAAACAATTACTACTAAACCTAAGAAATGAGATAGACAGCAACATAATAAGAGTGGGAGACTTCAATACTCCACTGATAGCACCAGACAAGTCATCAAGACAGAAGGTCAACAAAGAAACAATGGACTTAAACTATACCCTAGAACAAATGAACTTGACAGATATTTAAAGAACATTCTACCCAACAACTGCAAAATAAACATTCTACTCATCAGCACATGGAGCATTCTCCAAGCTAGATCATGTGATAGGCCACAAAACAAGGCTTAATAAATTTAAGAAAATTGAAAATATATCAAGTTTTCTCTCAGACCACAGTGGAATAAAACTTGAAATTAATTCCAAAAGCAACCCGCAAAACCATGCAAATACAAGGAAATTAAATAGCCTGCTCCTGAATGATCACTGAGTTAACAATGAAATAACCAAGGAAATTTAAAAATTCTTTGAATTGAACAATAATAGTGACATAACCTATCAAAACTTCTGAGATACAGCAAAAGCAGTGCTAAGAGGAAAGTTTATAGCATTAAATGCCTACATCAAGAAGTCTGAAAGAGCACAAATAGACAATTCAAGGTCACACCTCATGGAACTGTAGAAACAAGAACAATCCAAATCCAAACCCAAACCCCGCAGCAGAAAAGAAATAATGAAGATCAGAGTAGAACCAAGTTAGCAGAAACAAAAAAAAAAATACAAAAGATAAATGAAACAGAAACCCGGTTCTTTGAAAACATAAATAAAATTGACAGACCATTAGCAAGATTAACCAATAAAAGAAAAGACAAGATCCAAATAAGCTCAATTAGAAATGAAATGGGAGATATTACAATTGATATAGAATAGAAATAGAAAAGATTATAGAAATAGAAAAGATTATTCAAGGGTACTATGAGGACCTTTATGCACATAAACTGGAAAACCCAGAGGAGATGGATAAATTCCTGGAAATACACAACCTTCCTAGATTAAACCAGGAAGATATGGAATCTCTTAACAGAGACCAATAACAAGCAGTGACCAATAACAAGCAGTGAGATTGAAATGGTAATTTTTTAATTGCCAAGAAAAAAGTCCAGGAACAGACAAATGCATGGCTGAACTCTATCAGACATTCAAAGAAGAATTGGTACCAATCCTATTGACAGAATTCCAAAAGATAAAGAGGGAATCTTTCCTAATTATTCTATGAAGCCAGTATCGCCCTAATCCCAAAACCAGGGAAGGACATAATTTTAAAAAACTACAGACCAATGTCCCTGATGAACATAGATGCAAAAATCCTCAACAAAATACTAGTGAACAGAATCCAACAGCATATCAAAAAGATAATCCACCATGATCAAGTGGGTTTCATACCAGGGATGCAGGGATGGTTTAACATACACAAGTCAATAAATGTGATACACCACACAAACAGAATTTAAAATAAAAATCACATGATCATCTCAATAGATCCAGAAAAAGCATTTGACAAAATCCAACATCTCTTTTTGATTAAAATCCTCAGCAAAATCGGCATACAAAGGACATATTTCAATGTAATAAAAGCTATCTATGACAAACCCACAGTCAATGTAATTCTGAATGAGCAAAAGTTGAAAGCATTCCCCCCTGAGAACTGGAACAAGACAAGGATGCCCACTTTCACTGCTTCTATTCAACATAGTACTGGAAGTCCCAGCCAGAGCAATCAGACAAGAGAAAGAAATAAAGGGCATCCAAATTGGTAAACAGGAAGTGAAACTGTCACTGTTTGCTGATAATATGATCGTATACCTAGAAAACCCTAACGGCACATCCAAGAAACTCCTAGAACGGGTAAACAAATTCAGCAAAGTTTCAGGATACAAAATCAATGTACACAAATCAGTAGCTCTGCTATATACCAACAGTGACCAAGCTGAGAATCAAATTAATAACTCAACCCATTTTACAATAGCTGCAAAAATAAAATAAAATAAAATACTGAGGAATATACCTAAGGACGTGAAAGACCTCTACAAGTAAAACTACAAAACACTGCTACAATAAATCATAGATGACACAAACAAATGGAAACACATCCTGTGCTCATAAATAGGTAGAATCAATATTGTGAAAATGACCATACTGCCAAAAGCAATCTAAAAATTCTATGCAATTCCCATCAAATACCACCATCATTCTTCACAGAACTAGAAAAAAGAATCCTAACATTCATACGGAACCAAAAAAGAGCCCACATAGCCAAAGAAAGACTAAGCAAAAAGAACAAATCTGGAGGCATCACATTACCTGACTTCAAACTGTAAAGCCATAGTCACAAAAACAGCATGGTACTGGTATAAAAATAGGCATATAGACCAACGGAATAGAATAGAGAACCTAGAAATAAACCTAAATACTTTGATCTTCCACAAAGCAAACAAAAACATAAAGTGGGGAAAGGACACCCTATTCAATAAATGGTGCTGGGATAATTGGCAAGAGGCATGCACAGGCCACATGCAGAGACATGAAACTGGATCTTCATCTCTCATATTATACAAAAATCAACTTAAGATGGATCAAAGACTTAAATCTAAAACCTAAAACCATAATGATTCTAGAAGATAACATTGGAAAAATTCTTCTAGACGTTGGCTTAGGCAAAGACACCATGACCAGGAACCCAAAAGCAAATGCAACAAAAACAAAGATAAATAGATGGGACTTAGTTAAACTAACAAGCTTCTGCACAGCAAAATAAATAATCAGCAGAGTTAATAGACAACCCACAGAGTGGGAGAAAATCTTCACGATCTATACCTCTGACAACAACTAATATCCAGAATCTACAAAGAACTCAAACAAATCAGCAAGAAAAAAAAAAAGATCCCATCAAAAAGTGGGCTAAGAACATGAATAGACAATTCTCAAAAGATGATATACAAATGGTCAACAAACATATGAAAAAATGCTGAACATCACTAATAGTCAGGGAAATGCAGATCAAAACCACAATGCAATACCACCTTACTCCCGCAAGAATGGCCATAATCAAAAAATCAAAAAACAATAGATGTTGGCATGGATGCCATGAAAAGGGAACACTTTTACACTGTTGGTGGGAATGTAAACTAGAACAACCACTGTCAAAAACAGTGTAAAGATTCCTTAAAGAACTAAAAGTAGATCTACCATTTGCTTCAGCAATCCCACTACTAGGTGTCTACCCAGAGGCAAAAAGTCATTATACAAAAAAGATACTTGCACACACATGTTTATAGCATCACAATTTGCAATTGCAAAAATGTGAAACAGGCCCAAATGCTCATCGATCAACAAGTGGATAAAGAAATATATACACATACCGTGGAATACTACTCAATCACAAAAGTGAACAAAATAATGGCATTTGCAGCAACCTGGATGGAATTTGAGACCATTATTCTAAGCGATGTCACTCAGGAATGGAAAACCAAACATCATATGTTCTCACTCATATGGGAGCTAACCTATGAGGATGCAAGTGCATAAGAATGATACGCTGGACTTGGAGGACTCGGGGGGAACAATGGAGGATGACAAGGGATAAAAGACTACACATTGGGTACCGTGTACACTGCTTGGGTGATGCATGCATCAAAATCTCAGAAATCACCATAAAAGAACTTATTCATGCAACCAAACACTACCTGTTCCTCCAAAGCCTATTGAAATAGAAAAAATGGGGGGAGAAAAGAAGCAAGTGGTCAAATGAATCAAATGCTGAAAGGACTAGGGTAAGTACACGTGATTCTCTTGGATCTTGACAAGATGACGGTCATGGGTAACCTTGACCTTAGCTGATTCAGTGTTGTGATGGTACCAGAAGCCAGAATGAAGCTGGTGGAAAGAGAACGGAAGAGAAGGAACTGTGCCTATATAGTGCTGTTCTTACACAGAGTCTGGCACATAGTCATCTCCAATAAATATCAAGGGTTTATTGTTACCCATCACAAGGCACTTGAATGCAGCTCGGCATGGCCCCTGAGTTGTAGATCACTACATATGAAATCCTAAAATCAATGTGCACTACAAGATGCTACTTGATCCTGGAAAAGGTCACCAACAGAGGCACTTGACCAGAACAAAGCACTATTTTGTCAAACTTACAAACTCATGATGTGAACAAAGAAGGTGGAGTTCTGCTGTGCAAATTGGGTCCTGAAGCACGCGGGGGAAGACGTAAGTGGCAAAATGGGAAAGTCTTCCCATAATAGTCATGCAGGCCTGAGGACACACCTGCCAGACTCACCTCCCTAAACAAAGGGGGTTGTTCTATGAATAAGTATTTGTTAGCATCATTTGCCCTTGTCAACATTTTAGTGATGTCATCAGAAATGAGAGATGCTAGATGCATGACTTAATCAGAAGATCATGTTTGGTGACTTCTGCCCCAGGTGGTGACAGCATGGGACCAGCTCATCTTGTGAGTGGAAAGAGGGGAGAATCTTCTTCCAGCAATCATTATATTTGAGAAGCATGTAGGTTCAGCAGAAAACCAAAGAAGCAAGAAAAATGCTATGAACTCTTAAACGCCTGAGCCCCAAAGCCCTGAGGCAGCAGCTGACCAGGCCTTCAAATGCTCCTCGTTTGACTTATCTCAGGGACCCTGATTCTGCTGTAGTAGGAAATACACAATGTGCCAGCAGACCCATTCAGCAACACTGCCTTCTGTAGCTCTACAGAGACCTGCACCCAGTGAACTCACTGATGTGGTGGTCAGTCTGATAAAAAATTAATCATTTAGAAAATTCAGAGTGTCTCTCTTCACTCCCTCTGCCATACATGTGAGGCATGGAAGAGATGGATTCATTGAATCAAAGACTCAGATGCCCTAGCCACGCTCTGCCCTTTACCTATTCATTCATCAAGACTATATTGAACCCTTTTTATATGCCAGGAGCTGTCTAGCCGGAAAAACATAATACAGCAACACACAAAACAGAGTTTTTGGGGACCCTCATGAAGCTAGCTTTCGGGAACAAAGGCATACAATAAACTAGTAAAGAAATGAATCCATGATACTCATTTCAAATACAAATAAATGCTACCAAGAACAATGCAGCAGCTGAAGAAATAGAGGTGGCAGGAGTGGGACATGGAGTGATTTCAGATATAGTTGTCAGAGTTCCCCTGGTGGAGGAACCAAGGAAGTACAGACCTGAATAAAATGAGGAAACAAACCTGGTGAGTATCTGGGGAAGAAGTGAAAATTCAAGGGAAAAGGTACTAAAAGGACAAAAGCCTTGGGGCAGGGATGAGCTTGGTGTGTTTGAGAATTTTGCAAGAAGACCAGTTTGGCTAGAGTAAAACAAGAGAAAAGAGTAGAAGAATGCAAGATCATGTTAATTCACGCAGACATGCAGAGATTTATGGGTCGTGGCCAAAAACTTAGGTTTTATTTAAATGTATTGGTAAACTTTTGGAGGCTTCTGAGTAGGAGAAGGGCATGATCTGATTTATGTTTTAAAATATCACTCTGGGCCAGGTGTTGTGGCTCACGCCTGTAATCCTAGCACTTTGGGAGGCTGAGGTGGGTGGATTCTTTGAGGTCAGGAGTTCAAGACCAGCCTTTCCAACATGGTGAAACCCCACCTCTACTAAAAATACAAAAATTAGGCAGGTGTGGTGGTGGGCACCTGTAGTCCCAGCTACTCAGGAGGCTGAGACAGGAGAATCACTTGAACCCGGGAAGTGGAGGTTGCAGCGAGCCGAGATAGCGCCACTGCACTGCAGACTGGGTGCCAGAGCAAGACTCTGTCTCAATAAATAAATAAATAAATAAATAAATAAATAAATAAATAAATATCACTCTGATTATTTAATGGAGTAGAAGCAATCAGTTGACTATTGCAGGGGAGAGATACGCTGGCTTTGATGGGATGATAGTAATTGAGGTTATATTAGTTGTCTATTGCAGCTGTGACAAGTTGTCACACACTTAATGCCTTAAATGACACGATTTATTATCCTACAGTTCTGTAGATCAGAGGCTGATATGGTCTCATGAGACTAAAATCAAGGTGTGGGCGAGGTTGCATTCCTTTTGGGAGGCTCTAGGGAACAACTTATTTCCTGTTCATTTGAGTTGTGAGAATTTAGTTCCTTTTTGGCCATAGGACCAAGGTCTCCGTTTTCTTTCAAGCTGTAAAATGAGAGCTGTTTCCAGTTTTTAGAGGCTGCCACATTCCTTGGTTGTGATCCCTTTTTCTTCACCTTCATAGCCAGCAGCAGCAGTTCAGTCCTTCTAATGTCATATCTCTCTGACCCACATTTCAGCCTTTCTCTTCTACTTTTAGAGGTTCATGTGAATTAGGCTGGACTTACTCAGATAATCTAGGATAATCTCCTATCTCAAGGTCTATTACCACAATCACATCTGCACAGTCTCTTTTGTCATGTAAAGTAATAGTTACAGGTTCTAAGGATTAGAGCATGAACATCTTTGTGGGGCCATTATTCTGCCTACCACAGAAGGGATGACAAATAGATGAATTCCAGATATATTTTAAGGGTATTGCCAACAAGACAATGAATGAAATATGTAAAGAAGAGAACCAAAGCCAGGTAGCCTGACTTCTAGCAGCACCAAATACTGATTTGAGGGGCAGTGAGTTTGGGAAGAAATCTGATATTCCTATGTATCCCGAGGTGTCCATTCAATATCCACATGAGATGCCAAATAGCAAACTGGATGACAAATATTGAGTTTAGTGAGGAGGTCAAAGATAAAGAAAAAACACGAAACTATCATCATATTTATGGTTTTTAATGCCATGAGACAGTGAAACCACCTAGGGAGGAATTGTAGATAAAGAAGAGAAGAGAACAAAAAACTGAGTCCAGAATGACTCTTAGTCTCAACCAATATTCAGAAGTCACAAGAAGAGGACAATCCTAAAAAGAAAAAGCATAAAAAGAGAAGCTAGTGACATGGGATGGGGAGAATCAAGGTTTATAGACACCAAATGAGATTTCAAGAAGGAAGTGATCAAGTACATCAAATGTTGCTGGTGCATCACACAAGATGAGGACCAGAAATTGTGCCTTGGATTTGACAAGATGGAGGTGGTTGACGACTTTGACAAAAGTAATTGCAATGTGGAGAATTCATCCTTCATAGGAATAGAAAGAAGGGAGCATGGCAGATGAGAGAGTGCAAACTCATTTGGGGCAAGTAACTCTTTTGAAGGTTTTGCTGTAAAGATCAACAAATTAAGTTCGTGACTAGAAGCAGATGAGAAGTCAAAGAACAATATTTTGGTATGGGAGATCATACAGCATATTTCCATGAGAGAAGGGAAAAGGGATGATCCAAGGAAGCCACCTGTATAGATAGAAGCAATGGTATCCAAGGCACAATTGCATGGGTTGGGCTTAGACACAGCAGGCCGTATATCAGAGGAGCAAAGGCAGAATGCATGAGACAGACAAATGCTATTGGGTTAGCAGATTTGGTGGGGAAAACATAAGGTAGTTCTCTGGTGATTGCTCAATGAAATAAAGCAAGGTCATCAATTGGGAGCGATTATTATTCAGCATATATTCGCTCCCTTTCCCTGCCATCTCCATCTGAAGAATATACTTTCCCACCTCATTGACATGGGACTTAGCCTTGTGACTTAGTTTGGCCAATGAAATTTGAGTAAACATGAAGTGAACAGAGGGCTTTTGCCACTGGCATGAGAAGAATATGCCCTTGGCAAGCAGGCGGTACCAAAATAATGACAGACACATGAAACAAGGAGCCCCAGCTGATGCACAAACCTGTGAGAATGATTACAAATTCTTCCCACTGTATGCCACTGGGATTGTGTCCTTGCCTGTTACACAGCAAAAACTGACTGATACAGAAGGATATTGGCATTTTGAGGGGAGATAAGAAAGTATGAAATAGTTGTTTCTGGGTGTGGAAAAAAAAATGACAAGAGAAAGTAATAGGTTAGTCAGGCAGTGCTGAGGAGCTACAGGAGGTTGTGCTATGAATTCAAAGTGGAACCAGTCCATGCTGGTAGCAATTGTTTCTAGTCACCTTCAGTTGCTTGGATGCAGGTGTGAAATGGCCAGAAGTTTTAGCCAAGGCTGAGTTTGCCAAGCAAAGTCAAGAGGAGCAAAAGAGCTGAGGATGTTTACAAAGTAGTGATTATATTTAAGGACTCTGTAAACTCTAAATGGGGTCAATAAAAAGCAATAAAAGAAAGAGCAGACATAGGGGTAATGACCAGTGAAAAAGAAATCAGGTTCGTTGGCGTTCCCAAAACAGATGAAGTGTTGTTGGAAGAGAATGACTAAGATAAGTAAAGAAATGAGGGGTATCTTGGAGGAAAATGCTTATAATTAAAATTGTGGAGGTCTAAGGAATAACCAAAGGGGTAGGATGTGGCTGAGATAGAGCAGAGAAAAACTTATGCATGCAACAATGAGGAAATGAAGAAACCGAGAAACCCAAGTGTGGTGGTTTGACTTGAATGTTGAATCACCAAAAATGCTAGGAAAATGCTAGGAGCAGTTTTGAAGACCAAGTGAGGTGTTTAATGTTTGTATTTGTTCATATTAAGTTGAAAAGACATGAGTTCTGGAGCAAAAGCAGATTAATAATTCTTACTTATAATAACCATACTCTTCCCTCCTTGCCTCATTCTTACCTCTAAGGTGGTGCAACGAAAGCCAGATCAGACATCACCCTCTGTATACCATGGTCTGCAATGACATCATAAACCTGAGTAGTTACTAAGGCTGACTTAGACAGTAGCCCTCCTCTGCTCTGAGAAAAAGAAATAATCTCCCTAGTTAAATAAATTCTCTTTAGAAAATACCCAGGGATTTTACACTTCAGAATATAAATAAATGTCTCTAAAAGGAAGAGAAGACTAGTGTCTCCAGATTTGGATCCCAGGAATACGCCCACGGTCCCAGGTCTCATCCCCTTTGAAATGTAAACACATACCTTTAGGAGGATAAATCTCTCTGGAAAGTCTCTCAGTATCCAATCATTCTTTAGCTTTCAAGCCATATTCTTTTAGCCCAGGTCCCAGATTTTAATAAAATTTGCCCAGAAAATTCTAACTCCAGAAACACAGAAATATTTTCTCTATAGTTGCCTAGCTAGTAAGAATGACATGAATGTTAATAACCTTTAGTAAGCAAGGAGAAGTAACCAGAAGATGAGCTGAGGCCTGTGACAAGTGCAGAGTGATGGTTAATTTTAATGTGTCATTTTGACTGGGCCACACGGTGACCAGATATTTGATTAAATTTGTCTTCTCTATTCTCATTTTAGCCATTGTTCCAATACTCCACTTATCCAAACAATAATGCATACTATTTCAGGTGTCTGTGTGAAGGTGTTTCTGGATGAGATTAACACTTGAATTAGTAGACTGAGTCAAGTAGATAACCCTTCCTAATGTGAGTGGGCCTCATCCAATCCATTGAAGGTATGAATAGAACCAAAGGCTGAGTAAGAAGGAATTCTTTCTCTGCCTGACTGTCTTTGAACTGAGACGTTGGTCTTCTCCTTCCTTTGAACTTGAACTCAGATTAAAAATGATATCATCTGCTCTCCTGGTTGTCATGCCCTTGGACTTGGCCTGAAACTTACACTATTGGCTCTCCTGGTTCCCAGGCCTTCCAAGATGGGCAAGAACTATACCATTAACTCTCTGCAGCTTGCTGACCACAAATCTTGAACTCAGCCTCCATAATAGCATGAGCTAATTTATTACAGTAAATCACTTGCTAGAAGATAGATAGATAGATAGATAGATAGATAGATAGATAGATAGATAGATAGATAGAAAGAAAGAAAGAAATAGGTAGGTAGATAGATAGCCTATTTGTTCTGTTTCTCTGGAGAACCCAGACTAATTCATATGGTAATGGCAGTTACCTCAAAGGACCAGAATTTTTCAGGAAAGGGGGAAGAAAATGATCAAGAAGAGATCATGCAAATCAGAAAGAAAACCTGCCATACTTCCCACCTCTGTACTCCATGCAGAATGGGAGAGGAAATAACCACCATTCAAGAAGACTACACGAGAAAGCAGGGTCCTCAGGAGACAGCAGATCTCAGAGAAGAGAACTTTCTGAGAAAAGACTGGAATTACAGGGGTTTTTGCTGATGATAGTGCTGATTCCAGAGGGCACAGTGGAAGTATCTGCTTGGTAAGGAAGGGCTGGAAGATTGAGTCCTCTTAAGGAATATGAAGAACCTCCTGAGGGCACAAGTCGGGTTGGGGGGAAAGGGTCTTCTCAAAGCCTTGACATTCTGGTGGAGACTGAGACATACAGAGTGATGAGATTATTTCTCATGGTCTTTTAGGAGAAAGTGGATAAGTAGCCCTAATGATATCCTCAGACAGGTAGAGAGGCTGGGGAAGGAGAAGTCTTGCAAGGATTACTGTGCACTGTGTGTCCCTTACCTTAAATGCTTCAATGAGAGGTGTGCCAGAGATAGGCAGACTTTCTAGGAGAAATCCCTAGCTATGCACTTGGCAGCACGGAAGAGATTCTTGTCTGGAGACCTGCTTCCATGCAGACTCTCCTCAAGTCATCAATGAGTGGACTTAACAACCAAAAAATGGGAAGTGAAACTGGGACTTCAGTTACACAATGGAAGATGATTTATGGTAAAAGTGCTCTGAGGAGAATCTGGCCACTCAAAACCACTCAATTCCTCAGGAGATTCTCAGTAACCCATCACCCATGAATTATCAAAGACCTTGCCCTAGGGTAGGTCCTTAATAATATTTTCCATGTTCTTTATTCTGGTTCATCCCTGCTTTTCATTAAAGCCTGTTTCTCACTAGATCATGTGTCTGCTGCTTGGCTTCTCTTGGGCTATACCCTGACCTCCTCTTCCTCTTCCTATCACTTCTTTCCCCTTGGATCTCTCCAACATCTTTCCTCTCATAGTGAAGGACAAAATCCATCACCTCCATGTATTTCTTCAACCTTCACTGGGCTTCTTCATTTTACACATCTACATCTCTCTCTATCCATTAATTCAGTGTTATTAACAGCAACCACTTTTGCTAGATTGCCTAAAGTATGTATTCTTTTCTGGAAATGCCTAAAGTATGTGTTCTTCTCCGTAAAATGTACTAAGTACACTGCTGACCACAGTTTCATCTTCAAGTCATCTTTGGAATCCCAGTCTACTCATCTCCAATCTCCTTATTATCTCATCCTAAATTTAGGCAGTCCTTGAAATCCACTTATTCCAAAAAAACTTACCACTATGTGAAAATGATGGGAAAATCTCCCAGCTCACCCTCCCCAAAGGAAACATGAAATCTCGTAACAATACTAACTACTTTGCTACTTGGTAATGATGTTAATAGCCTGCTTTTTAAAACATTCATTTAAGCGTTCACCTGGTTGACTCTACATTATTTCATTTCTAACCTCAGTAATCCGTTCAGTACTTTAAGCTTTTAAGAAGGCATAAATCACAGCTTGATTCTATGTAGTGTCACTCTCAGACACATGTTATTAATTATTTTTATCTTAATGATGGAATAAAAAGTCAAGAGTATTCTGGCATTATCCTTAAACATGGCCGAACATAGTCAATGCTCTTACTACAATTTGTCCATGTCTTGAAAGGTTAGGGTTGTGCATTTTCCAGAGAACATACCTAAATTTTGCATTTTTGCAGGCTGCTATTGCACTTGCCCACATTTTCCCTGAAAAAGCAAATATGTTTAAAGCATGTCACACGCACTAATTTTAAGTCTAGCTATTCCTACAGATCTGTACAAGAAGAACCAGTTGCACATCAAGAACAACAGAAGAATGTTCATTAATACCCCCAGATTTATTTATTTGTTTGTTTCCTTATAATTATCATAATCAAAGAGTAGTTGCAAGTATGGTACAATTTCTCAGCAGTTTGCCAATAAAGCAGAAAGACTTAAAAAGTCAGTTCTTGATGCCAGAAGTTGTAGTATTCAAATCTGGGATTTTTAAAAATCCTCTGCTTCTACTCTTCACCTGATATTTGCTTATTTGATTCTGAAGTCAAATAGAAAAAGGGAAAAGAGGCAAAATTCCCTGAAGTAGGTGCCTTTGGTGTTCCAAGTCCCATCTCTTTGACCCACTGCCTCCAGATAGGATGAAGACTTTTGGGTGAGCTCAAACCCATTACATTAGTCTGTTCTCATGCTACTAATAAAAACATACCCAAGACTAGGTAATTTATGAAGGAAAGAAGTTTAACTCAGTTCTACATAATCATGGCAGAAGACAAAGGAAGAGCAAAGGGATTTCTTACTTGGTGACAGGCAAGAGAGCTTTTGCAGGAGGAATTCCCATTTATAAAACCATCGGATCTCATGAGACTTATTCACTATCATGAGAACAGCATGGGAGAGACCCTCCCCCATGATTCAATTGCCACCCACTGGGTCTTTCCCATGACACGTGGGAATTATGGGAACTGAAATTCAAGATGAGATTTGGATGGGGATACAGCCAAATCATATCACCCATCTTGCATTTTGCAGCATCTTACCTCAGTTGGCCACCTTGGGTCTTTCTCTTTTGCCTGCTCTGGGGTCTTCTCAGTAGTTGGGAGGGAGGGAGGAGGAGATTAATATCCCCAACCAATGGGAATGGGAACAGATGAATAAGTGCTGCACCCTCCTGTCCTTCACGCAGACTTTTCTGGGAGGTATCCCATGCTCCTCACAGGGGCTCCACTGGGCTTGAACCCTCAACAACTACAGCAGCATCCCCTATTGGCTTTATGTATTATATTGATAACATATGAGGGTACCCTCATATGACAAACCCTCTGACAATCTCCCTACTCTCTAACTCCTGCTTTCTGGAGTCACCTTATTTGATGGGGGAGGAGACTCAAACAAATCCTCCTCTCCATCAGTTTTGCTACTACTGGGTCACATGTTTAGTCGGGAAATTGAATGATACGGAAACTGAATTTAAGAGTCAATTTTAATTCCAAGTAACTGCTATGGTTTGTAAAGTTCATATATTGGAAATTTAATCTCCAGTGCAATAGCATTGACAGGTGAGACCTTTAAAAGATGATTAGGTTATGAGGGCTCTGTTGTCATAGGTGGATTCATTCCATTATATCACAGGAGTGTATTATCACATGAGCAGGTTCCTGACAAAAGGATGAGTTCAGCTGTCTTCCCTTCCCTTCCTTTTTCCTTCCCTTCCCTTCCCTTCCTTTCCCTTCCCTTCCTTTTTCCTTCCCTTCCCTTCCCTTCCTTTCCCTTCCCTTCCTTTCCATTCCTTTCCCTTCCTTTCCCTTTCTTTCCCTTCCCTTCCTTTCCTTTCCCTTCCTTTCTCTTCCCTTCCCTTCCCTTCCCTTCCCTTCCTTTCCCTTCCCTTTCCTCCCCTCCCCTCCCCTCCCCTCCCTTTCTCTCCTCTCCTCTCCTCTTCTCTCTCTCTCTCTCTCTCTCTCTCACAAGCATGCTCTCTTGCTTTGTCTCCTTCTCTCTTTTCCTTCCACCTTCACCAGGAGATGACACAGCACAAAGGCCCTCACCAGATGCCAGCACTATGCTCTTGGACTTTGCAGCCCTTAAAACTATAAGCTAAATAAATTTCTGTTCTTTCTAAATTATCTGTTCTCAGGTATTCTGTTATAGCAGCATAAAACAAACTAAGACAGTGACAATTTTGGATCATCTGAAAATTTCACTAATACCTCAAAAAGTCCTGACCTGTACATTGGCTGCAAGAAATATAAAGTAAATAGAGAAGAAATATAAAGTAAATAGACCTGAAAAGCAAAGAAATTTTTCTGTTTCAGAGAGTATTAGCTCATGTGAGAACTCAAATGCAAGTCCACAGGGAAAATTGCAATCATCATTCAACCTTAAAACAACACTTTGACAAAACCAATAACTTGAAAATTCTATGAGGATAGCACTTTATTCTTTATGTCCTAAGAAACCTTGGAGATTAATAAATGTTTATTGCCTGACTTTAAAGTAGCTTCTATCAAAGATAATAAAATAAATGTTCTGAACAAAATTTGGCCTTCCATTGACATGATCCTTCTGGAGTCCCAGAGAGGCCGTTTTCTAGCGAGAGTCATGGTTTATCTCAGAAGTCAAATCATCCAACTATGGTAAATCTCTCCTTGACTATTCATTTTTAATTTCTGTGTAATTTTCACTCATGGTATTTGCTGACTCACATGAAAGAAAAATGTTTCATTTAACTTTTCCTCTCCATTTTTAAAACTAACACAAATTACTTCATAGCAACAAGGATTTAACTAACACTTGTTGTGTATTAAGATACATATAAATATACTTTAGAAAAATGTCTATGTTAAAATACTTATAGGGGTTAGGAATGAATTTGTATGACTTCAGGATTTTTTTATTTGGGGTTTGGGGTTTGTTTGAGTTTTTTGGAGGGAGATTATTTTTATTATGTGTGTGTTTCCTTGTACACGAATGAGATTATCCCAGAAATAGAGAGAAAAAGAGAAATATCAGAATGAGAAGGACTACTTTGCTATTGATGGGATTAAAGATACAAAAGGTATGATTTTGAATTATTGGATATTAGTGCTAGAATCTGACATATAGCTTTGTAAATTATTTACATGGGGGAGTGCATGTGAATTGTCATTTACGATGACAGAAAACTTAATTTAGAAGGGATTAACACAAAGAAGTTTATATAAACAGTCAGAAAAAAAGGCAGATGGCTGTTAATATAGGCAGGTTGACACATTTTTTGAGAAGTAATGCATATAAAGGGGGTTGTATTTGTTTGCTTGGACTCACACAGAATACAGCAGACTGGGTGGCTTAAACAAAGAAGTTTATTTTTTCACAGTTTTGGAAACTAGAAGTTTAAGAGCAAAATGCCAGCAAATTCCATTTCTGGTGAGGGCTCTTTTCTTGACTCACAGACAGCCACCTTCTTGCTGTGTACTCACATGGCAGCTGGAGACAGAGAGCTTTTGTGTGTCTCCACCTCCTCTTATAAAGTCACCAGTTCCATTGGTTTAAGGCCCCACCCTTGTGGACTCACTTAACCCTAATTACCTCCCAAAGGCCCCATCTCCAATACCATCTCACTGGGACCTAGGGTTTCAATATATGAATTTTGGAGGGACACAATTCAGCCCATGACAGGAGTCATGACCTTTGGTGCAAAAATTTCTCTTTTCAGAACCTATCTTAAGAGACTATTCCAAACTATAGGAAACTATGTGCATAATGATTTTTCCTTATGGGAAAAAAAAAAATGGAACAAACCTAAGGCATAAGTAAAGAACAAGAAATGCACTCAAAGAAACCATTGGCAGCCATCAAAAATGGCAGCCACGAAGACTATGCAGCAATAGGGAAAACACAGTGATAGGTGATTTTTTAAGACAAGAAGTGGTGTTGAGTAAATCTAGTTAGGATTGAACTGCTTTGGGTTTTTGTTTTAGCTATGGTTACTATTATGGACTGAATTGCGTCCCCTCCCCCAAAACTTCTACGTTGAAGCCCTAACCCACAATGTGACTGTATTTGGACATCGGGTCTTTAAAGAGGTAATTCAGTTTAAATGAAATCATAATTAAGGCCCAATCCAATCTGACTAATGTCTTTATTAAAGAGGACAGGGATGCATACACACCACACAAAAAGGCTATGTGAGGCCACAGGGAGAAGATGGCCATGTGCAAGCCGAGGAGAGAGGCCTCAAATGAATCAACCCTGCTGACTCCTTGATCTCAGACTTCCAGCCTCTAGAACTATGAGAAAATAGATCTCTGTGTTTTCAGCTCCTATAGTCTGTGACACTTTGTTACAGCAGCCCTAGTAAACTCATACAGTTACCATCCCTGTGCCAAAGCTTTTGTATCCCATTAACAATGCTTTGGCTTAGGATGAGGGCTTTAGTGCTCAGAGGTTTTTCTCACCGATCCTGCTCCACCCTCGGCTTTTGCACAATCCTATGTGCCAGCCTCACAGAGGATGTTTCTTCAAGCTGTGTCCTTCACCATCAGTAGATGCTGCTGTTTGTCACTCAGTGTTTGCAAGGCTGACGGTAGGTTGCAAGCAGATCTCTGTTGTCCTAGGCTTGCATCAGTCTTAGATAGTCCTTGTGTGTTTGGGGCTTAAGAATACAGCATAAGGAAGGAAAATGTTTTGCCCTCTGCTCTCCTAGGTTCAGTGGCTGGGGTCAAGAAATCAAACTGATAAAAGACAGATTAGCATGAGAAAAAAAAAACAGTTTTAATTATGTAAAATGCTTGAGAGTTCACAAAGAAAAAAAAAATCTACCTCAGCGAGGTGCCAGATGATTGAGGCTTATATACCACATTAGGTTAAACAAAGGAAGGGGGGTTAGGGGAATCTGGGGAGTGGGAACGGAAGGTGGCAAGTTACGGGAATTGGACCAGAGAAAGTAAACAAAGGTAATTTAGTTAGATTTGCTACGCAAATGTTAGTCTGTGTCTTCTCCATTGATAAAAGTTAAAAGTCCTCCTCTTCCTGGTATGGGAGAAGGAGACACATTTCCAAATGGAAATTTCCTTTCTAAATGCAAATTTCTTTTACATAAAGAAAACTTTGCCCTATTTTTAGAGCTTTTTCTGCATCTGCTGGTTGTCAGTGGCCTTTAGCTCAAAATAATCCATATGCTGAAGAGATATATTTTAGGGTGGAATATCCTGGCACCCTCCAGCAGCCTTCTAAGTATCCCCGACCCTCCTTCCCATGAAAGCCAAGCTCTGCTTTCTAGCTGCTGTGAGCCTTCCTACCCTCCCCTAGGGATAGGAGATCCTAGTGCTGATGGAATAGTATTCTGGCTGATATCGTCTGGAATTTTAGTCCTCTCCGAATCTCATGTTGAAATTTGATCCCCAGTGTTGGAGATGGGCCTAGTGGGAGGTGTTTGGGCAATGGGGGCAGGTCTTTCATGAATGTCTTGTTGCCATCCTCATGGTAATGAGTGGGTTCACATGAGATCTGATTGTTAAAGAGTCTGAGACCTCCCTACCCTCTCTCATTCTCTCTCTTTCCATATGACTTTCTGTTCTCCCTCCACCCTCTGCCATGAGTAGCAGCTCCCTGAGGCCTCACCAGACACCAAGCAGATGCCAGCATCATGTTTTTTGTACAGCTGCAGAATCATGAGCCAAATAAACCTCTTTTCTTTATAAATTACCCAGCCCCAGGTATTCCCTTATAGCAGCACAAAACAAACTAATACACTAGCCTAGGGCCTTTTCTGCCCCAGAGTAGAGGCTTTGTCTTCTATCCTTCCCTTAGCAGCAATAGGTCTGTTTCTGTGCCTTGGAGGCTACAAATTCCACCGCCTCCTCTGTCAACAGCTGAAGGCTTTTGTGATGAGGGAAGCACCAGGCAGAAGGGTGGGGTTTTCTGCTTCTCCCCCTCCTCCCTGCCACCCAGGCCCCCTACCCCTTCAGTGGTGCCAATCATGCCCTATAGACCTGCACTACCAAAGAGGCTCTCTCCTGCTCCCCTCCGCGATCTTTCTGAGGGGTCACTGGTGGAAGTCTACAGAAGAGTCTGTGAGTGAGCGGGAACCCCTGTGGCTGCTACCCCCAGGGTTTCTCTGTTGTTCTACTAGTCCCACTAGGCCTTAGCAAGTTGTTCAAACGTTGGCTGGTTTCTTCCAAACCCTTATATGGGACAGTTGCTTCCCTCCTGTGTTCTGCTTCAGTGCTTGTGCACTGCCTTTTCTTGGGAGAGAGACTCTCCTTCCTGGGATGGCCAGCTACTTGATTGCCCCATGATCTTAGCTCTCTGGCTCCCTGATGGGTTCAGGAAAAGCCATGATTTGGTAGTTAATCTGGCTTTTTCGCCTTAAAGTCGGAATGACATTCTTTCCAGTTTCCTATATCCTAGGCAGACACAGAACCCATATCTCATGTTAAATGGCAAGTTTTGTTGCATGTAAATGCTAAATTCAGCACCTGGAAGAATCTATTTTGCAAACAAGACAATGTCAAGCACAACACAATTCCCAAGAAGCTTTGAAGTCACTGGTGCTCCTCCATTGCTCTAAAAGTTTTCAATAACTATGCAAATATTCAGTTAAGAAGAACAGATGGAAGAAGATATCGATACCTGAACATGCTAATTTTGGGTTTTCTCTCTTTTCCCTTTGCCAAACCTCCTTTAGAAATCAAATGTGGCATTGTGGAATGGGGAAAAGGCAGACATGTTTTAAAGCTAAAAGGATATTCACATTCAGATAGTCTAGAGACTCCAGTGCTTTCCAATGCAGCCTAATTTTGAATAACAATTATTTTGCAATGCTTCTTTTACGATTCTGAAATTAATTGATTAGGGAACTTACCTATATACCTAAACTTCTAGACAAAAAACTCCAACGTGATTCACTATATGTTATATAAAGCTGACGTAAAAGGAAAGTTGTTTATGATCTAGCAAATGCAATGTTCAATACGACTACACCAGTAGACATATGAAGTTGTCAAATCTATACTTGGAATCACAAGAAATGCAACAGTTATAAATTAAATGGGTGTATGTGTGTTCTGTTGTCAACTCAAGACTACAAGTGGCAGTGTTATTGGTGATATGTTTTCTAAAATTGCAAACAATTCTTGAAGTTCCTAACAAAGCTAACCTTCCCTTGATATTCCTTCCCTTGATATTCGAGGTATAGCATTCATAGAATGCCTTCCTTTGATATTTAGCCTTCCCTTGATATTCAAGGTATTTAGCCTTCCCTTGCCTTCCCTTGATATTCGAGGTATTGTATTCATGGAAAATTCAGAGTACCTTACACATATGACCGACATATTTTATATTTTTATATACGGTGAAATAATTATAATAACAAATTGTCTCAGATAAGCAAGCTTATCAATTACATCAATGTCTCTGGGGATATTTGAAAGTTTTGTAGTCTTTTCTTAAGTATTGTAGGACATCCAGGAATCCTCCCTCCACCTAAAAGTTCACAAGCACCCATCAATAATTAAGAAACTCAAGCACCCGTAGGCACACTGGGAGAAGAACCAGGTCTTTTACCAATGAGCATGTTGCTCAGATGAGTCAGGTGACATGCCCAAGGCCACACAACAGGTTGACACTAGGCTCAGTCTCTTCTTTCCAGGCTCATTCCTCTGCATCATGCTTCTGGGACTCCACAAAGGGAAAATCCAACTCTACAATGACCCTCTGACCAATAACAACAACAACAACAAACAAACAAAATACGTCATTATAATTACCCTAAAGGTGTGTCTTTCAGCCACATGGGGTGCCTGGGTCCCCCTGTTTTGAGAAGCTGGGGCACGAGGTGAGCCAGCTAGGGGAAAGTGGCCACTCACATGTGCTTGTCAATGGTTCTAGACAGCTGAGAGATTCTGCAAACAATGTCAACCACCACCTAACAACAAAATCAATGTTCATGTCCCCTCTGCTTTTAGAATAAATCATTCATTCTGTAAGTATTCTGCATAGAAAATGCATGCTCTGATCTAAGTAGCCATGATAGAGACAAGGCTGGCATGGAGCCTACCCACCTTCATGGAATTTAAAGGGAAAATAAGCATCTAATAAATAATTATGCAAACAATTATGTCACTAGTGATCAGCACAACTGAAGGAGAAGTCTAAGGTGACATAGTAACAGAGGCACTAATCCAGTGTGGGAGTTGGTAGGGCACAGGGAGGGTGTATCCCTTAGAGTCCCATCAGGGAAGCATTATGACACAGGTGATATGTGTTGAGCGATCTATTATAGGAATAAGCCTTCATGAAATCACAGGACATGCTGGGGAAGGAACAAGCTGCTGCCTCTGCATCTGGGGAAGTGGCTGCAGGGGGTGCCCAAGCAGAAGCACCAAGGCCCTGAGACAGGAAGGGCATGGAGGCCTGAGGGACTTTCTGCCTACAGGGACCCAAGTGTGATTTCTGGGAGAGAGAGGTGCACAGCTGGGAGAGAGAGGTGCACAGCTGGGAGAGAGAGGTGCACAGCTGCGAGAGAGAGGTGCGCAGCTGGGAGAGAGGTGCACAGCCAGGGTTGGATTGGGGCAAGACCTGGCCAGGCCTCCTAAGCCATGGTAGGATTTTTTTTTTTGAGACGGAGGTTCATTCTTGTTGCCCAGGCTGGAGTGCAAAAGCACAGTCTTGGCTCACTGCAACCTCCGCCTCCCAGGTTCAAGCGATTCTCCTGCCTCAGCCTCCCAAGTAGCTGGGATTACAGGCGTCTGTCACCACGCCAGGCTAATTTTTGTATTTTTAGTAAAGATGGGTTTTCACTATGTTGCCCAGGCTGGTCTCAAACTCCTGACCTCAGGTGATCCGCCTGCCTCGGCCTCTGAACGTGCTGGGATGACAGATGTGAGCCACCCCATCCAGCCTACATTTTATCCTAAGAGTGATGGAGGTTGAGAGGGAGGTGTCACCCGGCAGGGAGAGTAGACAGTGTGCCCACCGTGGAGTCTGAAAAACTCAGGTCAAAAGCTACGTGACTCCAGGCTCCTGCCCTCACCTCAAGCATTGGTACAATGGAGACAAAAAAGCACCACAGGATTAAGGGGGGAATAAACGAGATAAACTATGAAAAAGTTCCCATATAAGGAAGACCAGGGGCTGGCACACATTTTCTGCAAAGAGCCAGGTAGTCCATTTTTAGGCTTCATAGGCCACACAGTTGCTGTCACAACCACTCAACTCTGCCACTGTCACATGACAGAAGCCACAGACTATGTGTGAATGAGCACTGGTCACCTTCCCGTACACTTGACTTGTGAGACACTGAAATTTGGACGTCATATAATTTTCACGTCATGAAATATAATTCTTCTTTTGATTTTTTTGTCAACCACTTGCAAATGTAAAAATGATTCTTAGTTTGCAGACCATATAAAAATAAGCAGCAGGCTGTACTTGGCTTGTGGGCTATAGTTTGCTGACCCCTGTGGCAGACACAAAGCAAATGTCTCTCTCCTTTCCTTGCTTTTCACACACAGACACACACACACATGCAAACACACAAATCCCCAAAAACACACATATGCAGACCACATATGCACACAGAGACAAACACACATACAGACACATGCATAGACAAATCATATAGACACTCACACCATATATATGTACATTCACACATATATACACTATGTATCATATACACACATACACAGACACACTCAGCCACACATACCATATATTTACACACACATACACGCACATTTACACAATGTACATCATACACAGAGACACATACACAGACACACCACACACCATATATATACATGCATGCATACACACATACACAACAGCATACATACACAGACACACCATATCCACACACAAACACAACCAGAACACACCCAAACATGCACATATACACACATATGCACACAAATACACAGGCACACATGCCATGCAACTGGGAGAAGCTAAGAGGGTGAGCATATTCTTCCATCACCTGCTGCTGGCATGGCGAGAGCTGTGTTAGGGTATTCTTGCATTGCTATACAGAAATACTTGAGGCTTATAAAGAAAAGCCTCAGGTTTATAAAGAAAAGAGGCCTATCTTGACTCACGCTTCTGCAGGCTGTACAAGCATGACACCAGCATCTTTTCAGTTTCTTGTGAGGCCTGAGGAAGCTTACAATAATGGCAGAAAGTGAAGGGACAGCCAGTGCACCACATGGTGAAAAAGAGAGCAAGGTGGGGAGGGAGGTGCCACACACTTTTAAACAACCAGATCTCACATAAACTCAGAGCAAGAACTCACTCAAGAATTACTACGAGGAAGGCACCAAGCCATTCATGAGGGATCCACCCCCATGGCCCAAACACCTCCCACTAAACCCACCCCCACTACTGGGGATTACATTTCAACATGAGTGTCAGGAAGGCAAACATCCAGATCATATCATTACACCCCTGGCCCCCAAAAACCTTATGTCCTTACACTGCAAAGCACAGTCATCCCTTTTCAATAGTCCCCAAAGTCTAAACTCATTCCAGCATTAACTCAAAAGCCCAAAGTCTCATTTGAGACTCAAGGCAAGTTCCTTCCACCAGCGAGCTTGTAAAATCAAAGACAAGTGATTTACTTCCAAGGCAAAATGATGGCACAGGTTTTGGGTAAATATTCCTGTTCCAAAATGCACTTCCCTGTACATACATTCTTAAGGTTTCTGAAGAGAAATAGAATCAATACATTCTGTACTACATTTCCCCATAGAGTTTCCTGGAACCTTATCAATTTTCCACTGCGTCAGCCCAGTATTCTTAGGAGGCAGAGCACGAATGTCTGAAGACATTGACGAGGCAATAATTCTCACAAATCTTCCCACTAGTCCTCAGGATCAGAATCCCATTGTATTTTTATAAATGACATGGCTTCCCCAAGAAAAGAAGAATGACAATTTTCTGGTTGCTTTCAGCCAGGGACCCAGCCCGCTTCCCCACACTCTGCATTTTGTAGAGGTCTGTGCTTGAAGTCGGAGCATGTGCTTCATAAATGTTGGAAAGCGGGTTTTCCCTGAGGCTATCACCACCTGTGGCATGATTTACACACTGTGCTAGGCGAGAATTAAATATTTACCGTCCGCAAAAACACAGTTCCCTCCCAATGCGGCAGGGACAAGGGAAGCTTGCACGCATTCAGACAGCGCAACCTCAGTCCTAACAGCTGGGTCATGTCAGGTGAGGATGAGAGTGTGTGTGTGTATGTGTGTGTGTGTGTGTGTGTGTGTGTGTGAATATCTCTATGAAGATAAGTGCCAGAAGGGACTTCAAGGGCCTGCCATCCAATTCCCTTGTTCTACTAAGATGGAAGTGAGCAACAAAGATGGGAGCTACCCAAGTTCAATGCAGCCAAATTCCTTTCCTCCCACTGATGCTCTGTTGGGGCTCAGAAAACAATACCCCAAAGTGAAGGCCTCAGAAGAAGTTTTTATTTGACCTTCTCCTGCCTTCTTGTCTCTCAGTCTCATTCTTTCCCAAGGCGAGCTGAAACAATAATCCCTCTTTCCCATGGCAGGCCATAGAAACCAGAACTCCTTTTCTCTAAAGCCAGCCATAAAACTTAAACATATTCTACATAAAAACTGGCCATGAGGAAATTATCCGACCTAGCTTGCTTGACTGCAGGTCATAAGACTCCCATTCCAGAGTGAGTCCTGCCCCACGCCCAGCAGGAAGGAATGATACTCCGAGAGGCCAAGAAGAATCTAGGCAGACAGGTCATGCTGGATCTCCCCACTCAGTCTATCAGCATTAGGTCTTACCCTTTTCGTCCAATCACATTTTTACATGGCAGTCTATACTTTGTTAAGCCTAAGCATAAAAACAGACAATTTCCCCTGCATCTTTGGGTCTTTGTTCTGAAGGCTCCCTTATACACACATTAAATAAATTTGTATGCCTTTTCTCCTACCCAGCTGCAACATGTAAAGGACTTTCAGCAAACTTTCAGTGAGCTGAGTTCTTAGCCCCTACACCTTTCTCAGTAAATGGCCTCATCCCTAAGGAAGGTAAGCAATGGAGCACCAGCAGGCAAAACGCCCTTCCTTCTGACTTTACAGGGATCATTCATTCTCCTCCCATCCCCTTTACATTCTCCATTCATCAATTTCTCCTTGCTAAATGCTCTGCCTGCCCCTCCACATCCATTTCCCACCTTCTGCATCTAGCACAGTCCTCCCAGGGGACTGATCCATATGGACCACATTGATGGGCTCCAGGACCTCTGCCTCTGGTTGGGTGTGATCAGGGGGAGGCACACGCAGGAGACTGAAAGGAGAGAATGGATGGCTGGAGCCCTGTCACTCTGACTCTCCACACTGGCCCATCATCTTCTCTCTGCCCCGTTGGTCCAGTGGATGGTAACAGCTCCTCAGGCCTACAGGCATGGCTCCCAGCTTGCTGGACCACCTGCCTGTCAAGACCTTCACCTCACACTACCTTCCCCTGAACGCTTGCTTCCTGTCCTGCTCTCACCTGATTCTCCCATCTCTGAACTCTTCAAGTTCTCATATGTCCCACAGAGCGGACCAAACTTCATCTTCACACAAGATGGTGTTCTTCCCCAAAGACATCAACAAGCACTTTAACAGAGGGGTTCAGGTACTGGCATGGTATCTCTTGTTTGCTCTGAAGCATCTATTGGCCATTGTTTAAAATTTTTGAGATGGAATCTCACTCTGTCACCCACGCTGGAGTGCAATAGTGCGATCTCGGCCCACTGCAACCTCCACCTCCCAGGTTCAAAACCTTCTTGTGCCTCAGCCTCCCAAGTAGCTGGGACTACAGGCACAGTTGGCTACTTTTTGTATTTTTAGTAGAGATGGGTTTTGCCATGTTGCCCAGTCTGGTGTCCACTTCCTGGCCTCAAGCGATCCGCCTGCCTCGGCCTCCCAAAGTGCTAGGATTACAGGCATGAGCCACTGCATCCAGCCTCATCCATTAACCTTTTATGTCATTAAACTCTTAGGAACATGCGACCAAACTTTAGTGTCCCTAACAGTTTTACAAGGTCAGGGCCACACAGAGCAGAGGAAGCTCTGAAGCTCTCCAGTTGTTTTCAAGGCATTGGCATCACCACTTAGGTCCTACCCTGAGTAAACTATGGAAGAGCCTTGATCACATGGGTCCTGCTTGGAATCTGACAGACCAACCGAAGTAAAAGACGACTGGGAGGGATGGGCAGGTATGGTTTCCCTGGCTAGGGTTTTATGGCATAAAACTTTAAGGGGTATTTGTTTAAATAAAATTACAGCCCTCATAGGACATTCATTAGCAGAGAGCTGCATCTTCCTGAGAAACAACCTTGACCATGAAGTTTTGCTTTGATTGACTCCTCTCATCCCACCCCCCTGAGCCTGCCACAGCTCTCTGCATCGCAGAAGTGAGATGGAAATTTACCACATCAGCAAAACACCATTTTCTGTTGAGAGCTGCCTTGGGTGTTGCAGGATTCCTAAATAGAAACTGGCTGAGTGCACAGACATACACTGAAGAAAACACAGATTGTGTGTTTGTGTAAAAGGATAAAGCATATGAAGATGATATGACGCATCGAGGTCATTTCCAAGTAGCTATCTCTAGATGAGCACTCCTGCAGAACTTGCTGCAACAATGGAAACCTACCACGTACGTTGTCCAGTAGAGTAGTCACTGGTCACACGTAGCTATTGAACCCTTGCAGTGTGACCAGTGCAACCGGGAAAATGAATCTTATATTTTATTTAGTTTAAATAATTTAAATAGCTCCGTGTAGCTACAGTATTGGACAGTGCAACTCTAGATAGTTCTGTTCAAGTAATGCATCTACCTCATGTGAAATAAAAACTGGCCAGGGGATCCCTTTGAGAAACCTTACTCCTGGAGTAAGATTCAGTAAGAAGAACCTATTCATAAGTGACACCACAAAAAAATCCCATAATCTGATAAATGAAGAATAGTTTGAGTGTGACTCAACAAGCACGTAGTAAGTTGGAGAAACTTCTGTGGAAATTACTTACCATTGTCCTCCAGATTTCAAAACTTAAATTTCAATTATATTTTATATGCAACCCCTTGGACTCTCAAAATTGCCACAAAATATTCTTCTTATAGCAAGCAAATCAAAAATATTTATTGTATTTAATATGTAGCCTTTCTTAATATTGACCAGCTTGATGTCAATATTTACTGAACACTTGCAGTAATAGGAGGTGCTGCAAAAGTTACAAAAGGCATAAATGACATGTCATTTGCCTTATCTTAGGATCTGACTTCTGTGGTGGTTTAAGGAGAATAAATTATTAAGTGAAGAGTATAGCATTCACCCACTAGCTCTGCCTAAAGAGACTCAAGAACCTTCTTGTCTTTCTCTTCTCCTTGTATCCATTCAAGAATGATAGTGAAAAGTCCGAACCATTTTGACAGGGAATAAAGAAATTAGTATAATAAATGAGTCTCATTTTTGACCGGTTGAATTGGCAACTTTTTCCCTTGAAAAGACTCTTAGGAATATGATATAGCAATATTTATGGGTTTTTGAGATTTTGCATTTCAGTTCTACTCCCTAGAATCTAGGCAGCCAATTTTCTCACATTAGGGACATGGTCCTAGAAGAGATGACCTTTTTTTTTCAGGATCCTCTAAGCAGAGATGATATTCAAAATGGATGACAACCAGTAAGCCATGAACACTGCCCAATTAGAACAGACATTGTATGGGCACTGACCAATCAGAATGGATACAGTATGAGCATAAGCCTATCAAAACACATGCCTAGCTCCACATGGTGCCAGGAAATACCCTTTGATATGGTTTGGCTATGTTTCCACCCAAATCTCATCTTGAATTGTAGCTTCCATTATCCCCACATGTTGTGGGAGGGACACAGTGGGAGGAAATTGAATTATAGGGGTGGGTTTTCCCCGGGCTGTTCTCATGATAGTGAATAAGTCTCATGAGATCTGATGGTTTTATAAAGGCAGTTCCCTCTTGCCTGCCACCATGTAAGATGTACCTTTGCTCCTCCTTTGCCTTCCACCATGATTGTGAGACCTCCTCAGTCATGTGTAACTGTGAGTCCATTAAACCTCTTTTTCTTTATAAAATTATTCAGTCTAGGGTGTGTTTTTGTTAGCAGTATGAGAACAGACTAATACATCCCTTCAGTTAGTTGTTAGTTTATAGGACCGTCCAGGGTAGGGCTGAATGTGATTTAAGATTATAAAAGTATTTTATAAATCATGGTAGTGTAAGACTTCTCTACCATTTGTTGGATTAGCAAGCAGGAGTGAGTGATGAGAAACGCCATGACAAATGTGCATCTATTACTAAGTATCTGTAAGGAATTCACTAAAATCCGTAAGGAATTCACTAAAATCCTGACACATTTTAAAAGTCAAATTCTACTTTAGCAATAGCATGGTTGAGCTTGAGGGCCTCAAAGCAGTTGCTAATTATAACCAGCATAGAAATCTGCACCAACCAGTTCAGAGCACGGTCAAATCACAGTCTTGCCTCTAGGTTAAATATGAAGGGGTAGAATGAGCAGTGAAATTCACTGACTGTATCTACATGGAAAAAGAAAAATATTTGGCAAAGGCAGCAATTTATTCTTCATAACAACATTCATGTTAACTTTCAATGAGGCGAATGTACAGTCAGCAAAGATAATTGTGAAGATGGGAAGGATTTTTGCCGAAGGCTCTTGTTTTCCTTCTCAGAAAAGGCTTGATTCCTGAACACTGTGATTCTTTAAACTACCACCTGAATAGTGAAGAGTTAAAGGCAATACACATTTTTTGGTGTTTTTATAAATTAAATACTACAATGCCCATTTCCAGTTTTTTCATGGTGTGCAGAGTAGGTGAGGTCCGTCCTCTGCAAAGCATAAGCCGTATCTCTTTCATTCGAGGAGATGCAAATAGGTTTGATAAGGGGGCAGATAAAAATGAATGTCTTCATGTAAATATTCAATCATAAGATATTTAGGAACATGCACATCCACGTTAGAACTGAATCTTACTTTAACTGAGCTCAGTTTTGAAGTCAATTGTAGATTTTTGGTTGACCCTAATTTTTATACTTGTATTTCATTGATAATAGGTAATAATACCCCTACATATTAAATAGACATAAATATCATCTTCATATGCTTTAAGATAATAAAAACTTTTGAAAGTCATGGTAGAATACAGACTTTCATCTACCATTTGTTGGATTCACAAGTAGGAGTGTTGAGTGTTAAGAAAAATTATGATGAATTTGCAGCTTTTACTTAGTAACTTCATGGAATTCACAAAAACCTTGAAACCTCTTAAAAGTCACATTCTACTTTGAAATCTGGAAAAATCAATTCCTTCTCTCACTGTCAAGTTCTGATGACTCTGACATCTCCTCTTCAGGTAATGTTGGCAAAGCTGCAGGCCAGTCTCAGGATGGAAAGGAAGGATGTCATCGCCGTGTTGTAAATTGTCAGCCAAGTGCTCAGTGGAGCTTGGGGAAGTCTTTGCTATACTACAATTGTATTCCTGACCTCAGGACTGGCCAGATTAAAAGAAGCCTGTGGATGACTTGCTGGTCTGGGTGGACATTGATCAGCCTCCTGGCAACAGAGGAGGAAAAAAAGTCAGTTTAGTGGGTTGAGATCACTGTAAAATGCATACTTGAAAAGGAAGCTTCACTCATCTGTTAAGATAAAATTAAGGTACAGAGAGGAACAAAAATGTTAAAATAAGCTCTTCCTTTCTTGCATTATTTCCGATAACACACAATATAGAAGTTTTCCAAGTTCAGGTCCTAAAGAGCAATCCAATTCCAAGAATCGGGATTTGTGAAGTTCTTGCTTTACTGACTAGATTTTTTTATGAAAATATAAAATATTTCTAAGCTTCTTAAAGAGCATGCATTGTTTCTAGAGGAGGGGGACAAAATTGAAGAACTGACTCCAGATAGATCACCCATCTGTCTCCTTTCCCTATCAGGGAGAAACATAGTCTTCCCTGTTCTCATTCAGAAATGTAATCCCAAACCAACCATTTAATCCTCCAGAGTCGCCAATGCCTGTCTCATAACATTGCCCTATTAAAATGTGTGCAAAACCTTTTTCCTGCCAGTCCTGAGAATGGCAGCTCAGGTTCCAGGGCACAGAAGCTGCATTTAACATATTAAATAATGTAACTGGGCATGATAAATTATTCACATTGCAATGGAATGCTAGCGAGTCTTGAGGTTAGAATTACTCTGGTTAATGCTTTTAATTTGTTGACTCCCGATAACAGAGAAAACCGGACAGCAGATGAAACTATGTCAGCAATGCTTTAAGATGTGCGCCTTCTGCTGTGAATATGCTAGAGATTCCTGCGTTGTTTGCTTTTGTTTTCACTGCTGGGTTGTGCAAACATTGCTGTTTTCTAAGTTTATCAAGTATGTATTTCTGTTTGTTTCAATGAGGGGGTGATTTGTGGGGAAGACTTGATCCAGGTCTCAAGTTGTTCATATGTCCACCTTCCGAAAATGACAGAGACAGAGAATTTCCTAAAACAACCAGAAAAATACACTGACAGTGAGTTAAGGCACAGGACAAAGAGAGGAAAAGGAGGATTCTTTGTTTTAAATATTCACTAAAATACAAAACATTTGCAAATCCCCTGGCTTCATATAAAAATAAAAAAGCATGCCTTTCCCAGTAACTGATCACAAATTTTAGTAAGAATTTCTAATTTTACTTATTACTTTTACCCTGATGTGTTTGAGCTACAGTTACACCCAAATTCATTCTATTTAACCAATAGGGAAACTCTTGTCTAGAAAACCATGTCAGTACTACGTATTCTAACTGTAGATTCAGTCATCAGAGAAATAATCAGAGAAGAAAACTGTCATATTGTATATGCCAGTTTTGAAAATCGATCTTCTTTTCCTTCTGACCCTTCTTACAATTTAATCCATGATTGAGTCTCTACAGTCTAGGATTCTACTTTTTCATTTATGTTTAATGTAATGTGCTTTAGGACCCATCTAAAATATGGAAGGTTTAAATAAGTGTCCCTGGTAGGGTGCCACATGGACAGTGGAGTATTTGGTGTCAAGGCCTTTCATTTGGCATTGATCATGGCACCACCATAAGCATCTCAAACTCTTCTCTGTGCTTTGCAGCAAGGTCAGTGGAGCAGGCACACGAGGTGCAAGTCATTCTCAATGCACATTTGCAGGAAGACTTCTAGATACCAGGGAACACATTCCCTTGGAAACAATGCTATACATGTCTGTGGAGTTTTCACCCTGGGACAAAAAGCAGATCACCTCAAAGCAGATCACCTGGAGAACCTGATAAAAATACTCATTCTTTGGCCCTATCTCCCAGACAGTCTGATCCAGAAAGTCTGGCGGAGGCCCAAGAGTGTGCATTTTAACAAGTACCCAGTGTGTTCCTGGCACAGAGCTGTACTGGGAGCTGCTGCTACGCCAGCAGGGTACCAAGGCAGAGGTATTTATAGGCACCGGGTGCACCTCCGTGATCAGCAAGCATTCTTTGGGAAAACTGGAATAGAGAATTCAGGAAATACATCCACCATTTCTGCCAGGTGGTGGCAAGAACAAGAACTGCCCCATTTCTTGAGCAGGAAGTCTCACGTTCAGGGAAGAAATTGGCAGGAGAGGGTGCTTAGAGATGGAGATGAGCAAAAGAGGGAGCTCCAGGCAGCCTGGGGGCCAAGAATTCTAGGAACTGGTGCCTCTTCCCATTGTCTACAACCCAGCGTCCTCCTGAGGACCCGGCCTATGTCAGCCATTGTGCCTGTAGTTCCTGGCCACAGTGCCTGGTCTTTGGTGGGTCAAAACTCCAACCCCAGCCTGTCTCCCATGACACTGCTCCTGAGACATGCCCCCACTTTTCTGAAGTTTTCTAAGGATTCCAGGCACTGAAAGCATCAGGGGATAACTAAGGGTTTGAAAACATGGTTTCACCACTGCATCTTGTCTTGCTCGTCTCCATGGCAGTGTGTGCTCTTGGCATGCTGGCCCTTAACTGAAAGGATGCCAAAGGGGCAGGAGTTATGGGAGGCTGGGGCAGTAGCAAATTCTGTCCTTTCCTAAAATATTCAAGTTCTAGTTTCCTGTTTTAGTAACTGTTGGATGTTATTAAAATTGAGCTGGGTGATTCATGACAAAGATGCCGTATGCAGAGACCCACAGCAACCTTGAGATGTAGACACAGATGTGTACAACTCAGGGAAGAGAGCTGGAGGGTTGTCACATTGAAGGTGGCGGTACAAGTAACCTGGAAACCTGCTGCTCCAACTAACGCCAGAGACCACCCTGAGCTGGGTGCCTTCCCAGACTCTGGACTCAGTGTCCAGACACTTCTCTACTTGCGGAAATACAGCTAACTCCCGGCAGAGAGAGCAAGAGCACGGGCACCACCAACCCCAGTAGCAACCACTCCAGGTGGGTAAGCACGGGCCATCATGAAGGCCTCAGGATGCTGAGCAAAGCGAAATCGCTAAGTACCCGTCGGGCAGGGTGAAGTTATGGAGGAGGCAGACTGGTGCTTGGGGACCTGCCACTCTTCCCTTTCCAAAACTCCTGATTCACCTCTTGCTGTAAGGTAACCAATAACCCTTAAGTCTAGCCACACTGAGTTGACCTAAAAAGCAGAGCTGCTTAAACACCTCCTCAGCCCTCTGAGTCCTGATGTCTAGAGGTGAAGACCATGAATGTGGACTTCCCAAGGGCCTCATCAACGACCTGTGGGCCAACCCTGGCACATCAAATTTCCCCATCCTGGGGGCGTATTGAAGCAATGGACCCCTGGAAAAAACCAAAGTGTCCCCAATCACAAAGGAGTGGGAAGGCAGTTTGATATGAAATTATTTAACTTTTCTAAATGACCCAAAACATGATGCTATTTTTAGGTGGTATATTCATCTATAGTGATCTAATCACATTTTTGTCATAACCGATTGGGATTAACAGCAAAGGAAGTGGGGGTCAGGTGCAGTGGCTCGTGCTTGTAATCCCAATGCTTTGGGAGGCCCATGTGGGAGGATCGCTTCAGGCCAAGAGTTTAAGAACAGCCTGGGCAAACAGTGAGACCCCCATTCCTACAAAAAAAAAAATGTTTAAAATTAGCTAGGCATGGTAGTAAGTGTCTGTAGTTCTAGTTCTTTGGGAGGCTGAGGCAGGAAGATCCCTTGAGCCCAGGAGTACAAGGTTACAATGAGCTATGATCGTGCCACTGCAATCCAGCCTGGGCAAGAAAGCAAGACCAGGTCTCAAAAAACTTTTTAAAAGGCCGGGCACGCTGTCTCACGCCTCTAATCCCAGCACTTCGGGAGGCTGAGGTGGGCAGGTCACCTGAGGTCAGGAGTTCGAACCCAGCCTAGACAACATGGTGAACCCCGTCTGTACTAAAAATACAATTAGCTGGGCAAGGTGGCAGGCACCTGTAATCCCAGCTACTCGGGAGGCTGGGGCAGGAGAATCGCTTAAACCCGGGAGGCAGAGGTTGCGGTGAGCCGAGATCATGCCACTGCTCTGTAGCTTGGGTGACATAGCAAAACTGCATCTCAAAAAAAAAAAAAAAAAAGCAAAGGAACTTTGCCTATCTGTACATGCATGCACCTTATAGTACCTTGCTTGTGACAGCGTAATGCTCAGCATGGAAAGTATTCCACCACTTTAATGAGTAACTGTTTATTGAGCACCTAGAAATGCTGGACTAGCCTGTGTGTAGTCAACAGTCATCCATTAGTTAAGTCCTCCAGAAATTGCTGAGTGTTAACAGATCACCAGTTTCAGCAGAGGAGAATGCAGCGTAAGCAGAGAGCAAGTGTATGTGATCAGCAGTTGCCATCCTGTTCACAAAACCAACTATCCTGCTCTGCGATCTATTAAGACAAAGCCGGAGCTTTAGTTGCTATTGTGCCTGCCGCGTCTCCATGGATAGGCCATTTATCTGACCCAAGTAGCTCTTCAGCAACCGTGATCGGAAAAGCATTTGCGTCAGGCTGGCTCACAGCTTGAGATCTTTCAGTCTAATCTACAGGCTTTTCAGGACCTGAGCTTCATGCGGGGTGTCTGCAAAATAGTGCAATCTGTAGTCAACAACCCTGAACTCTAACAAGCCGGCTTCTCGGGCAGGAGCCCTGCTGGGCCCCAGCTCTGGGCCTGGGAGGCCTGTGTGCAGGAAACATGCGGCAGCAGCGCGGGAGGCTCTGACAAATTGGAGTCATACTGAGGCATGCGGAGAGGAGGATGAAAGGAACACTGAGATGGCGCTCTGAATAGCTCTCAGCTGCCTCTCCTGGGCCCTATAAGGAACTAAGGCTTATTGCAGAATGGAGAAAGTTTTGAGAAAAGAAGGCACAGTTGCACTGTTTTCACACCTTGGAACAAGGAATTCAGAATTAGGAGGCTCTCATCAGCCCACACAGCAAGAACCTGGCGACAGAGGCCTGGCAGGGCTGCAGGGCCGGGGGAAGTTCTTAAAAGGAACCTCTGTGCCAACGTCACCTTGACTGCTTCTACAAGCTGTGGCTTCGCCGTTCTGGCAGCTCTCAAGTGGCCAGTTGACCACAACAAGGTCTATGTCTTTTCTGGACCAAGGAAATGGAAGGGAACGGCTGTGTCCCCACGCCCAGCCTTTCCCCTGTGGCCCATTTTGCTCATTCCTCCTCTAAGTGCCTCCCAGGAAACACGGCCCATGGTACATCCTGTATCCAGGCTCTCCAAATGGGCACGTGGAGGCTGTGCCTGGGCCCATGACTGCAAAGTCCTTCTTTGGTCATAATCAAAGATAGACCTCTTCTTTAGGACTTTGTCCTAAAGTCCCCCCACAATGAGTAGAAAGATCCAGTTATTTAATAACCCTCACCAGTTTCTAGCCCAGCCAAAGATAATTCAACTTCCTCGAGTCCTGATTTGTTTCTTAAGGGCCTCGGCACTCTCTGATGAGGTGCCCGGCTCCCCTAGAAGACGACAAACCCTTCAGGAAATAAGAAACACGAGGATATGTTACCAGTCCCCAGGGCTCAGCACCTCGAGGGTCACTGTTCTTTTTCCACCGATTGATTATTTAGCTGGGTACATGTTTCAGTAGCAGAAACCTCTTAAGTTTCTCTCCCTGTGTATGTTCAAAAGAACACTACGAGCATCAAGAAGCATCACTCCGAGCTCCAAAACGTCATTCTCCACTC